>NW_028318360.1:4332500-4672500 GCF_062004578.1 Staurois parvus | reverse complement strand
GGATTTTGTTTGTTTTTTGAATTCCATTATAGATAGTGCCAGAGCTTTTATGAAAAAAAAAAAAACCACTTGTCTATCCAGATGTATATATATCCAGGACAAAATATCATATTATTTATAAAAAGGACTAAAAGGGAAGTTATAATCTCATTATATATTTGGTTTGTTTTATTCTTTATTATTATTTTTAGAAATGTATGTGTTACAATGTATCCATAATCAAATGGTAGTTTACATATGAAAATTATTTTATTTATTTTATGTGTATCATCAGTATTTTAATTATGGACTGAAATGTATGAAACTCCACCTTTTTCTAGTTAAAATCTTTTCTATTTAAATACTACCACCACAAATTAGAAAATCACCAAACCGTCCATTTTACATATTTTAGATAAACTAACATAGTTGTAGCTGTGTAGGAAAACATTATTTTATTATATAAGGGTTAATTATTAGAAAATTAATTTTCCCTGAAAACTGAATTAGACATTTTTAATCTCAGAGTGCCACTCAGTGGCCAAGTGAACTAATGCTCGTGTAAACACATAATTGAGTGGTATCCTGATTCTCCAATGGAAAAGAAGATTACACCCTCTGGGGAGGTTTTATGATTGTATTGTTTGCAACTATAAAGAAATAGCAAGTCAGGTGACAGAGAAATGGACATCATCTGAACACACATCATCTGGATCTGATCACGCTGCCTCATCTAAGCCACACTTCATCAACCAGACACAACTCCACCAATTAATTGGCAGCCATCTTGTGAGAGTCTGATCCACAGTCATTTCAAATTCTACCTGGTATACATGGAGGGTAAATATAATATATTAATTTCTTGGTGATTTTTGTTTGCTTAATTAAATTAATTAAATTAAATTAATAGGCCAAGCAATAATCCTTGCTGTACTTAGTAATTCTCCCACAATAACACAACCATTTAATTTAAATCTTTTTTTTTAAGAATTCATTTTTGTTACTATTTTCCTTTTTTTTGGCCATCTGGCGCACAGTGTTACATATTCTGCAGGAGCGCAACAGTCGGATTCCATAAAACGCAGATTATTTTCCGCTCGGTATTTATCATTAGTTATGCTGTCTATGAGAGGAAATTGATTACTGAATTATTAATTAAACTAGTTATACAGATAATTTTAGAACTTCATCGTAAATATCTTAGTATCTATGCATATCCCAATCTGACTATTATTTATTATGTTTGTAAAGTGACTTCTGTCAAATAAATATTAATTTGGTTTTGATAGTCTCAGTCCATAGTTACATCGTTCTTATAATTTTATTCACAGGATTTCCACATGGAATAATAACTCTGGAATAATTAACCAAATCAGTTAAAATATTTTTATAAATTTTTGTTGTATTGGAGGCACTGTTGTCCATCGATTGATTAAACGATTGATATAGCTGACTAAATTAATTGTTCAGATATTCCCACAACAGCACTTTTAACCAGGAAGTTTCAGGTACTAAGATTCCCTTTTTGGATGTTAGAGCTGATCATCATTTTACCACACTATATACTAAAGCCACTGACAGAAACATCTTATTGATGTGTTGGAACACACACTTCAAAAATCTAAAGGGCAGTTTGACTATTTCACAGTTTTCAGTGTGCCATCCGTATTTGTTCTGACCCTGATAACCATGAATGACATTTGCAATGTATTGTACCATGAATTGGAAGAAGCTTGCTATCCCAACAATGTTTTCTATCATACATTACAACTTTGCCAGACCAACATCCTCCATACCGAAACCAGAAAAATACTGATAATCACAAGATACAACCGCTTTTCAGAGCACAGTAGAAGGATCATCCACAGAAACACATCCTAGAGGCAGACAAAACACTAACATCATTAATCAGACAACCACCACGGAGTGGTGTACTCTAAAAATAAATCACTTAGAGACATACTGGTGCAGGCAGACCCCAGAGGGAAATATGAGACCCCAAAATATCTCTTCACTAACAAAAAGGGAGGCTACAAATGTTTTCAGTGCAATATGTGCAACACTACATCATACAGGGGAGGGCTTTATAAACCACATACTGGCAAAAATACAGTTTTAATATGTATTAGAACTACAACACATTGATTTTAAATGCTTGAAATGCTCTTGCTCTTCGGTCTATGTAGGTAAAATGGTCAACCCCCTTTAAAAAGAAATACTAGAAGCTCATTCATTTTATTATGTTAATGTGTTTAACCACTTTCACCCCCTTCCTGCGCAGGCCAATTTCAGCTGTCAGTTTTGTCCCACTTTCAATGATAAGTCCTCATGCACACGGGACGTTTTTACAGCTGCTGTCTTTGGCTTTTGATTTTTTTTCCTACAGCTAGAAAAACTCCCCAGCATGTTATCCTATGTGTCCACACATACATAAACTGTAATCAGTGTTTTAGCTGTAAGAACTCTACAACACTGAAAAACATGGCAAAACATGGTAAAATGCAGCAAATTGTAGTAAATTGTGGCAAACCAGCATTTTTGGACTTTATTTAGCAGAAAAAAAATCAGGGGTTAAAAAACTGCTAAAAAATGCAAATGCAAAAAAAATGCAGCAAAACGCAGCTAAACACAAATGCAAAAACGCTAAAAAACACTGAAAAAAAACACATTTTTAATGTGACTTTATACAGTACAACTAACATTACCAGTGTTATTAAAACACCCAGCGTGCATGGAGCCTAATTGTGCGGTCATGCAATACTGTTCCCAAATTAAATTTTTATAATTTTTTTCACACATATAGAGCTTTCTTTTGATGTTATTTCATCATCACTGGGTTTTTTATTTTTTGTTAAAAAAGAGAAAAAAGACTGGAAATTGGAAAAAAATGTTCTGCTATAAAATGTTGCAACTAAATTATACAAAATAATTTTTGCTACATTTCTTTGGTGAAAATAATCGAAATCAGTGTATATTATTTAGTTTGTAGAAAAGTTATAGAATCCAAAAACTAAGGAATATATATTTAAAAATTGATAAATCCTGATATACAAAAGGCATCTCATTTCCTGAGGCCCTAAAATGCTAGGACAGTACAAATACCCCCAAATGACCCCTTTATGGAAAGTAAACAGTCCAAGGTATTTAGTAAGAGGCATGGCAAATTGTCTGAAGCTGTAATTTGTTTTGGAAAATGAAATTTAAAAAAAAAACATTTTTTTTTTTACATACTGTCACCAGTGCAGTACATCATCATCATATAACTGGTGTGGTGGTGATCAGGGACACTGACTGGTGACAGTACGAAAAAAAATATTAATAATTTTTAAAACTTTTTTTTTTTTTTACGATTTTCTTTAGCACACTGTGACCAGAGCAATACAATGTTACCAAAGTAACATTGTACTACTCTGGGTAAGTTATCAGGATTTTTTCTTTTTTTTTACTGAATGAAGCATTTTTACTGAGTGAAATTGATTCATTCAGTATGTATTGTTGTGATCACATGGTACAGATGAGCTGTGATTGGCCTTGTCTGTACCATGAGAACACTGGAAGCAACAAAATTGTACACAGTGAATGGCATGAATCAAAGCCATTCATTGTTTATAACTATCATGTGATTGGTCACAGCGATCACATGGTACTGGCAGCAGGCCGGTACAGTGATCTGTCATTGGCTGTGTCCAGGAGGACGTCATAGGACGTCCACCTGGAACGAGGAATGTCCTGCACGGCCATCATTTTGTAATAGGCTAGGTGAAAAGTGGTTAGCTTGCAATTAGCATTATAACTATAAGTAGAAAAATTGATTAACTGGTGCAGACAAATGCAGACGTAAGATCAACTCGAATTTCGGAATCTTTAAACCTCTTATCAGCTCCAATTTCTGAACTTTTAGACCAAAAATCAGCCCCAGTGCATGCACTTCAGACCTCAGATGAGCCCTAAAGTATGTACTTTACACCACAGATGAGCCCCAATGCTTGCATGAACTTCAGACCTCAGATCAGACCCAGTGCATGACACTTCAGATTGACTTCAAAATCCTGTAGCATTTGAAATGCAGGCTACTACTGTAGAAGGGCAGGCAGGCTTCAGCTCTACAGCACGCCAACGTCTGCAGCCACAGGTAAGCTTTCATTGAAATGAGAGAGGTGGTTGGACCAGGCTTTGTGATTGACAGCCTAGTAAGCTGTCGATTACAGCCATGCCAACTCAAAAGGCATAGGGTGCCTGCTCAGCCACATGTGCCAATGGTTGAATATGCCTTTGTTAATACTTTAGTGTGTGTAGTCTGGAAACAAGTTAATTTTAAAGTATTTCACAAAATGATAAAACTACACAATGGAAAAAAAAAGTAATAAAATGTAAAGTGACTATGCACAAATAATTGCTTAAAAAAAAGAAAAGAAAAAGCACAATTATAAAGAACACTAAATAAACTAAACTGCCTTAAATACTCCCACCCCCCCAAAAAAAAAGAAACATAGATATTTCTTTTAAAGCAATATGGCCCAAAGAGATTGAAAGCTTCAACTTCAGCAAAATTTTGGTAATAGCTAAAACATACATCCCTAATCATGAGAAATAAAAGCCGAAGGAAGGGGAAAGTGGTAGAATCTATAGAAGGCAATAACATAAGTAAACATCACGTACTGTAGAATCAACTAGTATCCTGCCATTGGCTTCCAGAGAACTATGAAATTATAGGAAATCCAAAATTCTTCCCAGTTTAGCTTGGTGTATGGTTTAGAGAATTTTCCACCTGTCAAGCTGCATAGGACTTTTTTAGCACCTTGGGGCAGGATGGCAGTCTTTTATCAGTCATTCTGTGCTATGCAACCTCATTTTTCTGAATGTCAGGCTTCCTTCAAGCTGCAGTGGGGCCAATGGATTAATGTGAATAATTTCTTTAACGAAAAATGTTTTCATAAATAGGCTGTAGAGAAACTCTGCTGGGCATGGCTCCCTTTCCTGCAGAATGACAAGGCTGAAAATAGGCTTGACTAGAACATACCTTAAGTTAGAAACAATAAAGTGGGAACATGATTCCTTGGTCAACAAGGACACGATTCTCCAGTATATACAGAAGCACACTGAAGAAAAAAATTGTGCAGTGTAGACATCGGAGAATGTACATGCTTCACATAACTGTATGTATTGTTATGTGTGCTGCCTGTAGAGAAACATAGAATGCTGCCTGCTAGCTTTGTCCTCTGTCATATTTATTGTCTTTTGCTAGTCTGGCAATGTGATGATGTAATACTGCATACCTATGATGTCACACCTAGCAGATTGCCAATAAATCTCTTCTTCAAGCTACTTGTATTTTAAGGGGATTATCACACTTCAACCAGATTTATAGGACAGCTTTGGAAGGAGATAAAAGGATTATCTGACATAAGCGTTCACTAAAGTTATTTACTCTGGATGCTCTCTGCACCATACATACATATTTTTATATTGATTATAAAATAAAATTGCATCTATTAAATCCAATCTGTTCTTCATTTGTGAGCATACTAATCAGTGCATTGATGGCTGGATCCTGATTTACAAATCTGTACATGATACTGTAATAAGTGTATATGTATATTCTCCCCAGCTGCATTTTATCACAAATTCCATATCCTGCCCTCCTCAACAAATCTGTAAAAAGTAATGAAGACCAAAGTCTACCTCACCATTCTTGGTTGGTTGCAAGGAGATCGTTCATTAGTCAGCTTCTAAGGTTTCTACTTGTTTTTAGAAATTGAATGACAATCAGGGGGTACTGGGCTAGAGTACTAGGTAGCATTTACCAACTGAGCCAATACTAATAAGAAATGTTTGCCTGGTGGCCTTCAGTAGAGATACTCCACCATTCAAATCAGAGCTGGACCTGCAGTCAGTGACATATGATGGGGAATATATTTTGTAGCTACCTGCTGCATGTCCATATTATGAGACACTATAGCACGCTTTGCAAGGTACACTTTTTGTAGCCAATAGAAATCTGACCCCACCATGATAGGACTAATTGTTTGTCCTTTACCCCAGGCCAGAGGTTCCAAGTTCACTGGTGATACAAATAGTGGGGGGTAGAGTAAACCTAACCTAAACCAACTTAGTATTGGGTTTTATATAACACAGGCAATTTACAGTACATTAAATGTTCACATCAGTCCCTGCCCTCAAGAAGCTTACAATCTAAGGTCCCAAAACTCACATTCATACATATACTAGGGCCAATTTACCTACCAGCATGTCCTTGGAGTGTGGAGGGAACCCACACAAGAAGAATGTGCAAAACACTAGCCATGGATGGGATTTGAACTGATGACCCCAATGCTGCTAGACAGAGGTGCTAACCACTACACCGCTGTGCTGCTTGTTGATTGTCTCTTTTCATAAAATATTGATATAGTCAATCTATGTTCAACTGTTAACCACTTGCCGCCCTGCCACTGTAGAAATATGGCGGCAGGGCGGCAGGGCAGCACGGGCAGGCAAAACCACGTTTTAAAACGCGTGTTTTTTAAACAGGTAGGGGGTGCACGCGATGCGCTCCGCCGCGCTACCTGTCCCGCCGATCACAGATATGGATGTCAGTCGCCGGGTCACAGCTGGTCCTTACCGGCTATCTCCCGGCGATCGGCGGCAATCAGTGACAGAGTGCACAGCTGCAGTAGCTGTGCTTTCTGTCACTTCCCTGACAGCTCGAGGACAAGCTGATCGGGACAGAAGAGTTTCACTCTCCCAATCAGCCGTGTCCCCTGCAGTACACACCCCCGCCCCCTAGTAAAACACTCCCCCTCACACAGATAACCCTTCCCTGCTAAATAAACTTAACCCCTTCCTCCCCAGTGCCATTAGTAGTGTCAGTGTTTTTTTTTTTTGCACTGATCACTGTATTGGTGTCACTGGGGATGTCATTGACCCCAAGTCAGTACCCCCCAGTGTCAGAATGTCCACCGCAGTCCCGCAGTCCTGCCATAAGTTGCTGATTGCCGCCATAAGTCCCTGATCGCTGCCATAAGTCGCTGATCGCCGCCATTATTAGTATAACAAAAAAACAAAAAATCCCAGTATCTTTCCCGCCATTTGTAAACGCTATAACTTTCACGTAAACCAATTAATTTACACGTATTGGGTTTTTTTTTTAGCAAAGACATGTCGCAGAATGCATTTTGGCAGAAATTTATGACTAAATTTGATTTTTAATTTTTTTTTTTACTGTTTTATAGCAAAAAGTCCAAAATATTGTTTTTTTTCCTCAAAATTGTCAGCCTTTTTTTTTATAGCGCAAAAAATAAAAACCGCACAGGCGATCAAATACCACCGAAAGAAAGCTCAATTTGTGGGAAAAAAAAGGATGTAAATTTCATTTATGTACCATATTGCATGACCACGCAATTGTCCATTAAACTAGCGCAGCGCTGTATAGCAAAAAAATTGCGTAAATTGCAGTATTTATACACAAAGCAATCAATATACTATTATTGGGATTTGTTTTTACCAAAAACATGTAGCAGAATACATTTTGGCCTAAATTTATAACCAACTTTGAGTTTACTATATATTTTTTATAGCTGAAAGTAAAAAATATTGTTTTTCTTCAAAATTTTTGGCCTTTTTTTGTTTATAGCGTGAAAAATAAAAAGCGCACAGGTGATCAAATACCACCGAAAGAAAGCTCTATTTGTGTGAAAAAAAGGACGTAAATTTTGTTTGGGTGCAGCATTGCATGACCGCGCAATTATCAGTTGAATTAGTGCAGCACCGAGTACCAAAAAGAGGCCTGGTCATTAAGGGGGGTAAATCCTCTGGAGGTCAAGTGGTTAAAGGTTCAATGCACCAAAAATTGATATTTCAGTTATAGGTCAAGCCTGGTGGACTATGTCATCTGCTGTCTTCCTAAATGTTTTGAGGGTTTACCTTTCCTAGTCCCTGGCTCTGTTTCTGTCTATTCAAAGTTTTTGGGTGGTCCCACTCTTCTTGTTGCTTTCTCCATGATATAAGATAATAATATAAGATAAACAGTGGTACCCATGTGTAATGGACAGGTGTACAGTACTAGAAATGCAAGTGCAGAGATCACACCATCAAAGTCCCTAAGAGATACAACACAGTTTTAATGAGTGAAGGATGAGAAGTGAAAAAGTGAGGGGAGAACAGACAGTGAGCTCCAGCATTGTTCTGATTGTGCAAAAAACAAAAGAAATCACCTTCTAAAATACAGCTGAAAAAATGACTAGTTCCCCCAAAACAGATGATCAGAAAGGGGTTCATTTTAGCTCAGTCCAGCTGAAATCGGCCAGATATAATGGCAACCGGCATTTAAGGAAAAGTTAAGACAATATTTTTTTTAAATGAATAAATGGAATTTATCATTTAATATTATTATTATGGAGGATTTATGTAGCACCAACAGTTTGAGCAAAGCTTTCCAAAGTAAGATGTAACAGTACATTTATAATGCAATTCAAGGCAAGAGTGTTGGGGGGTCTGTTTTTAGGGGGCCTACAATATTTAGATAGTATTACAATAGCCAGAACTATGTAAGATGCAGTGGATGAGGGTTCTATGAACTGGTAAAAACAGTTCTAGTATAGGACCTAAATCTCCTTGGAAATACAGCATTTGGGCAACCAAGTGTGCCCAACTGCAGCAAGCACCGGTACTTCTCTAAGTCCTGAATTTATTGTGCATTATTTATTTATTGCAGGTACTTATATAGCACTGTCAATTTACACAGTGCTTTATATATATTGTACATTCACATCAGTCCCAAACCCTCAAGGAGCATACAATCTAAGGTCCCTAACTTACATACATACACATACTAGGGACAATTTAGACAGGAGCCAATTAACCTACCAGCATGTTGTTGGAGTGTGGGAGGAAACCGGAGTACCTAGAAGAAACCCACATAGGCAGAACATGCAAACTCCAGGCAGGTGGTGCCATGGTTGGGATTCAAACCAACGACCCTAGTATTGCCAGGTGGAAGTACTAACCATTTAGCCACCGTGCTGTCTTTTTCATAAACTTGATATTTATGTACAGTATAGCACATAAATTGTGTGCACATAACATGTGTATACAGAGGAGAGCAATCAGCTTAACCAAATTAACTGGAGAATAATTCAAGATTGCAAATTCATTCCATAACTTATTTCTATGTATCTTCCTAGTACTGCATACTGGCAGGTGAATGAGTATATGCAGTACATGTGAATATCAAATGACTGTAGTATGCATACAGTAGGACATACTATAGTCAGTAAAACATGTATGAAAGCATCAAAAGAAATACAGAACAAAATAAATGCCATTGGGAAGTGCTGAACATTCCAACAGAGCGATACTGCAGTGAATACCATTCATGTAGCTGGAACTATCCCGGCCTGTAAATCAAGGAGGTTTGGCAAGAATGCTGAAGACAACTTGGTTGTACGTTCTGTTGGGTTGCAGCTCCTATTAAGTGAGCACATTCCATTTAAATGTCAGTCTTCAAAGAGGAAAAAGTAAAATGTTAATTTTCTATCATCACCCTACAGACAGAACTTAATAAAGAACTGAACCCAGGTCACCAAACTAGCATAGCTAAAATTATGTGTGATGTGATTAGTTTATAATTATTGGTTGGCTATTTCCAGTTGTTTTTTATTTTGGAACATGCGGCAGGCTATTTTTTTGTTAAGGTATGTTCACTCTCACTGCCTTCTGAATGGTTTCATTTTGGATTTTGAATTTATTTTGTATAGCTAGTTGCCCTTTTAATATGAATTCTCATTTTATCAGTACCATCCATTTTAATTATTTAGCATTTTCAGAATGGATTTGAATCTGAGATTGCTAAAATGCAAGTCAGTATGTTTACTGGTTTCTGCCCCACCTTATCTTTTGGATGCTTTACCTAATAATGCACTTTCACCTACACAAAATGGAGCTCTAGAGGGAGGTTGTGCAGAATACATTCAAGTAAACAGAAGCAACAATTCCACCTAGATTAATGCTAAAAGCAAGGGTCTAACTATATGTGATAAGGCCTATAGCACAACCTCATTTCTTTTGAAGGTAATTCCTCTAATGAATTGTTTAAATTTCAGGTGTTGATATTGTATATACAGGTGAAACTCGAAAAATTAGAATATCGTGCAAAAGTTAATTTATTTCAGTAATGCAACTTAAAAGGTGAAACTAATATATGAGATAGACTCATTACATGCAAAGCAAGATTGTTCAAGCCGTGATTTGTCATAATTGTGATGATTATGGCTTACAGCTCATGAAAACCCCAAATCCACAATCTCAGTAAATTAGAATATTACATGCAATCAATGAAACAAGGATTGTACATAGAACAATATCGGACCTCTGAAAAGTATAAGCATGCATATGTACTCAGTACTTGGTTTGGGCCCCTTTTGCAGCAATTACTGCCTCAATGCGGCGTGGCATGGAAGCTCAGCCTCTGGCACTGCTGAGGTGTTATGGAAGACCAGGATGCTTCAATAAGCGGCCTTCAGCTCTTCTGCATTGTTTGGTCTCATGTCTCTCATCTTTATCTTGGCAATCCCCATAGATTCTCATAGGTTCAGGTCAGGCGAGTTTGCTGGCCAATCAAGCACAGTAATCCCACAGTCATTGAACCAGGTTTTGGTGCTTTTGGCAGTGTGGGCAGGTGCCACGTCCTGCTGGAAAATGAAGTCAGCATCCCCATAAAGCTCGTCTGTGGAAAGAAGCACGAAGTGCTACAAAATCTCCTGGAAGACAGCTGCATTGACCCTGGACTTAATGAAGCACAGTGGACCAACACCAGCAGATGACATGGCTCCCCAAATCAACACAGACTATGGGAACTTCACAATGGACTTCAAGCATCTTGCAGTGTGTGCCTCTCCATTCTTCCTCCATACTCTGGGTCCTTGGTTTCCAAATGAGATGCAAAAGTTGCTCTCATCAGAAAAGAGGACTTTGGACCACTGAGCAACAGACCAGGTCTGTTTTTCGTTAGCCCAGGTAAGACGCTTCTGACGTTGTTTGTTGTTCAGGAGCGGCTTGACAAGAGGAATACAACATTTGAAGCCCATGCCCAGGATCCGTCTGTGTGTGGTGGCTCTTGATGCACTGACTCCAGCCTCAGTCCACTCCTTGTGAAAGTCCCCAACACTTTTGAATGGTCTTTTCCTGACAATCCTCTCCAGGCTGCAGTCATCCCTGCTGCTTGTGCACCTTTTTCTTCCACACTTTTCCCTTCCACATAACTTTCTATTAATGTGCTTTCATACAGCACTTTGGGAACATCCAACTTCTTTTGCAATTACCTTTTGAGGCTTTCCCTCCTTATGGAGGGTGTCAATGATGGTTTTCTGCACAATTGTCAGGTCAGCAGTCTTTCCCATGATTGTGATTCCTACCAATTAAAGGCTCAGGAACCCTTTGCAGGTGTTATGGCTTAATTAGCTGATTAGAGTGGGACACTTTGAGCCGAGAATATTGCACCTTTTCACAGTATTCTAATTTTCTGAGATTGTGGATTTGGGGTTTTCATGAGCTGTAAGCCATAATCATCACAATTATGACAAATCACGGCTTGAACTATCTTGCTTTGCATGTAATGAGTCTATCTCATATATTAGTTTCACCTTTTAAGTTACATTACTGAAGTAAATTAACTTTTGCATGATATTCTAATTTTTTGAGTTTCACCTGTATAATTATATCAGTCCAGCTTGAACCAATTGCTGTCCTGCCTCTCCACCTCTTTCAGAGAAACCCTTGAATTCATTCAGAAAATGCAAAGTATTCTCTGAATGGCACCAGTGCGGAGCTGCTGAACCCCTGTGTTTATAATGCAGTACTGCAGCCGCTCAGTGTGGGACCCAGATGTAAGTGGAGCTCACTGGAGTAGCAGTGTATACTTCAGTATTTTTCAGCTTCAAGGAGAATCAGCCGGTATGGTATATGCATAGTTACAGTGGTCTAAGCTAGATCAATGTAACTATGTATAATATATCCCAACCTAGAATTCCTCTTTAGTCATTTTTATAGCAATGAAACAGAGGTTCCCAATTGTAATATACATTAATTCCATCCAGCTGTTAAATACTATTTCTATCTGCATTGTGTAGCCATAGATTACTCAGAATCTGTGCATTCAGGTCCTAGAGCAGTAGCATGACCTACACCCTTGTTGAAAACATGCTGAAGGTGTCTACAGTCGGAAAAGAACACTTTCTCAATCAGGCCATGTTCAGAACAAGCAAGTTAATTTGTGATCCTATAGACATCCCTGGTCAGAGCAGTCTAAGAATTCAACCAGATGGGGTTGTATTTTCCAGGGCGGTCATTTCTCCCCTGGATAAGCTGGCACCTCCATGCTGCCCTTCCATAACTCATACATGCACATTCACACAATTTAAATATGCATGTATTTAGAATGATCTTCTCCAATAGTTTGAATGATGGATAATGCATGCATGACAAGTCATCATGTGAAGTCTGTAGGCAGCTTCAATATAAAACTTTGGTTAAAAGTTGATGACTTTCGTTGCCAGTGCTTTGCTATCTGAAAAACAATAAAGAAAAACATTTAACAAAAAAAGAGCAAAAGTACATGGTCTTTATGACTTCTAGCACAGCTGCAATTTCTCCTGGGGACTAGTAACAGTTCACTGATTGACTTTGCTTGATGCCCAGAGTCATGATTAACTGGAGAAATTGGAAAAAAAACAACATACTGTAATTTTAGAAATCCATGAATCCTCTACACGTGGAGTGCAGTAAAATGCCCTAGTAGGAAAATGTTTGTTCTGCATATCCTGAAGTGTAATGATTGCCAAATGTCTGTTACATTTGCATTACATGTAATTGATGATAAAACTTTCATCACCTATCTGAAATGTGAGGAACTGAATATGCAAGGTGCTTACAGTGTTGATTAATGAAGTATAAAGTAGACACATTGATATTTTAACTATTTACAACTACTATTTTTAAATCTGAACTAAATTCCATAGGCTGAGGGTGGGCTATGTGCAACACACATGCACATAATGAAACACCAATGAAATCCCACTTATGGTCCCAAGAGACTCAACAGAAGAAAAGCAGCTTGCACAATATTGGATATATCTTATAAATAAACATTAAAAGAAAAACAAGTGCAGAGCTAATCCAAAAAAATGCCAAAAATGTGTGAATGCAAAAAAGTGTATATACACTATATTGCCAAAAGTATTGGGACACGCCTCCAAATCATTGGAATCATGTGTTCCAACCACCTCCATGGCCACAGGTTTATAAAATCAAGCACCTAGTCATGCAGACTGCTTCTACAAACATTTGTGAAAGAATGGGTCGCTCTCAGGAGTTCAGTGAATTCACGCGTGGTACCATGATATTTCCTTGATACTAAATATTCCACGGTCAACTGTTACTTGTATTATAACAAATTGGAAGGAATTGGGAACAACAGCAAGTAATATGACAGCGGGGTCAGCGCATGCTGAAGCACACAGTGCACAGAGTTTACCAGCTGTCTGCAGAGTCAACAGCTAAAGACCTCCAAATTTCATGTAGCCTTCAGATTAGCACAACAACAGTGCGTAGAGAGCTCCATGGTATGGGTTTCCAAGGCCGAGCAGCTGCACCCAAGCCTTACATCACCAGGTGCAATGCAAAGCATTGGATGCAGTGGTGTAAAGAATGCCATCACTGGACTCCAGAGCAGTGGAGACATGTTCTCTGGAGTGACAAATCAAGCTTCTCTGTCTGTCAATCCAATAGATGTGTCTGGGTTTGGAGGTTGCCAGGAGAATGGCACTTGCCTGACTGCATTGTGCCAAGTGTACAGATTGGTGGAGGTGGGATTATGGTGTGGGGTTGTTTTTCAGGGGTTGGGCTTGGTCCCTTAGTTTCAGTGAAGGGAACTCTTAAGGGGTCAGCATACCAAGACATTTTGGACAATTTCATGCTCCCAACTTAGTAGGAACAGTTTGGGGATGGCCCCTTCCTGTTCCAACATGACTGCGGTGCACAAAGCAGGATCCATAAAGACATGGATGAGCGATTTTGGGGTGGAGGAACTTGACTGGCCTCAACCCAACAGAACACCTCTGGGATGGATTAAAGCAGAGACTGCGAGCCAGGACTTCTCATCCAACATCAGTTGCCTGATCTCACAAATGCGCTTCTGAAAGAATGGTCAAACATTCCCATAGACATACTCCTAAACCTTGTGATTAGCCTTCCTAGAGAAGTTGAAGCTGTTATAGCTACAAAGGGTGGGCCAACTCAATACTGAACTCTGCTGACTATGACTAGGATGCCATTAAAGTTCATGTACATGTAAAGGCAGGTGTCCCAATACTTTTGGCAATATAGTGTAAACACTAAGAAGTGCACAGTAAAGAAGATAAGTAAAACTCAAATAAGAAAGTCTGTGAAACAATCACAAAGTCCTTCTGTGTAACGGTGTGAAAACAAAGTCTACTTCAAGTATGCTTATCCACATAAAATCCACTCCACCATCGTACCACACATGAAGGCTTAGCAGAGAAATATGACCCTCATTTTATGAGTAGTCATATTGTGCACAGCCATTAAAAATGGAATGAAGCAAGTATCATTATGAGATTCCACCACTTCTTTCTGTATTGAACCTCCACAGACCACATCTACATGGAAAATGAAGAAAAAAGAGCCATGTGCTACCAAGTGTAACACAGTTGACTGACTTTACTAAAAAATAGATTAAAAACACTAACATGTAATGAATAATAATAGTGCTATAAATTATCATTATCCAGGAACCAATCAGTGTACATCTGCGTGTTCCATACAACACGTTTCATCAAATATGACATCATCAGGGCCTTCTGCACATTATGACCCACCCTCTTCACTTCTCCAGTGATGACAGGTTCAAGCTGTCTGTTGCTGCTCTGTCTCCAACCGCTAACATCTCTTCCACTGTTTCCAAGCTCACAGTACTGTATTATGGCCAATGGGCAGCCACTGATGGTGTAACTCCTGCACATAGGCACAGGAGTTCCATCATCCTCAACACTCCAATGTCCATTGTTAGCATCTAATACATGCCGGGATTGAGCTGGAAATGTACACTAGAAGTGTAGCCAGGGGAAAAAGGTTTTTAGCAAAAGAGACTTTGCATATCTCATCTGCCAAAACAAAAACACCTCTACGTCCTCCTTTTTATTGTTGGGCATCAGTTGCTAATCAGGGTTTATCCATCATAAAAAAAAAATATTTTTCCACTAATTAAGGGTTGGAACTTTATTCATTCATTTATTTGTCTTATTTGAATATTTCCCTTTGCTTCCTTTCCTTAAGATACAACACAAAGTTAAAAGAAATTCATTTTAAAAAGGTGTAGCTAAATACATTTAGAATGTACTCTATATCACTATTATTCCACTATTTGTGATGACAGAATTGGGTGTTCCATGGCAGCTAAAATATACTTTCCATAACTATTTTTTTTGTGTGTGCATCTATCTCATGGAGGTCTGAATGATTAGTTAATGATTAGTCTGGTACTGTCCTGTCCTGGTAAAGACTTAGTCCATGTCCAGCTTACTGTAGGGTAGAGTTGGTAACCTACGGTATATCTAAATAGATATTCACTGCAGATGTTACAGTCCTTTATTGCTGCAGTTACCTCTGGACCCATTTGAATGGATTCATGCAAAGGTGACTTGAATGGATTCTTGCTATCACTTCTGTGCACATCTTTTTGGACATAGCGTCCCTGATAATTTCATCTTTAATACGTTTTCTTTTTGGCAAAGCCATCCACATAGAACAGTTGTTTTTAATGACCGCAGTCTCAGTTTGCTCATTATGGTTTTGAAAGGCTTCTTCAGCTTTGATTGAAAATATTTAATTGTCTGGGGCAGTCTTTTTCAACCAGGGTGCCCAGGCACCCTGGCGTGCCTTCAGGTTTTTTTCAGGGGTGCCTTGACAAAATGCCTAAAAATTATCCAAAAATTACATGCAGGCCAGCAGGTGGACGAAGCCTGCCTATTAGCTACACAAAGGCATAGGTTTTCCTTTTGCAACATTACAACGTTCTGGCTCCTGCCACATAAAAAACGAATGATATCAGCAGTTCATTAGGATATCAGAAACCTGTACAGCATCTATGATTGTCCCTCCCCTGCCCCTCCCTGTCAGGACTGGGGGTCACATTAGCTAAGTGAGAGAGAGAGAAACAATGGAATACTAGTCAGTACCAATGTGCAAAAGTGTATTTGCTTTGGAAACATAAATCACCTCTGACATTGGGTATCCCACATGTGCAGATGTTGCTACGTTCTGTTGACTTTTTTACATTTTGTAATTGGTGCCTCAAGATTGTGCAGAATATTAACCACTTGCCAACTTGGCACTTTTACCCCCTACGTACCCTGGCCAATTTTCAGCTTTCAGCACTCAAAATTGAATGACAATTGCGTGGTCATGCAATACTGGACCCATATGAAATGTTTATAAATTTTTTCACACAAATAGAGCTTTTGTTTGGTGGCATTTAATCACCACTGGGGTGGTTTTTCTTTTGCACTATAAACAAAAACATTTTTGTTTTCTTTGTTTCTGTTATAAAATTTTGCAAACAGGTAATTTTTCTCCTTAACTTATGAGCGTTGATGATGAGGTTGCACTGATACGCAGCACTGATGGGCACTGATGAGGTGGCACGGATAGGCAGCACTGATGGGCTGCACTGATGAGGTGGCACTGATGAGGCGGCAGTGGTGGGCATTGATGAGGAGGCACTGATGATGTTGCACTGATATGCAACAATTATGGGCACTGATAGGCAGCACTGATGGGCACCGATAGGCGGCACTGATGGGTGACACTGATGGGTGGCGCTGACTGGTGGCACTGACTGGCAGCACTGACTGATGGCACTGACTGGCAGCACTGCTGGGCACTGCTGGATGGTACTGCTGGGCACTGGTGGGAGGCACTGCTGGGTGGCACTGCTGGGTATTGATCATCAGGGCACTGATCATCAGTGCTGATCTGCTCTGTGACTGTTGCCTGCTATCGCCAGTACTTTCCTCATGCTGTGACGCCCTCCCAGAACTGGACAACCGCGCTGTAGTCGTCATTCGGCTATAGCGCATTGGCAAGTGGTTAAAGGGTGCCTCGAGATTGTGCAGGATTTTAAAGGGTGCCTTGACTGAAAAAAAAATTGAGAAACACTGATCTGGGGTGTCTCTTATACTTGTCTTTTAGGCAGTGGTGCTCTTGACAAGAAGTCTGCAATTTACATTTTGGATTCCGTTTTGTATGTCACATGTAGGTATATTTGTGTAATTTTAGCATTATTTCTGTAAACCTTTAGAGCTTCAATAAAGGTTTTTTTAAAAAATAAATTTTCAGTGGCTTGTGATCAAATATTAAAAATCATCCTAAAAGTCTCTGTACTGCCTGTGCATTGTCCAGCCTTGGCACCCCTATAAAGGCTCTAACCTTTTCTTGATCTGGGTGTAGGCCTTCAACTGCCAGTAGATGCAACTTGTATGTACAATATTGATAATAGTTTAATTATTAGCTTTCAATTATTAAAGGTTTAGCTCTCTTGCTCTAAAATCTTAATCAGGTTCTTGTCACGATCTGCTGAATCTTCTTCTGAGGTGCCCCCACCACTATACACCAAGATCTCATCCTCAATAACCTCTGCTGCTTCATGCGGTCTACAATGATATTCTTTAGTAGCCGTGGCCAGCCCTAAAGGCATGTGCAGCTCTGGTATTGATTAAAGGAAACCCAAAATCCATTGTGGTCACCAGGAGAGTTCCTAGACCCTGACACCTAGGGAAAGTGCCCCAGGTCTTCTACTGAGTGTCCCCGAGTCTCCTTTAAGATCTTTGGGATATGGAGACAATACATTATATAATTCTATACATTATATAGGTTTGGAGTTTGGAACAATGTATAACATACAGGTATCTAGTTTTCTGCTTTTCAATCTGTTATCTGTTTTGTCATCATAAAGGGACATTACAATTTTTAGACCAATTCATGTTTGTTCAGATAAAGCGATTGCAATTGTCTTGTCATGGTACCAGACCCTCAACATTTTAATCCGTGTGCCCCATGATTTATTAAGACCCCAGAAATGTCCCTGGAGGCAGCTGCTTCTTTTATTTATTTATTTTTTTGCACTAGACCTGCCTGAATCCATCTTTAGATCCAAGACTGAAAATACATTTGCTTTTACTAGACTTGACTGCATTCTTCACTGCAACCATGTTACTTATCCATGTTGTTGACACTGTTACTTTTTGGATTACTTTAGGTTTCTTTAATAAATTAATTTCTTCTTTTAGTTTAACTTTAGGATGAACTGGCACTTTACTTGGCAGATGTATTGGTGTCACAGTTGTATCCATCTTCATGTCATATTCTCCTGGTAGACATGCCAGATTATGGTACAGATCATTACAGTCAGTTGAAATCCGCTCTACTGAACTGTTTTATGACCTGCATGCTCTTTTGTGCTCTATATTCAGTGCAAGCAGTCCCATTTTCTCACAAGCATCTACTTAAAGAAGTGGTGTGTGGGTATCGTTGTAATTAAAGTCTATATTTTTTTTTTACATATGCAATTCACATGACACTGTTCCATAGGTGTCATATAGGTGCCATTCTACCATTTAATTTTAACTTTACTCTTCTCCAGGGCAGGATTTCTCTCTTTAGTAATTTTGCAATAATCCCTGTATGTCATAAGCTTGCACGTAGCCCCACAATCTATCTGGCAGAATATTCACTTGTCTGTTTGTCTGCCAGTGCTGAGCTTTTAATGGAACAAACATTTGTGATTCTGCAGTACTGACTGATCCTATCTGAAGTATACCAGTGATCCCTGATTCTGCAGAGCTGCTGGTTTCCCTCTCTGTAGCCATTTGTGTTACTTGTTTTATCTGTATGCAGACTCTAGTTTGTTTTGTATTTACTCATGTTTTCCCATAAAATGAACAGTGCTCTCTGTCCTTGGTGACACTGCTTACATGATATTTACATCCCCCCTTACATCAAAGTTCTCCCTCATGTCAGGGTCCCCATCAGATTGCCCCCTTACATCAGTGTCCCCAACTGAGTCCCTCTTACATCTGGGACTCCATCAAAGAATCCCTTATATCAGGGTCCCATTGGAGATCCCCTTACATCAGAGTCCCTATCAGAGACCCCTTATATCAGGATCCCCATCAAAATCTCCCACTTACATCAAGGTCACCATCAGGGTCCCCCCTTACATCCGTGTCACAATCAGAATCCCCCTTACCAGGGTGGGAACCTGGAGGCAGAGAAGGTCTGGATGGAGTAAGTTCTGTCAATGGGGGGGGGGGCAAGCATGTGTTTGGTTGCTAGGATGCCAGCAGTCCCATAAACAAACCATAGGGATAAGAAAGGTGCATCAGGGGGGAACCTGCGCTGGATACTGTGTGAAGGGGGGAGGGGGTTGGCAGCAGGGACCACTGGTAGCCCTCTGATGACCTGAATTCTCAATCTGTGCACATTAAGTCACTGACCCTAGTTGTGGACCAGATATAATCTTGTAACAGGATGAATGAGGCCTATGCACCACAGTTTGGAGAACCCTAATCTATAGTCTAACTGATTTTGATCTGTAGTACAGAAAATGTATCTTTCATATATGATGTTTCAGACAAGCATAAACTGGCTCTGTAATGCATCCAGATTTATTTGCATATCTTGTTTATGATCTGTGTGATAGCGTAATACTGTGAGGAGATGCTAAATATGAAGTCTGTCCCCACCATTGAGCATAAGGTAGTCACCCTTACTTTGGGGTTTTTTGATGTCCAGTTCAGTAGCCAGCCCAAAATCCTTCCATTTAATCTGAAGAAGGCCTAGTTTGCTGCTACTCTCTTGTTCAAAGCATTTGGCGCTAGTAAGTTGTTTGCATCCAATTTATATCCATTAGTCTGCGTAGATGATGAGACAGCATAAATGGAGGCTTTTCTGTCATTTTGAAGCACTGTATTGACAAAGAAACACCAACGTTCTTTCCTGATTTAGACACTGTGTAGGCAGGTGGATGCTGCAGTGCATTTCTCCAGCCTGTAGGTGGCAATGCTCTGCTTCTCCAGGTGGAGAGGAGTTTGGTAAGGGGAATTGTCTCCCTTTGTGGGCTTCAGCAGCCATCTTGGGGAGGACAGTTGTCCAACTGGATTCTGAAATCAAACAAGATTTTAAGAAGCCATCTTGATGGGTAGACCTGATAAAAAGGGTGCTCCACATCATTTGAGGAGGGACAGCATAGGTATACTTTGGGGAGAGGTTCCTGATGGGAAGGAACAGAATAGGGTTCCCTTGCAGTGTACAACTACCTTCCGGTATCTGATACAGGGTCTTCCGACAGACTGTTACAGTAGGAACCTGCACAATTAGTGCCATCTAGCAGTGCCACCACCCCTCTATAGAAATTCTCCTCCAATGCCTGTATTTTTTAGTCAGTAAATACTGTGTTGGTCATTTGTTTGCAACCACGCAAAGGCTAGTGGATAGCGCAGGGAAGAATTTTCTAAAGGGGAGACCAATGGCTGCCTTCATACTACCATAAAACGTACAGAGAGGTTTTTTGCTTGGTAAAAAAAAAAAACAGAAGATACAATTTTATCTCAAATGCAATGAAAGCTAAAATTACCCCTCTGTTGTGAGCATTAATGTTATTACGTGGCCATTTTGGTAATGGCAAGAAAATTGTTAGTGAACATAGATTGAACAAATTGCCCAGGTTATCAAGCATTCTCACATCTGAAGAACGATAATCAATACATATGTTCTTCCTTCCAGTTTTACTAAATCAATCCTACTGCCTCTCAATCTAAGGTTCTGTAAAATGCAATCTAAGCTGATAAGCTACAGTTATCTCAGTGTCAGTGGCACAGGTGGAATAAGAAGGAATCGTGTTAAAAAAAACATGTAACCCCCTGATCCTTTTGCTAGACCAATCCACCCCACCTATCTCCTTTAGGAGAGAGCATGAAAAGTTAGTAGGATTTAGTTTAGGGAAAATATTTCCAAGAAAGAATTACTTCACTCAGCCCGGGACACACAGAGGATAGGTAAGACAATGAATATGAGGGGGGCATAGTTAAGTAAGAAGAGAGGTCCCTGAAGAAACCCTTTTGTAAGTATCATTCCTCAGAAAGGAAACTGCAATACCACAGGTCGGTATTGACTAAATCTTTATTGATTAGATTTAAATAATCGATCAGGTAAAGGCTGACCTGTGGTAGAACAGCTTCCTTGCTGTGAACTGTGTAGAGAGACAAGGAAATGGACATACACTTTGCCAACCCAGTACCAGCAGCTGGCTGTTGCACCCATGATGCCTTGACCGTTATTGTTGTTCTTCAGGATGCATGCATTGTTTTGAGAGAGTAAGATCTTGTTTGAAGTTATTTTGCTATCATGTTCCCAATCCAGAGAATATTGACAATATACTGTCACAGGGGCCACATGACTGGAAGCTGGCCCCACTGGCTACCTATCTTTAGTCCAACCAAAAGCTGTCTTTGAAAGCCCAAACTTTGCTGATAGCACGCAGTGAGCATGTTCTCAGCATAAAAACATCGTCCACCCAGTGACGCATGCTGTATGTGCTGCATGTGGGCGTTAAAGCCTACCCTTTTGCCCTATATAAGTTTTCAGCGGTTAAGTTGTTGGGCGGTTGTATAGGGGTTAATCAGTGCATTAAGTGTAATTTTTTTTATATTTCCTTCTCCAATAAACAAAATAAAAATTTATCAACTCATTTTTTATTATCTGTACATTATATTCTGTGCATAATAAGGACACTGATAGGGCTGGAGTAGAAAAACTTTTGTTAGCTTCAAGATTGTTTTGCATTGCAATACAAGTCTTTAGGAATGCAAAACCTACCTGAAGAAGATCAGATACAAATCAGAAGGAGATCATCAGCAGGTCATTTGTGCCTGTCAGTAAATTCCGAATGATCTCAGAAGCATCTCAAAATGATATCAAACTTAAGCCACCAACACAAGCCCACAGCCCAACAGCCTGCCCTAAAAAAGGTTAGAACCTCTTTTGGGTTTTTATTAAGTGTTCTTGTGTTATCTCACATATATATTCTAATTATTATAGCCAAATTTACCACCCTAACTCCTCCCACAGTTTTTACACTACATAGACAGTAATATACCGAAACGTACGGATTGTTCCCGATTGGTGTGCTATTACTTTGTGGAACGTTTCGCCGAATGGTTCACGAAATATCAGCGTTTTTGTGGTGAAATTGGTCCCATAGGAATGAATGGCGGAATGTTCAAAACTAGAGTGGGAGCTGAAAAATCAGGACATGATTTCTAAACTGCCATCACTCCCTCATTTTCAAGCCCACCTACACAAATCTTATATCAGAACGTTCAGCCATCCCTGCTGCCACTAAAAATGTCCACGGCTAAGCCATAGTCCTGATAGTTTTCACAATATGACCATTTGTTTGCAACTCACGCCGCCCATTGACATTCATTGAAAATCCACTCTAGCCACCTCAAATTTGAAGGGCAATTTCTAAAATGCAACTGTGCCTTCATTTTTAATATTTCAGAGACATACTATGCATCAAAATGTAGGTCTGGGTCTTGTGATTCTCACAATATAAAGCTCTTCGGTGTAGGATTTAGAATTTGTAAACTACAACCGTTTGAAGATGGCAACCGCCAGTGAAGTGAGCAAGTTGGAGCAGTTTGTCTTTAACCGCTCTTCTCTGCCCTTGCTGTAGAGTGAATTGCCATAGGAACCCAGGTGTGTGAGCAGGCAGCAGAGTGACAAGTCACTCCACCCAGTTACTCCGCCTACTCCAGTTGTAGACTATTGGTGGAGGCAAGAACACTTCACACAATTTCCCCAGAAATTGTAGCTTTTCTAGTTACATTTCCTGTTCCAATGACAGTTGTCATCACCAAGACACATGTTGCTGTCACTCTGAAAGTAACCAGTGCCCTTTATTACCACTCTACACATGCAGAGGGACAAACACAGCTCTAGACTGTGTATATGGCACACTGGCATTACACTTCTTTCAACTGAATTTATCATTTCTAACACTCATTCTTAATTATGTCCTTGCATAGTAAAAAAAAAAAACCCATATTTCAATGAATTAAAAAACACTGCATAATGATGGCTTAATTCATGCATTAAAATGAATCATATTTGACTGTACATGGTATGGTATTTTATAGCTGCCAGTCACACATTAACGTTTGACTTTTACAACCCACGGCACTTTTAATATAGAAGCTATTAAGTCTTACTATAACACACAGTTATTTAAAACATGAGATGAATCTACACATGGAGATGAATGCACTAAGCTTTTTCTATTATAAAATTATAATAGTAGGTCACTAAAATAGGTCCAATAGAAACAAATGACTGAATCTTAAAAGGTCAATTACCCTAAAACTTATATGCAGTTATTTTCAGAAGCCAAGGTATGCTATGATTCACTGGCCTTTTTTCTGTCTTTTGGACCCTGGCATCAACATCTCTGTCCCTGAATCCCCATATCCAGCCTATAAGCTTCTTCTGCTGTTCCTGATGGATGACACCTATGAAGATATTAATTAACCAAAATCTCTGTTACTGGACAGTGCAGATTCTATAATGTATTATTATTGGTGTTATAAAATTGTCCCATAAGTGCAGTTGTCATTAGATAGAGCGCCTATGGACTTTGAGCTCCAGTTTCAAACAAGGAACAATGACTGGTAAATGGTGGGAGATGTAGTTTGGGCTATGTACAGTGCCATTACCATTGAAAGCAAATAAACTACATTATTCAGTTTGCCTGGTGGCAGGAAGAGCCTAGGAGGAGACATATAAATTGAAAAGAGCAGGGGCAGTTGGGATATTGCTGCCAGTGTGTACAGAAGAAAATAGCCTGCTGAAGAGTGTGAAAGTTCTTGTTAGTGACTGTGCGCTGCATTGGTGGTTGAACCTGTAGGTTCTGGAAAGCCTTCAGCTGCAGACTGCTGGTCTGGGACAAAAAGGGTGTAGCTGGTTGCCATTGGCAAGTCCCTCACAGAGGCCTGTCATCGCCGGGGACCTGGAGCATAGAGCCCGGGTTAGCGGCTTGCTACTGCTACCACACAAGACACAGCCATTGACCACTGCTGTTCTACAGGATTCATCAGTCATCTAATCACCACAGGAAGCTACCTAGAACCCATGCCATCTTAAAGGGGGCCTCCTCCATTGGAAGAAATTCTGCTACAAAGGATACAGTGAAGCTGGTGAGCAGGTCATTGACCCATTAGTGATCTGTTGCTGACTTTCTGCATATCCATTAGGATGATTTATAACTCTTTACCTTTGCCTGCTACTGAGCATCCTAGTCCTGCTGGCCAGAGTATATATCTATAAATATACCACAGAACTCTAACTCCTTTGCTGGCCCCTTCCACTTCAGTGTTCCAAGGAGCCCATAGTTTCTTTAGACTGTTACGCTGAGAGCAGAATTACCCTACATCTTTAAAGTGGTAGTAAACTCCAAATAAAAAAAAATAAATCTGGTCCCCCTGTAAGTAAATGTCATGATGTGTTAGTATACATTGCCTACTAGCACATTATGAAAGACTTACCTAAAAATGAAGCCTTCCAGTGGAGCACTGTTACTGCTGATGGGGTGTCCATCTTCACCCAGTCTTCCTTCCAGCCATTTGAATGGACAAGCCGTGATTACATTGCTCCTACACTTATGCACGGGAGCCACAATTTCAGCACAGCACCCTTCAAAGTGCCATGTACCTGCACTGGTGATATCACCAGCTGCAGAGATAGTAATAATCTCCTAACTGGTGCATGTTTAGGGGATATTCATTTTACCTACAGCTAAGGTTTATTATAAGCTTACCTGTAAGTAAAAGTGACAAAGCGATGTTTACTACCGCTTTAATTTTGCCAACTCCTTCAGGGGCCCTAACATAGCCAGCAGAAGACTAAATTTCAGGACTCTACATAGTTCACTTATTACTGAGGGTAGTTACCATTACATTGCTATCTTCTTTTATAACAGGCCTAGGCTTAACTCTCTCAGTACCATAAATATCTCAAGAAACTCTTGGTGAAACATTTTATGGCATAAACAATGCACAATTACACCTTGTTTACCTTATAATTACATGATAATGTACTCTGTTAATTGCTACAAGGTCTTGAGTCTTATTTTAGGGTGACCCTAAGGTATTAACAAAAATGACTAATTTATCTCTAGTAATGCGTATACCCAAGGTGTCAGTGGTGCTGAGGCAAATGCCAAGGTTAAGGTAGGAACAGAGGGCCCAACATAACCAGTGGCTCCTTTGGAGGTGGCACTACAACTATAAATATTTTTAGTTATTAAAGAAAGAAAACATTAGTTTTAAAGAGTAGTTCACATTTAACATGGATTTCTCTATTTTGTAAAAAGTGGGGCAGCTTCAGTAGAATAAAGCCCAGCTTCATCCAGCTTTTTATTTGTTTTGGATACAGTGTGGTGTTTCTCATTGGGGAAAAACTATATCAGGACAGATGATGTGATGGCAAATCCTTTTCTTGGAGTTAATTAAGAAACACAGGGTAAAAGTAATCCTGAGATGTATGGGTTAAACTGCTGCTTATAGGAGATTGAACACTGGCAAAGAAAGCTGTTAGCCAGTCAGGAAAAACCATTTCTCTCCCATCATGCTTCAGTATTGTGCAAAAGTGTGATCAAAGGACAGAGGAATGGGACCTTTGTGACCTCCCAGTAAAGGATTGTTTGGTAAGATAAAAAAAAAACATTTCCTTAATTGTTCATAAAAACACACAGGGTTCTGAGAAGTATTGGATATCCAAAAGCAGTTTAACTGAGGGTTGGACAACACAGCAAACAAAACACCAACAGGCCCACAACAACAGGGTAAACTGTAAACTGTGGCTATTTGCAGCTCTAAGAGTTGTCTGAGGGACCTTATATTTAAAGCCTGCATCAGCTTAGGCCTGAATATCACCTGGTAAAATGTGGGGAACATGTGAACAGAAGAACAGGGGGTAGCCTTGCAATCTGGGACAGGTTTCCTGATGCCGGAAAGTCCAAGAGCCACTTTCTGACCTAGTGGATTGCGCATTTACAGGAAAAGGCAAAACTTTGCCTTTTGCCCATAGGCTTGAATGATGAGCTGCCTAAGCCATCTAGAAATAGTGGGGTAGGCTTTACCCTACTGGAACCCCCAGGAATGGAAAAAAGAGAACAGTCAGCCTGAAAGAAAGTGTACATGAGAGATAAACCAAGTTCAACCATTTGAAATCAATGGGGGGGGGGGGAGAATTGTCTTGGGATGTACTGGGACAGGACAACAAGGTGGAAGAACAATGTCCTGATTTGGGTGAAAAAAGGTCTACCTTAGAAATACATGAGGCCCTAGGTCTTAAGACAACCTTTCCCTGTGTAGGACAAGAAAAAGTTTTCCACAAGAGAGAAATTGAGAAACTTGCCTCACAGAACTGATAGCGAGGAAGGTCACCTTGTTGGTGAGCGTGAACAAAGAAATATCTTTGATAGGTTCAAAAGGTGGTTTTGAAGAGCTGATCTCATAGTTTCCAAATGACATACAGAGGGAATTATGTGAACAACACCTTATAAAAAGGCTTTCCCCAGGTACTGAGAAGCAAGTGATCTTGGAAAGAAAATTGCTAGAACCAAGATCTGATCCTTGAGAGTACTCAAGGCCAAACATTGATCCAGACTGGATTGTAGAAAGGTCAGGATGCATCCCACAGATTATTTCCTGTGATGGAATTTCCATTCCCTGCACTATGCAAAGTATGCTTCAGCCTCATCATCTGGGTTTCAACGGCCATGCTGTTAAAGCCAGTGACCGTAAAGGAAGGTAGAAAAACAGTTCTTGGAAGAGAAGGTCCAGGCAATCTAGAATAATCTGCAGAGTGTGTGCCAGGAGTCTAATGAGCTCCTCCCCAAGGAATGAAGATTTTAACTCTCCTAGGATACTAGCAAAAAGTGAAGCACAATGGGTGTAAGAGGTATCCTTCTCCTATCCTATCCATTTCCTGTAGGCAGCAGTAAAACCAATATGTCTCAGAATTACTTCTACCCTATGCCCCTAATTGAACAATTAAGAAAACTAAATTTTAAGTAGAGTAGGGAAGGATTAGAACTTTGGACACTTTTTTTTTATTAGCTGTCAGTACCCTTCTACCCCAGTGACACCCATACCGACTTTTCTGATATGGGTGTCTCTAAGACAAAAACGTGATGGAATATATTCCCAAACAGGTAGTGTAGAAAAAAACAGGACACAGTGTAGAAAAAAAACTGAGAGAGGTGTTAACTCTTTCCAACTGTATTCCAAACTAAAAAAAAGTGAATCATTGAGTTAGGCTCTAAATAGACCCTGTCATCATAGTACACTTTGTAGGCTAAACACATTCAGTAAAAGTATGATCAACACTTCTGGCAATGTTGTAGACTCTTTTCCTCTGTTATACAGGACTGACGCTAAGCATTGACCCGCATTAAGTGCTAAATGCCTATTTTTACTGAATATGTTCACCCTACAATGTATACTGTGGTGGAGGAATCTTTTTAAGGACCAAAAAACTAAGAAAAAAAGAAAGTTTTTCTAACTGCTAGGACTTCCCCATATCAGAAACAGAATAGAGGTCAATAAGCTCAGGCAAATGATAGCTGAGGGCCCCTGTCAAGAATAAGAAGCCAAACAATAGAGGGCAACGAGAAGCATGGAGTAAAAAACCCAGACGTGTTTACAGCAACTGTGAAGTCCCTTCGTATTGTAAAATCCCATCAAGCTTTGGTTTTCTCTCCAGAATAAATATATAGCAATATAATGAAGCAGACCTTCCACAACAATGCAGCAGCTCCATTCTCTTTTGAGACTCCCCAGTATTTTCACTTTATATTCGTATGCTAACTGAACTGCCAATGGCTCCACAGGCTATGGAATCCAATGCTGGCTCATTGTATGCTGGTTCAGACTCTAGCATGGAGCTCTGGAAATAGGCCCAGGACATGCTAGTCCAAGCTGTGACAGAGAACCTCCACAGTTATCTGACGTGGCGAGCAAGGAATCCATGAATCAGGTTTCATGAATCAGTCATTAGGCAGATTTATGCCATCTTAGACAGTCCTAATTCTAAGAAAGACTTTGGCAGTCTCCAGAACCAAATTATGTCCTTTTATTGGAGCTCTATAGTGCACGCTAGATAAATAGATGGGCTTTTTTTATTGCAAGCAACAGCTGTACCATTGCTAAAAGTTAACATTCACTTCCCAGTCAGTGTCCAAGTATCCTCAGTGAATGGAGCAGGTTCTATTGTCAGAACAAAGCAGTTTGTGATTAATGGAATTTTTTTTAAACATATACTTTATTTATTAATATTTTCACCCAATATTCACACAACTTTCACCCAAGGTTCACACATTAGCAAATGGTATTACATTGAAAAGTGTGTGCATCTTTGGTGAAAACATGAATAAATTAACCCCATAAAAGCAAGGGGTACCTATAGACAGGCTTATTTTCCTGGTACAGGCCCAAAGGAGTAAAACGTTAGTATTAAAGCTAACCATGTATTTTCTTTATTGATTTTGTTTTGCCTGGAGTTTTCCTTTAGAGCCTATTCACACTTGATTGATTTCCTACAGCAAAAAACAAGAATTTTACTGCATGAAAATATATTTCAAATAGAAACCCCATTATTTTCTACATGGTTGGTTTACATTTATGCACTGCAGTTTAGTACAGTATTAAGACCCCATTTACGCTTGTAAATTGGGCCCATTTGCAATTACCCACTGGAGACAGTGCCCCATTCACAGGTGTGAATGGACCTAAGGAAACTAATGGGGCCCATTTGCACCCAAACATATGCATTACCCCACCTACATACTCTACTCAAAACTCAGTTCTTAGGTCTGGGCGGAGTATAGCTCTCACATAAAATGGAAAACACATTTGTGTTTTGTGTATGTTGTAAATATGCTCTGTCCTATTGTTTTTGTAATTAAGCAGATTATCTACTATGAGTAGAGATGAGCGAATCGAAGTATCCGAAGTGGAATTCGAGTCGAATATCGGAAAAATTTCGATTCGTGCCGAATCCGAAAAACAGCCTAATTCGGACGCGCGAATCGAAATTTTTCCGAAAATGGCGGCTGACATGTGCGGCGACGGAGCGGGGATGTCGGGGAAGGCGCGCAGACAAGGCGCGCTGCCCCATAATGCATTCCTCAACGACATGTGATCGCATCAGCCAATCAGCAGCCAGCCAGCCAGCACTGTGTAATGGTCGAGGTATATATAGCGGCCATTTTGGAAATCTTCATTTGCCTGCAGTCATTGAACAGAGGCAGACCGCTCTGTACTAGGGACAGGGACAGAGTTAGGGCCACAGAAACGAGAATTGGGGACAGAGAGAAGTTACTTAGGGACAGAGAACCATTACTCAGGGACACAGACTTGTTAATGAGGGCCACAGAATCGTTATTTAGGGACAAAGAAACGCTAGTTAGGGCCACAGAATTCATACTCAGGGACAGACAGAATTGTTACTCAGTGCCAGAGAATTGTTACTTAGGGCCACAGAAACGTTATTAGGGCCACAGAATTTTTACTCAGGGACAGACAGAATTGTTACTGAGTGCCAGAGAATTGTTACTCAGGGACAGACAGAATTGTTACTGAGTGCCAGAGAATTCTTACTCAGGGCCACAGAATTCATTCTCAGGGACAGACAGAATTGTTACTCAGGGACAGACAGAATTGTTACTGAGTGCCAGAGAATTGTTACTCAGGGACAGACAGAATTGTTACTGAGTGCCAGAGAATTGTTACTCAGGGACAGACAGAATTGTTACTGAGTGCCAGAGAATTGTTACTCAGGGACAGACAGAATTGTTACTGAGTGCCAGAGAATTGTTACTCTCACAGACACAAAATTGTTACTTGCACAGACACAGAATTGTTACTTGCACAGACACACAATTGTTACTCAGGGCCACAGAATTCATACTCAGGGACAGACAGAATTGTTACTGAGTGCCAGAGAATTCTTACTCAGGGCCACAGAATTCATACTCAGGGACAGACAGAATTGTTACTCAGGGACAGACAGAATTGTTACTGAGTGCCAGAGAATTGTTACTCAGGGACAGACAGAATTGTTACTGAGTGCCAGAGAATTGTTACTCTCACAGACACAAAATTGTTACTTGCACAGACACAGAATTGTTACTTGCACAGACACACAATTGTTACTCAGGGCCACAGAATTCATACTCAGGGACAGACAGAATTGTTACTGAGTGCCAGAGAATTGTTACTCAGGGACAGACAGAATTGTTACTGAGTGCCAGAGAATTCTTACTCAGGGCCACAGAATTCATTCTCAGGGACAGACAGAATTGTTACTCAGGGACAGACAGAATTGTTACTGAGTGCCAGAGAATTGTTACTCAGGGACAGACAGAATTGTTACTGAGTGCCAGAGAATTGTTACTCAGGGACAGACAGAATTGTTACTGAGTGCCAGAGAATTGTTACTCAGGGACAGACAGAATTGTTACTGAGTGCCAGAGAATTGTTACTCTCACAGACACAAAATTGTTACTTGCACAGACACAGAATTGTTACTTGCACAGACACACAATTGTTACTCAGGGCCACAGAATTCATACTCAGGGACAGACAGAATTGTTACTGAGTGCCAGAGAATTCTTACTCAGGGCCACAGAATTCATACTCAGGGACAGACAGAATTGTTACTCAGGGACAGACAGAATTGTTACTGAGTGCCAGAGAATTGTTACTCAGGGACAGACAGAATTGTTACTGAGTGCCAGAGAATTCTTACTCAGGGACAGACAGAATTGTTACTGAGTGCCAGAGAATTGTTACTCTCACAGACACAAAATTGTTACTTGCACAGACACAGAATTGTTACTCGCACAGAGACAGAATTGTTACTCGCACAGAGACAGAATTGTTACTCAGGGCCACAGAATTCATACTCAGGGACAGACAGAATTGTTACTGAGTGCCAGAGAATTGTTACTCAGGGACAGACAGAATTGTTACTGAGTGCCAGAGAATTGTTACTCTCACAGACACAAAATTGTTACTTGCACAGACACAGAATTGTTACTTGCACAGACACACAATTGTTACTCAGGGCCACAGAATTCATACTCAGGGACAGACAGAATTGTTACTGAGTGCCAGAGAATTCTTACTCAGGGCCACAGAATTCATACTCAGGGACAGACAGAATTGTTACTCAGGGACAGACAGAATTGTTACTGAGTGCCAGAGAATTGTTACTCAGGGACAGACAGAATTGTTACTGAGTGCCAGAGAATTGTTACTCTCACAGACACAAAATTGTTACTTGCACAGACACAGAATTGTTACTTGCACAGACACACAATTGTTACTCAGGGCCACAGAATTCATACTCAGGGACAGACAGAATTGTTACTGAGTGCCAGAGAATTGTTACTCAGGGACAGACAGAATTGTTACTGAGTGCCAGAGAATTGTTACTCTCACAGACACAAAATTGTTACTTGCACAGACACAGAATTGTTACTCGCACAGAGACAGAATTGTTACTCAGGGCCACAGAATTCATACTCAGGGACAGACAGAATTGTTACTGAGTGCCAGAGAATTGTTACTCAGGGAAGACAGAATTGTTACTGAGTGCCAGAGAATTGTTACTCAGGGACAGACAGAATTGTTACTGAGTGCCAGAGAATTGTTACTCTCACAGACACAAAATTGTTACTTGCACAGACACAGAATTGTTACTCGCACAGAGACAGAATTGTTACTCAGGGCCACAGAATTCATACTCAGGGACAGACAGAATTGTTACTGAGTGCCAGAGAATTGTTACTCAGGGACAGACAGAATTGTTACTGAGTGCCAGAGAATTGTTACTCTCACAGACACAAAATTGTTACTTGCACAGACACAGAATTGTTACTTGCACAGACACACAATTGTTACTGAGTGCCAGAGAATTGTTACTCAGGGACAGACAGAATTGTTACTGAGTGCCAGAGAATTGTTACTCAGGGACAGACAGAATTGTTACTGAGTGCCAGAGAATTGTTACTCAGGGACAGACAGAATTGTTACTGAGTGCCAGAGAATTGTTACTCGCACAGACACAAAATTGTTACTTGCACAGACACAAAATTGTTACTTGCACAGACACAGAATTGTTACTCGCGCAGACACAGAATTGTTACTCAGGGCCACAGAATTCATACTCAGGGACAGACAGAATTGTTACTGAGTGCCAGAGAATTGTTACTCAGGGACAGACAGAATTGTTACTGAGTGCCAGAGAATTGTTACTCAGGGACAGACAGAATTGTTACTGAGTGCCAGAGAATTGTTACTCAGGGACAGACAGAATTGTTACTGAGTGCCAGAGAATTGTTACTCGCACAGACACAAAATTGTTACTTGCACAGACACAGAATTGTTACTCGCACAGACACAGAATTGTTACTCGCACAGACACAGAATTGTTACTCAGGGCCACAGAATTCATACTCAGGGACAGACAGAATTGTTACTGAGTGCCAGAGAATTGTTACTCAGGGACACCTAATCGTTGAATTAAATAGTATGTCAGACAACATGCAGAGGAGTGGCAGAGGAGGCAATGTTTTAGGAGCGAGCAGACGTGGCAGCAGAGGAAGGGGTCGAGGCAGCAGTATTCGCAGCCAGAGGCCAGTGCTCCCGGTGTCATCCAGCGGTCGTGTCTCCACCGACAACCCTGCCGTCATTGATTGGTTGGCTCGGTCGTCTTCCTCTTCCCAGGTCACCTCTGACACCTACAGCCAACGGTCGGTGGGTACGTCAGACACAACCGTTAGTTGGCATGGCCCGGGACCAAGCCCACTGAAATCACGTGTCCTCTACCTGCCCCTGTCCTTTGCTGTTCCCTCACCAAGCGAAGTATCGCATGCTGTGGGCTCAGCCCCACTGTACAGTGAGGAAGAGCTAACAGAGGGCGGTCAGGAACGGGGGGAGACATCGGCCTTTTCAGCAGCCAAGCGAACAAGTACTGGCGAGGAGAGTGGCTCGGTAGCCGGTCTAGAGACAGGTCTGTCTCCTGACCCAGACGCAGCCGAGGGGGCTAGTAGTGAGGCGGAGACCCTACTTGATGATGAGGAGGTTGATCGCACTTGGCACTTGACTCACATAGCTGCTGCCAGGCCCCTAATCTGCCATAGGCCCCTATATACCGCCTCCTCATGCTGCTGCCAAGTCCAGAGTCTGTCATGGTCCCTGTACGGCCTCCCATTGCTGCTGTCTCCATCGCCACACTCTGCTGCCATGTGCCACTTTCAGGTCTCTTCACACTGCTGGTGTGTTAAATTTTTTGACATAGGGTGCAGGCAGATTACGGGCCTCACATAGCTGCTGCCAGGCCCCTAATCTGCCATAGGCCCCTATATACCGCCTCCTCATGCTGCTGCCAAGTCCAGAGTCTGTCATGGTCCCTGTACGGCCTCCCATTGCTGCTGTCTCCATCGCCACACTCTGCTGCCATGTGCCACTTTCAGGTCTCTTCACACTGCTGGTGTGTTAAATTTTTTGACATAGGGTGCAGGCAGATTACGGGCCTCACATAGCTGCTGCCAGGCCCCTAATCTGCCATGGGCCCCTATATACCGCCTCCTCATGCTGCTGCCAAGTCCAGAGTCTGTCATGGTCCCTGTACGGCCTCCCATTGCTGCTGTCTCCATCGCCACACTCTGCTGCCATGTGCCACTTTCAGGTCTCTTCACACTGCTGGTGTGTTAAATTTTTTGACATAGGGTGCAGGCAGATTACGGGCCTCACATAGCTGCTGCCAGGCCCCTAATCTGCCATGGGCCCCTATATACCGCCTCCTCATGCTGCTGCCAAGTCCAGAGTCTGTCATGGTCCCTGTACGGCCTCCCATTGCTGCTGTCTCCATCGCCACACTCTGCTGCCATGTGCCACTTTCAGGTCTCTTCACACTGCTGGTGTGTTAAATTTTTTGACATAGGGTGCAGGCAGATTACGGGCCTCACATAGCTGCTGCCAGGCCCCTAATCTGCCATGGGCCCCTATATACCGCCTCCTCATGCTGCTGCCAAGTCCATAGTCTGTCATGGTCCCTGTACGGCCTCCCATTGCTGCTGTCTCCATCGCCACACTCTGCTGCCATGTGCCACTTTCAGGTCTCTTCACACTGCTGGTGTGTTAAATTTTTTGACATAGGGTGCAGGCAGATTACGGGCCTCACATAGCTGCTGCCAGGCCCCTAATCTGCCATGGGCCCCTATATACCGCCTCCTCATGCTGCTGCCAGGTCCAGAGTCTCTCATGGGTCCCTGTACGGCCTCCCATTGCTGCTTTCTCCATCGCCACACTCTGCCATGTGCCACTTTCAGGTCTCCTCACACACTGCTGGTGTGTTGAATTTTTTGACATAGGGTGCTGGCAGATTACGGGCCTCCCATAGCTGCTGCCAGGCCCCTAATCTGCCATGGGCCCCTATATACCGCCTCCTCATGCTGCTGCCAAGTCCAGAGTCTGTCATGGGTCCCTGTACGGCCTCCCATTGCTGCTGTCTCCATCGCCACACTCTGCCATGTGCCACTTTCAGGTCTCCTCACACACTGCTGGTGTGTAGAATTTTTTGACATAGGGTGCTGGCAGATTACGGGCCTCCCATAGCTGCTGCCAGGCCCCTAATCTGCCATGGGCCCCTATATACCGCCTCCTCATGCTGCTGCCAAGTCCAGAGTCTGTCATGGTCCCTGTACGGCCTCCCATTGCTGCTGTCTCCATCGCCACACTCTGCTGCCATGTGCCACTTTCAGGTCTCTTCACACTGCTGGTGTGTTAAATTTTTTGACATAGGGTGCAGGCAGATTACGGGCCTCACATAGCTGCTGCCAGGCCCCTAATCTGCCATGGGCCCCTATATACCGCCTCCTCATGCTGCTGCCAAGTCCATAGTCTGTCATGGTCCCTGTACGGCCTCCCATTGCTGCTGTCTCCATCGCCACACTCTGCTGCCATGTGCCACTTTCAGGTCTCTTCACACTGCTGGTGTGTTAAATTTTTTGACATAGGGTGCAGGCAGATTACGGGCCTCACATAGCTGCTGCCAGGCCCCTAATCTGCCATGGGCCCCTATATACCGCCTCCTCATGCTGCTGCCAAGTCCAGAGTCTGTCATGGTCCCTGTACGGCCTCCCATTGCTGCTGTCTCCATCGCCACACTCTGCTGCCATGTGCCACTTTCAGGTCTCTTCACACTGCTGGTGTGTTAAATTTTTTGACATAGGGTGCAGGCAGATTACGGGCCTCACATAGCTGCTGCCAGGCCCCTAATCTGCCATGGGCCCCTATATACCGCCTCCTCATGCTGCTGCCAAGTCCAGAGTCTGTCATGGTCCCTGTACGGCCTCCCATTGCTGCTGTCTCCATCGCCACACTCTGCTGCCATGTGCCACTTTCAGGTCTCTTCACACTGCTGGTGTGTTAAATTTTTTGACATAGGGTGCAGGCAGATTACGGGCCTCACATAGCTGCTGCCAGGCCCCTAATCTGCCATGGGCCCCTATATACCGCCTCCTCATGCTGCTGCCAAGTCCAGAGTCTGTCATGGTCCCTGTACGGCCTCCCATTGCTGCTGTCTCCATCGCCACACTCTGCTGCCATGTGCCACTTTCAGGTCTCTTCACACTGCTGGTGTGTTAAATTTTTTGACATAGGGTGCAGGCAGATTACGGGCCTCACATAGCTGCTGCCAGGCCCCTAATCTGCCATGGGCCCCTATATACCGCCTCCTCATGCTGCTGCCAAGTCCAGAGTCTGTCATGGTCCCTGTACGGCCTCCCATTGCTGCTGTCTCCATCGCCACACTCTGCTGCCATGTGCCACTTTCAGGTCTCTTCACACTGCTGGTGTGTTAAATTTTTTGACATAGGGTGCAGGCAGATTACGGGCCTCACATAGCTGCTGCCAGGCCCCTAATCTGCCATGGGCCCCTATATACCGCCTCCTCATGCTGCTGCCAAGTCCATAGTCTGTCATGGTCCCTGTACGGCCTCCCATTGCTGCTGTCTCCATCGCCACACTCTGCTGCCATGTGCCACTTTCAGGTCTCTTCACACTGCTGGTGTGTTAAATTTTTTGACATAGGGTGCAGGCAGATTACGGGCCTCACATAGCTGCTGCCAGGCCCCTAATCTGCCATGGGCCCCTATATACCGCCTCCTCATGCTGCTGCCAGGTCCAGAGTCTCTCATGGGTCCCTGTACGGCCTCCCATTGCTGCTTTCTCCATCGCCACACTCTGCCATGTGCCACTTTCAGGTCTCCTCACACACTGCTGGTGTGTTGAATTTTTTGACATAGGGTGCTGGCAGATTACGGGCCTCCCATAGCTGCTGCCAGGCCCCTAATCTGCCATGGGCCCCTATATACCGCCTCCTCATGCTGCTGCCAAGTCCAGAGTCTGTCATGGGTCCCTGTACGGCCTCCCATTGCTGCTGTCTCCATCGCCACACTCTGCCATGTGCCACTTTCAGGTCTCCTCACACACTGCTGGTGTGTAGAATTTTTTGACATAGGGTGCTGGCAGATTACGGGCCTCCCATAGCTGCTGCCAGGCCCCTAATCTGCCATGGGCCCCTATATACCGCCTCCTCATGCTGCTGCCAAGTCCAGAGTCTGTCATGGTCCCTGTACGGCCTCCCATTGCTGCTGTCTCCATCGCCACACTCTGCTGCCATGTGCCACTTTCAGGTCTCTTCACACTGCTGGTGTGTTAAATTTTTTGACATAGGGTGCAGGCAGATTACGGGCCTCACATAGCTGCTGCCAGGCCCCTAATCTGCCATGGGCCCCTATATACCGCCTCCTCATGCTGCTGCCAAGTCCATAGTCTGTCATGGTCCCTGTACGGCCTCCCATTGCTGCTGTCTCCATCGCCACACTCTGCTGCCATGTGCCACTTTCAGGTCTCTTCACACTGCTGGTGTGTTAAATTTTTTGACATAGGGTGCAGGCAGATTACGGGCCTCACATAGCTGCTGCCAGGCCCCTAATCTGCCATGGGCCCCTATATACCGCCTCCTCATGCTGCTGCCAAGTCCAGAGTCTGTCATGGTCCCTGTACGGCCTCCCATTGCTGCTGTCTCCATCGCCACACTCTGCTGCCATGTGCCACTTTCAGGTCTCTTCACACTGCTGGTGTGTTAAATTTTTTGACATAGGGTGCTGCAAGATAACGGGCCTCACATAGCTGCTGCCAGGCCCCTAATCAGCCATGGGCCCCTATACCGCCTCCTCCTGCTGCTGCCAGGTCCAGAGTCTCTCATGCCATGTGCCACTTTCAGGTCTCTTCACACTGCTGGTGTGTTAAATTTTTTGACATAGGGTGCAGGCAGATTACGGGCCTCACATAGCTGCTGCCAGGCCCCTAATCTGCCATGGGCCCCTATATACCACCTCCTCCTGCTGCTGCCAGGTCCAGAGTCTCTCATGGGTCCCTGTACGGCCTCCCATTGCTGCTGTCTCCATCGCCACACTCTGCTGCCATGTGCCACTTTCAGGTCTCTTCACACTGCTGGTGTGTTAAATTTTTTGACATAGGGTGCTGCAAGATAACGGGCCTCACATAGCTGCTGCCAGGCCCCTAATCAGCCATGGGCCCCTATACCGCCTCCTCCTGCTGCTGCCAGGTCCAGAGTCTCTCATGGGTCCCTGTACGGCCTCCCATTGCTGCTGTCTCCATCGCCACACTCTGCTGCCATGTGCCACTTTCAGGTCTCTTCACACTGCTGGTGTGTTAAATTTTTTGACATAGGGTGCAGGCAGATTACGGGCCTCACATAGCTGCTGCCAGGCCCCTAATCTGCCATAGGCCCCTATATACCGCCTCCTCATGCTGCTGCCAAGTCCAGAGTCTGTCATGGTCCCTGTACGGCCTCCCATTGCTGCTGTCTCCATCGCCACACTCTGCTGCCATGTGCCACTTTCAGGTCTCTTCACACTGCTGGTGTGTTAAATTTTTTGACATAGGGTGCAGGCAGATTACGGGCCTCACATAGCTGCTGCCAGGCCCCTAATCTGCCATGGGCCCCTATATACCACCTCCTCCTGCTGCTGCCAGGTCCAGAGTCTCTCATGGGTCCCTGTACGGCCTCCCATTGCTGCTGTCTCCATCGCCACACTCTGCTGCCATGTGCCACTTTCAGGTCTCTTCACACTGCTGGTGTGTTAAATTTTTTGACATAGGGTGCTGCAAGATAACGGGCCTCACATAGCTGCTGCCAGGCCCCTAATCAGCCATGGGCCCCTATACCGCCTCCTCCTGCTGCTGCCAGGTCCAGAGTCTCTCATGGGTCCCTGTACGGCCTCCCATTGCTGCTGTCTCCATCGCCACACTCTGCTGCCATGTGCCACTTTCAGGTCTCTTCACACTGCTGGTGTGTTAAATTTTTTGACATAGGGTGCAGGCAGATTACGGGCCTCACATAGCTGCTGCCAGGCCCCTAATCTGCCATGGGCCCCTATATACCGCCTCCTCATGCTGCTGCCAAGTCCAGAGTCTGTCATGGTCCCTGTACGGCCTCCCATTGCTGCTGTCTCCATCGCCACACTCTGCTGCCATGTGCCACTTTCAGGTCTCTTCACACTGCTGGTGTGTTAAATTTTTTGACATAGGGTGCTGCAAGATAACGGGCCTCACATAGCTGCTGCCAGGCCCCTAATCAGCCATGGGCCCCTATACCGCCTCCTCCTGCTGCTGCCAGGTCCAGAGTCTCTCATGCCATGTGCCACTTTCAGGTCTCTTCACACTGCTGGTGTGTTAAATTTTTTGACATAGGGTGCAGGCAGATTACGGGCCTCACATAGCTGCTGCCAGGCCCCTAATCTGCCATGGGCCCCTATATACCACCTCCTCCTGCTGCTGCCAGGTCCAGAGTCTCTCATGGGTCCCTGTACGGCCTCCCATTGCTGCTGTCTCCATCGCCACACTCTGCTGCCATGTGCCACTTTCAGGTCTCTTCACACTGCTGGTGTGTTAAATTTTTTGACATAGGGTGCTGCAAGATAACGGGCCTCACATAGCTGCTGCCAGGCCCCTAATCAGCCATGGGCCCCTATACCGCCTCCTCCTGCTGCTGCCAGGTCCAGAGTCTCTCATGGGTCCCTGTACGGCCTCCCATTGCTGCTGTCTCCATCGCCACACTCTGCTGCCATGTGCCACTTTCAGGTCTCTTCACACTGCTGGTGTGTTAAATTTTTTGACATAGGGTGCAGGCAGATTACGGGCCTCACATAGCTGCTGCCAGGCCCCTAATCTGCCATAGGCCCCTATATACCGCCTCCTCATGCTGCTGCCAAGTCCAGAGTCTGTCATGGTCCCTGTACGGCCTCCCATTGCTGCTGTCTCCATCGCCACACTCTGCTGCCATGTGCCACTTTCAGGTCTCTTCACACTGCTGGTGTGTTAAATTTTTTGACATAGGGTGCAGGCAGATTACGGGCCTCACATAGCTGCTGCCAGGCCCCTAATCTGCCATGGGCCCCTATATACCACCTCCTCCTGCTGCTGCCAGGTCCAGAGTCTCTCATGGGTCCCTGTACGGCCTCCCATTGCTGCTGTCTCCATCGCCACACTCTGCTGCCATGTGCCACTTTCAGGTCTCTTCACACTGCTGGTGTGTTAAATTTTTTGACATAGGGTGCTGCAAGATAACGGGCCTCACATAGCTGCTGCCAGGCCCCTAATCAGCCATGGGCCCCTATACCGCCTCCTCCTGCTGCTGCCAGGTCCAGAGTCTCTCATGGGTCCCTGTACGGCCTCCCATTGCTGCTGTCTCCATCGCCACACTCTGCTGCCATGTGCCACTTTCAGGTCTCTTCACACTGCTGGTGTGTTAAATTTTTTGACATAGGGTGCAGGCAGATTACGGGCCTCACATAGCTGCTGCCAGGCCCCTAATCTGCCATAGGCCCCTATATACCGCCTCCTCATGCTGCTGCCAAGTCCAGAGTCTGTCATGGTCCCTGTACGGCCTCCCATTGCTGCTGTCTCCATCGCCACACTCTGCTGCCATGTGCCACTTTCAGGTCTCTTCACACTGCTGGTGTGTTAAATTTTTTGACATAGGGTGCAGGCAGATTACGGGCCTCACATAGCTGCTGCCAGGCCCCTAATCTGCCATGGGCCCCTATATACCACCTCCTCCTGCTGCTGCCAGGTCCAGAGTCTCTCATGGGTCCCTGTACGGCCTCCCATTGCTGCTGTCTCCATCGCCACACTCTGCTGCCATGTGCCACTTTCAGGTCTCTTCACACTGCTGGTGTGTTAAATTTTTTGACATAGGGTGCTGCAAGATAACGGGCCTCACATAGCTGCTGCCAGGCCCCTAATCAGCCATGGGCCCCTATACCGCCTCCTCCTGCTGCTGCCAGGTCCAGAGTCTCTCATGGGTCCCTGTACGGCCTCCCATTGCTGCTGTCTCCATCGCCACACTCTGCTGCCATGTGCCACTTTCAGGTCTCTTCACACTGCTGGTGTGTTAAATTTTTTGACATAGGGTGCTGCAAGATAACGGGCCTCACATAGCTGCTGCCAGGCCCCTAATCAGCCATGGGCCCCTATACCGCCTCCTCCTGCTGCTGCCAGGTCCAGAGTCTCTCATGCCATGTGCCACTTTCAGGTCTCTTCACACTGCTGGTGTGTTTAATTTTTTGACATAGGGTGCAGGCAGATTACGGGCCTCACATAGCTGCTGCCAGGCCCCTAATCTGCCATGGGCCCCTATATACCGCCTCCTCATGCTGCTGCCAGGTCCAGAGTCTCTCATGGGTCCCTGTACGGCCTCCCATTGCTGCTTTCTCCATCGCCACACTCTGCCATGTGCCACTTTCAGGTCTCCTCACACACTGCTGGTGTGTTGAATTTTTTGACATAGGGTGCTGGCAGATTACGGGCCTCCCATAGCTGCTGCCAGGCCCCTAATCTGCCATGGGCCCCTATATACCGCCTCCTCATGCTGCTGCCAAGTCCAGAGTCTGTCATGGGTCCCTGTACGGCCTCCCATTGCTGCTGTCTCCATCGCCACACTCTGCCATGTGCCACTTTCAGGTCTCCTCACACACTGCTGGTGTGTAGAATTTTTTGACATAGGGTGCTGGCAGATTACGGGCCTCCCATAGCTGCTGCCAGGCCCCTAATCTGCCATGGGCCCCTATATACCGCCTCCTCATGCTGCTGCCAAGTCCAGAGTCTGTCATGGTCCCTGTACGGCCTCCCATTGCTGCTGTCTCCATCGCCACACTCTGCTGCCATGTGCCACTTTCAGGTCTCTTCACACTGCTGGTGTGTTAAATTTTTTGACATAGGGTGCTGCAAGATAACGGGCCTCACATAGCTGCTGCCAGGCCCCTAATCAGCCATGGGCCCCTATACCGCCTCCTCCTGCTGCTGCCAGGTCCAGAGTCTCTCATGCCATGTGCCACTTTCAGGTCTCTTCACACTGCTGGTGTGTTAAATTTTTTGACATAGGGTGCAGGCAGATTACGGGCCTCACATAGCTGCTGCCAGGCCCCTAATCTGCCATGGGCCCCTATATACCACCTCCTCCTGCTGCTGCCAGGTCCAGAGTCTCTCATGGGTCCCTGTACGGCCTCCCATTGCTGCTGTCTCCATCGCCACACTCTGCTGCCATGTGCCACTTTCAGGTCTCTTCACACTGCTGGTGTGTTAAATTTTTTGACATAGGGTGCTGCAAGATAACGGGCCTCACATAGCTGCTGCCAGGCCCCTAATCAGCCATGGGCCCCTATACCGCCTCCTCCTGCTGCTGCCAGGTCCAGAGTCTCTCATGGGTCCCTGTACGGCCTCCCATTGCTGCTGTCTCCATCGCCACACTCTGCTGCCATGTGCCACTTTCAGGTCTCTTCACACTGCTGGTGTGTTAAATTTTTTGACATAGGGTGCAGGCAGATTACGGGCCTCACATAGCTGCTGCCAGGCCCCTAATCTGCCATAGGCCCCTATATACCGCCTCCTCATGCTGCTGCCAAGTCCAGAGTCTGTCATGGTCCCTGTACGGCCTCCCATTGCTGCTGTCTCCATCGCCACACTCTGCTGCCATGTGCCACTTTCAGGTCTCTTCACACTGCTGGTGTGTTAAATTTTTTGACATAGGGTGCAGGCAGATTACGGGCCTCACATAGCTGCTGCCAGGCCCCTAATCTGCCATAGGCCCCTATATACCGCCTCCTCATGCTGCTGCCAAGTCCAGAGTCTGTCATGGTCCCTGTACGGCCTCCCATTGCTGCTGTCTCCATCGCCACACTCTGCTGCCATGTGCCACTTTCAGGTCTCTTCACACTGCTGGTGTGTTAAATTTTTTGACATAGGGTGCAGGCAGATTACGGGCCTCACATAGCTGCTGCCAGGCCCCTAATCTGCCATGGGCCCCTATATACCGCCTCCTCATGCTGCTGCCAAGTCCAGAGTCTGTCATGGTCCCTGTACGGCCTCCCATTGCTGCTGTCTCCATCGCCACACTCTGCTGCCATGTGCCACTTTCAGGTCTCTTCACACTGCTGGTGTGTTAAATTTTTTGACATAGGGTGCAGGCAGATTACGGGCCTCACATAGCTGCTGCCAGGCCCCTAATCTGCCATGGGCCCCTATATACCACCTCCTCCTGCTGCTGCCAGGTCCAGAGTCTCTCATGGGTCCCTGTACGGCCTCCCATTGCTGCTGTCTCCATCGCCACACTCTGCTGCCATGTGCCACTTTCAGGTCTCTTCACACTGCTGGTGTGTTAAATTTTTTGACATAGGGTGCTGCAAGATAACGGGCCTCACATAGCTGCTGCCAGGCCCCTAATCAGCCATGGGCCCCTATACCGCCTCCTCCTGCTGCTGCCAGGTCCAGAGTCTCTCATGGGTCCCTGTACGGCCTCCCATTGCTGCTGTCTCCATCGCCACACTCTGCTGCCATGTGCCACTTTCAGGTCTCTTCACACTGCTGGTGTGTTAAATTTTTTGACATAGGGTGCTGCAAGATAACGGGCCTCACATAGCTGCTGCCAGGCCCCTAATCAGCCATGGGCCCCTATACCGCCTCCTCCTGCTGCTGCCAGGTCCAGAGTCTCTCATGCCATGTGCCACTTTCAGGTCTCTTCACACTGCTGGTGTGTTTAATTTTTTGACATAGGGTGCAGGCAGATTACGGGCCTCACATAGCTGCTGCCAGGCCCCTAATCTGCCATGGGCCCCTATATACCGCCTCCTCATGCTGCTGCCAGGTCCAGAGTCTCTCATGGGTCCCTGTACGGCCTCCCATTGCTGCTTTCTCCATCGCCACACTCTGCCATGTGCCACTTTCAGGTCTCCTCACACACTGCTGGTGTGTTGAATTTTTTGACATAGGGTGCTGGCAGATTACGGGCCTCCCATAGCTGCTGCCAGGCCCCTAATCTGCCATGGGCCCCTATATACCGCCTCCTCATGCTGCTGCCAAGTCCAGAGTCTGTCATGGGTCCCTGTACGGCCTCCCATTGCTGCTGTCTCCATCGCCACACTCTGCCATGTGCCACTTTCAGGTCTCCTCACACACTGCTGGTGTGTAGAATTTTTTGACATAGGGTGCTGGCAGATTACGGGCCTCCCATAGCTGCTGCCAGGCCCCTAATCTGCCATGGGCCCCTATATACCGCCTCCTCATGCTGCTGCCAAGTCCAGAGTCTGTCATGGTCCCTGTACGGCCTCCCATTGCTGCTGTCTCCATCGCCACACTCTGCTGCCATGTGCCACTTTCAGGTCTCTTCACACTGCTGGTGTGTTAAATTTTTTGACATAGGGTGCTGCAAGATAACGGGCCTCACATAGCTGCTGCCAGGCCCCTAATCAGCCATGGGCCCCTATACCGCCTCCTCCTGCTGCTGCCAGGTCCAGAGTCTCTCATGGGTCCCTGTACGGCCTCCCATTGCTGCTGTCTCCATCGCCACACTCTGCTGCCATGTGCCACTTTCAGGTCTCTTCACACTGCTGGTGTGTTAAATTTTTTGACATAGGGTGCTGCAAGATAACGGGCCTCACATAGCTGCTGCCAGGCCCCTAATCAGCCATGGGCCCCTATACCGCCTCCTCCTGCTGCTGCCAGGTCCAGAGTCTCTCATGCCATGTGCCACTTTCAGGTCTCTTCACACTGCTGGTGTGTTTAATTTTTTGACATAGGGTGCAGGCAGATTACGGGCCTCACATAGCTGCTGCCAGGCCCCTAATCTGCCATGGGCCCCTATATACCGCCTCCTCATGCTGCTGCCAGGTCCAGAGTCTCTCATGGGTCCCTGTACGGCCTCCCATTGCTGCTTTCTCCATCGCCACACTCTGCCATGTGCCACTTTCAGGTCTCCTCACACACTGCTGGTGTGTTGAATTTTTTGACATAGGGTGCTGGCAGATTACGGGCCTCCCATAGCTGCTGCCAGGCCCCTAATCTGCCATGGGCCCCTATATACCGCCTCCTCATGCTGCTGCCAAGTCCAGAGTCTGTCATGGGTCCCTGTACGGCCTCCCATTGCTGCTGTCTCCATCGCCACACTCTGCCATGTGCCACTTTCAGGTCTCCTCACACACTGCTGGTGTGTAGAATTTTTTGACATAGGGTGCTGGCAGATTACGGGCCTCCCATAGCTGCTGCCAGGCCCCTAATCTGCCATGGGCCCCTATATACCGCCTCCTCATGCTGCTGCCAAGTCCAGAGTCTGTCATGGGTCCCTGTACGGCCTCCCATTGCTGCTGTCTCCATCGCCACACTCTGCCATGTGCCACTTTCAGGTCTCCTCACACTGCTGGTGTGTTGAATTTTTTGACATAGGGTGCTGGCAGATTACGGGCCTCCTATAGCTGCTGCCAGGCCCCTAATCTGCCATGGGCCCCTATATACCGCCTCCTCATGCTGCTGCCAAGTTCAGAGTCTGTCATGGGTCCCTGTACGGCCTCCCATTGCTGCTGTCTCCATCGCCACACTCTGCCATGTGCCACTTTCAGGTCTCCTCACACTGCTGGTGTGTTGAATTTTTTGACATAGGGTGCTGGCAGATTACGGGCCTCCTATAGCTGCTGCCAGGCCCCTAATCTGCCATAAGCCCCTATATACCGCCTCCTCATGCTGCTGCCAAGTCCAGAGTCTGTCATGGGTCCCTGTACGGCCTCCCATTGCTGCTGTCTCCATCGCCACACTCTGCCATGTGCCACTTTCAGGTCTCCTCACACACTGCTGGTGTGTTGAATTTTTTGACATAGGGTGCTGGCAGATTACGGGCCTCCTATAGCTGCTGCCAGGCCCCTAATCTGCCGTAGGCCCCTATATACCGCCTCCTCATGCTGCTGCCAGGTCCAGAGTCTCTCATGGGTCCCTGTACGGCCTCCCATTGCTGCTGTCTCCATCGCCACACTCTGCCATGTGCCACTTTCAGGTCTCCTCACACTGCTGGTGTGTTCCATTTTTTGTCATAGGGTGCTGGCAGATTATGGGCCTCCCATAACTGCTGCCAGGCCCCTAATCTGCCATGGGCCCCTATACCGACTCCTCATGCTGTGACGTTGCAACAAGGTGGAATTCAACCCTACATATGTTAGACCGCCTTTACGAACAGCAAAAGGCCATCACAGATTTCCTGATGTTAAAAGCAGATAAAGGTACTCCCTGTGTAACTTAGATGTCAGCCATTGGCAGCTCATGCGTGACACCTGCGCTTGCTCAGGCCCTTTGAGGAGGCCACGCTATTCGTGAGTCGGCAGGACTATGGGATGAACGACGTCATTCCTCTGTTGCACGTCCTGGAACAAATGCTGTTAACAATGGCTGGTCAGGGTGCGGTAGACGTGGCGCACAGATCTCAACGCCACATGGCCCCTGTGGGGGCAGGACTGGAAGAAGAGGAGGAGGTAGAGGAGGACATTGGTGCTCAGGAATTATTGAGTGAAATGGGTGGTTTTTCCACTCAGCGGACAGGAGTGGAGGAGCAGGAGCATCTGGTAGAGGAGGAGGAAGAGGAGACAGAGGACCTAGACGCACCGTGGCAGTATGCTGTGGAGATGGAGGCAGGGAGTCCCTCGCATTCCTTGGCACAAATGGCCCATAGCATGCTCGGTTGCTTGCGTAGCGACAGCCGAATAATAACCATCAGACAGAGGGATGACTTTTGGCTGTCCACCTTGTTGGACCCTCGCTACCGTTCAAAAATGGTGGCCTTTTTCACACCTGCTGAGAGGGAGGCCAAAATAACGTACTATAAAAAACACCTATGTAGTCAGCTGGTCTCTGCCTGTCTGCGCCAACGTCCATCCTCAGACACTGTGGGCCCTGTGCGCTCGTGTTCCGCTGCCATGGCAGCAGGGGAGGGGTGGGGTGGTAGGAGCAGTGGCAGCTCCACCAGCAGCGGCTGCCTCAGTCTGCAGTCGATGATGAGTAGCTTTCTTCACCAGCGCAGTGAGGAAACTACTAACCAGCCGCAGCAGCAGCAGCAGCATCAGGTGGACCTGGAGCAGGACCTCAAACAACAGGCTTAGGCCTACTTGGACAGCACCCTGCCAACCGAGGTAGACAATCCCCTTGACTACTGGGCAACGAAACTTGACCTTTGGCCCCAACTAGCTGAATTTGCCCTTGAAAGGCTGTCATGCCCGGCCAGTAGCGTGGCATCGGAGCGCGTGTTTAGTGCGGCAGGAGGTATTGCAACTCCGCGGAGGACACGACTGTCCACCCAAAGTGTGGAGAGACTCACGTTTGTGAAAATGAATCAGGCGTGGATTAGTCTGGATTTCAAACCACCAGTTCCTGACACAACTGACTAAATCCGCCATGAATCATGCCCCAAACATGTGCCACTTTCAGGTCTCCTCACACTGCTGGTGTGTTCCATTTTTTGTCATAGGGTGCTGGCAGATTACGGGCCTCCCATAGCTGCTGCCAGGCCCCTAATCTGCCATGGGCCCCTATACCGCCTCCTCATGCTGCTGCCAAGTCCAGAGTCTCTCATGGGTCCCTGTACGGCCTCCCATTGCTGCTGCCTCCATCGCCACACTCTGCCATGTGCCACTTTCAGGTCTCCTCACACTGCTGGTGTGTTCCATTTTTTGTCATAGGGTGCTGGCAGATTACGGGCCTCCCATAGCTGCTGCCAGGCCCCTAATCTGCCATGGGCCCCTATACCGCCTCCTCATGCTGCTGCCAGGTCCAGAGTCTCTCATGGGTCCCTGTACGGCCTCCCATTGCTGCTGTCTCCATCGCCACACTCTGCCATGTGCCACTTTCAGGTCTCCTCACACTGCTGGTGGGTTCCATTTTTTGTCATAGGGTGCTGGCAGATTACGGGCCTCCCATAGCTGCTGCCAGGCCCGTAATCTGCCATGGGCCCCCGTACCGACTCCTCATGCTGCTGCCAGGCCCGTAATCTGTCATGGGCCACTGTTGTCGCTTGTTGGCATATTCCGCTCGTTCAGATGCTCCTTCTCCTGCTACTCCTCTTCACGGATTCCGTCAGCAGTCTTTCTTGGAATCCGTTTCCAAGAGACAACAGTTTGCGAGCACGCACCCGACGGTGCAGAAGCTGAACGTCCTCCTGTCCAAGTTGCTGCTGCCAGGCTCGTAATCTGTCATGCGCCCCTGTACCGCCTCCTCATGCTGCTGCCAGGTCCAGAGTGTGTCATGGGCCCCCGTACCGACTCCTCATGCTGCTGCCAGGCCCGTAATCTGTCATGGGCCCCTGTACCGCCTCCCCATGCTGCTGCCAGGTCCAGAGTGTGTCATGGGTCCCTGTACGGCCTCCCATTGCTGCTGCCAGGCCCGTAATCTGCCATGGGCCCCTGTACCGACTCCTCATGCTGCTGCCAGGCCCGTAATCTGTCATGGGCCCCTGTACCGCCTCCTCATGCTGCTGCCAGGTCCAGAGTGTGTCATGGGTCCCTGTACGGCCTCCCATTGCTGCTGTCTCTATCGCCACACTCTGCCATGTGCCACTTTCAGGTCTCCTCACACTGCTGGTGGTTTCCATTTTTGTCATAGGGTGCTGTATGGCCTCCCATTGCTGCTGCCTCCACCGCCACACTGTGGCTCCACACTCTGGTTTTGGCCCCGTGACTGCCCAAATGAGTGAAGTGTGCGGTGATTCTAAGATCGACGGCACTCATCTGCATGTCATACTGACTGACAGTATTATTTCTCTTCCCCAGCAGACTCCAAGGGCATTTAAATTAAAGGTACAGTGTTCTGCACTAATATTAAGTCTCTCTGAAGCCTAGAAACACCCTTTTTTAAGTTAAATTCACAGCGAATTTATTCGACTCGAATCGAATATTGTCCACGAATTCGCCGAATCAGTCGAATCGAATTTTTCATTTCTTCGCTCATCTCTAACTATGAGGCCTCTTTCGCACGAGCAGATGTAAAATACAGTCGGAGGAGGGTTGTCAGGAAAGGCTTGCCCATAGTACAGGTGAAGACTCGTGGCACACAAATATGTGCATGCACAGAACAATGACGGCCGGAGTCCGGACAGATGTGCATGTACTTGGGCACTCGCGCATCCAGGCGCACCCCTGTCACTAATGCTGGTGCTACAAGGACTATTTAAACTTGCTGCAGTTAATGTCGCCTTGCTGTTTGGTCTTTAGCCCATGAATGTGTATTCTGATCTTTGTGCTTGACTCCTGATACTGAACCAGCTTGTTCCTGACCTCCGCTTGTCTGCTACCTGCCCTGACCTCTGGCTTGCCTTGGATTAATCTTCTGTCTCCTGCTCTTGTCCGATTGATCCTCTGCTGCTGATCTGGCCTGTGACCCGACTACGCTACCTCCTGCCGTCTATGCCTGATCTGCCCGACTGCTACCAACCCGACTCGTCTGCCCTCACATCCTCTACCTTGCTCCCCAGCGATCCATCCATCCAGCAAGGCTGCACCCGGATCCTGCTCTCTGCCATCAGTCTGCCCTGCTACTTCGTCTGCCTGCTGGCTACTGCTGGAACACCAACTACTGGACTGATCACAGGAAATAATACCTCTCCATGCTCCGGTGGCCGCTGCCCCACTATCAGTAGCCCTTGAGCCGGAGCTGTATGGGAGGCCTGCCTCTTCACGTCAGGCTCACTATCCAGGTATGTAACAAGGGTGTTCTCATGCTGCGGCCAAGATGCTTTGTGTCATAGTTGTGGCAAATTTAACACTGCATGCCAAGTGGGCATCGCCTGCCCCACTCAGCCATTGAAGTAAATGGAGCCATGCCACAACTGCGATCCAAACACTTGGCTCGTATTTTCAGCCTGTTAGCTGCTTTGTAAATTATTGCAAAAAAAATGTAGGCATTCAGGAGGCAGCAGGATTGCCTCCTGAATGCCTGACAGCAGGTGCTTAACTGCACCCTGAAAAGAAATCCACCAAGGATTGCTTTTGAGAGCATGGGCTAGTGTGAACTGAGCCTTAGTGTGTTAAAGAGCAAATAAACCTAGCTGGCATATAAATAGAGCAAAGTATATGTTTAGCTGATCAAATTATATACCTGAAATAGCTGGGGTGCTTGTGCTGTCTGTTTAGCTGGCTCTCTGTTTCTTCTATATCTTTGCTCGCTGACATGCTATGCATGTATAGACATAAATGCTGTGTTATTTACATCACCCTATAATAAAACCTGACATTCAGAGCATAAAATTCATGGTGAACCCCACGCTACAGGGTAGTGACTAGGCACCTTCTTTACATTGATTGATTTCCTCTCTGGCTGTATCAAACCGACACAGCAAGTGCCATGCCATACAATAGTTTGCAGGGAAATTGTTGTGTATTTTCATTGAGTACAAATTTTGAGTTGTTTACGTCAAGTTCAAATCGTTCCATTTGGAACAGCTTCTACTGCTCTGATGTGAGTCAATTCTTTTCAAACACCAGTTTAGAAATAGTATACAAATATAAAGCAATAGGATTACAGCATCACTGGACTGTGCAACAATTCTTCATTGCATTGCGGCAAACAAGAATATATGGTCCTACACATCTCACACTCCTCATCGAGTGCATATTTAAGTGTGCTCCTTGGAAAAGTCCTGTGTTGTGGTGATACAAGTTTTTTTGCAGTCCAGTGATGAAAAACCCTTTTCCAAGGAATACACTTAAATATGCAAACCCAAAGCAAAAGTCCTCTGTTGTGGTGATACAAGTTTTTCTGCAGTCCACTGATGAAAAATCCTTTTGCTTTGGGTTTGCATATTTAAGTGTATTCCTTGGAAAAGTCCTCTGTTGAGGTGATACAAGTTTTTCTGCAGTCCACTGATGAAAAACCCTTTTGCTTTGGGTTTGAGCATCGTATTTTCCAGAAATTTATATACAGGTTTGTGATCTTTCAATGGAATCAAATGGAAATGGTTAAGATCAAAGAAGTTGGGAAATTCTTGTGACTGAGCCAAGTAGTATTTTTATTTTTACCGGGCTAATTGATGGTTACGGGTGTTTTTAAAGAACAATAATATATATACAATATATATTTGTGTATAAAGTTTAAAGTATTTATATATAAAATTTAAAGTATATGTAGCGAGGCCATTGCCGTTTCCCTTTTAAAGAACTGTTTTCCTTTTAAGACTGCATGTTGTCAGAAAAGGTTTGATTGGCTCAGCTCTCAGCAGTATTGGAGTGTTTGTGGGAGTTTTGTTGCAGTTTCATAAGAGAGGCAGACAATGTAACTTTATACTGCACAGAACTACAGGACCAGGATGCTTTGCAAGGAGGAAGGGGGTGGAGGAGCCACGTGTGCCTTTGCAGAGGACATGTGGTAGCTAGTCTGCAGCCCCTACTGTTGAAGTACACTGACACTGTTTCCAGAACAGCAGAGTTTGCTAAGGACAACGGGATGGTGACAGAGATCCTCCTGCACTAATATGGAAACTAATTTCTATATGCTGCTAACACCCTATCCTCTACCTATAAGTGGACAATTATAAGTGATAAAATATAATAGTGGTGTAGCGCTGATAACTAAATGTGCAAACTCCACAATAATAGGATAAAAAACATAAATCACATAAATGAATGAATATAAATATATAAGTGATAGATCTTTCAAGATCTAGAAAAACAGTGTCTCAAACTGTGATATTATCAGTACACAAAGTGCATATGATGAAGCTGGTCCTATGCCCGGACCCTCATACAGTGACAATACCCAGTCCCACTTGGGACCAAACCCCAAAAGACTAGGTGCTATATACAGTGGATCCCAAAATAAGGGATATGATCACAAACAAAGTGAATGATATATAAAGTGTATCCCAAAATTGTGATATAAACCAAATCAAGTGGCTAGTGAATAATGTTAAACACAATATATAAACATAAACTTCATAAACGCATAAAACGATAAAAAGTGTCCAACAAATTGCCAGGAATAGCAAAAATGGCAATTACTGCCAAAATGTGCCTATATCTTCAAACCACGTGCTATAGTGCTGGTGCAGATGGTGAGCATATATCCTTAGATGGCAGGCATGCCCTTTCACCTCCTTGCTGCGACCCAAAAGGGTCAACACGCCTTTTGAATCACTCTGGATCCTACAGGTACCAACTCTCCAGGTCGCTCTGATTCCACTGAACCTCACTGGTAACTTCCTTCCAATATAAATCACTCTTCCATTCAGGGATAAACGCAGTGCAGCCAATAAATGAGTATCACATTACAGCCATGAAAGGACAAAAAAACAAGTCTCCCATGGTGCAACACTATTTAATATGTTAAAAGCATGTTAAATCGCCAAATATTGCACTCACATTAACGCAGATCAAACAAGGCTTGTCACACCACTTAGTATGGGTATACTGTGTAAACCTGGTGTAGCAAGATAGCTTTCCGCCGGAAGTGCGTCACCACGTCGTATCTACGCATTGCATCACGTACACATGACTTCCTCAGGATAGTGTCATGGTGACAAGCGCTCATTCTTATAGGAGAGCAGAATGCCAATCAGTCCACTGAGGGAGGATCTACCACGGCCATTTTACTGTAGCTCCATATGATGTATAAAGGCCAGAATCACGGCCATTTTTATGGAGACCCAGTGTCATTACAAACAAACTCTCCGTTCATATATGGCTTTAAAAAATACCAAGATTCTAACCACGGACCTCATAAGCATCCATATCTGCATATGCTAATTGTATAGGAGGCACTAAAAATGAAAAATAATGTATATAAGGCAAGAGAGGGGAAAAAAAACAATAATTAAAAAACACTCCCCTCACTGCTACCTAAAAACCAATGCAGGTAAATAGCAATGAAAAGTATGGGAGTGAGGACAATAAAAAATATATAAAAATAAATAATTTTATTAATAGACAGGAAATAATAAAAATAAGTAAAAAAGATAAAATAAGTGCCCAAAAAGCACCTTTAAAATCGCATGTACCATGAATAATAAATGTGAATATTACAATAAAAATGAATAAAAATAGACGCTTACTACTGAATGAAGACCAAATATGCAAAAACCACCATGTATGGTACACCATAACTTAGGTGCCTATGTCAAATAGCCTCTATTGGGGTAAAAAGAAAAAAATGGGAGGATGTTAAGAATACTAAAAAATATAAATGGACAGAAGATAAAACAAAAAATAGAAATCAAACGCCAGGTATAAACAGGGCACCCATACCACGTGTTTACAGGAAATATTTATGTACATCCTAAAGTACCACCTGCAAATCTAAAAATCGCTGATAAAACAGTTTAAATCAAATTCAATATTCAGACCCATGAGAACCTGGGTCTGCATGATGTATATCCACTTAGACTTTGCTTTACTTAATGTACGGATTTTATGACTTCCTCTCCAGTGTCTCTTATACCGTTCAATACGCCAAAATAAAAGACCCGATGGGTCTTTAATATGATAGACTGCAAAATGTTTTGATACACTGTGTTTTTTATATTTTGAATATGTTCACGTAAGCGAACCCATAACGGCCTTTTAGTGCGTCCTATGTACTGTAACCCACATCCGCACTGCAGTACATATACCACACCTTCAGTTTTACTTGACATAAACTCATTAATTGCAAATTCTTTCCCGCTTTTCTTAGATTTAAAAAATGTCTTTTTTTATTCTGGCCCTTGGTTGCTTTACATGCATAACATTTCCTGCAGGGAAAAAATCCCTCTACATCAAGAAACGTGAACTTTTTGTTTCTCTGCGGTGGATCTAATACATTTTTAACTAGTTTATTTCTAAGAGTGGGTGCCTTCCTATAAACAAATCTAGGCTGATCTGATAATATTTTGTTTAAAACGGAATCGGTTTTTAGGATCGATCAGTGTTTTCTAAAAATATGCTTGACTTTTTATATTTAACGTTAAAATCCAGAATGATGGCTAATTGTTCTGTAAAATTTTCCTCTCTAATCCTATCTTTCAGGAGTGAAGTTCTATCCACATTACTCACTTCTCTAATCTTGTCCTTAATCTGTTCACGTGGATAGCCTTTTGACACAAAACGTTCTTCCATAATTTTTACTGTGCAATTTCTCCTAAGTCTAACCATTTGTCCTTTTGGGATGTTGAGCAACCAGGTGGGATAGTGACAGCTGTCCGGGGGAATATACCTGTTTCTGTCCACTTCTTTAATATATATACTTCTTTGGATATCAATATATTGACCGATCCTAGCCAAAATGGACTGAATTCCATTGACTATCGGTCTACCTGGTGGACTAACTGGATATTTGTAAATTTTTGGAACCATATAGATCACTGGTATCCTACATGCTTCCGGTACTATATATTTGGCCTCTTTCTTGTTTAAAATCTTTGTTTCCACTCCCTAACGTGAACATATTTAAAATATAAAAAAGGATTTCCTAAACACAGTGTATCAAAACATTTTGCAGTCTATCATAATAAAGACCCATCGGGTCTTTTATTTTGGGGTATTGAATGGTATAAGAGACACTGGAGAGGAAGTCATAAAATCCGTACATTAAGTAAAGCAGAGTCTAAGTGGATATACATCATGCAGACCCAGGTTCCCATGGGTCTGAATATTGAATTTGGTTTAAACTGTTTTATCAGCGATTTTTAGATTTGCAGGTGGTACTTTAGGATGTACATAAATATTTCCTGTAAACACGTGGCATGGGTGGCCTGTTTATACCTGGCGTTCTATTTCTATCTTTATTTTTTAATGTTTTTGGTTTTATCTTCTGTCCATTTATATTTTTTAGTATTCTTAACATCCTTCCCTTATGAGGATTATCTACAGCAGCTGAAGTCAGCAGCAACTGTGATCATTGGTACCAGTCACCCGCGACGGCAGTTACCGACAGCAACGACATCTCCCACCGCAGAGAGAGGTCAGAGTGATGGAAATCGCAGAGGAAGCGTGTGACCATCCCAGGTGAGTCACCTCAAAGATTGTGCAGCACCGACAATTGACAACAGAAAAAAACTAGCAGAGAGACAGAGCCCCATTCATCCCTTCAAGGAGTTAACCCCTGGAGACTGTTCTTCATGGATGTGGTGAGCAACTGCAAACCGGTGACATGTCAGTCCTTAAGAACGCTCCACCGATTCACTAACACAGGCCTGTGCAACACATAGACTCACACAGTGTTACAATCCCACAGTATACAAGTGAATTTGGGACTGAGCCTAAAGAGATGTCAGTTTAGCTGGGAACATATAGCTATAGTTGCAGTGTTAATTCTGATCTATAGCTATACCGGTATATACGTATATACATGAATATTGTGTTTATTGATGTTATTGTGCCAGTTCTAGAAGGATTGTGCATTCAGTGCATTTAACTGATATTTTCCAAGTTAATTTGCAGTCTATTTGCAGAGTTTTACCTGTCTTATTAAATCTGTTATACAACTTCCCACAGGGTGTACTTGTGTGCTGTGGATCCAATATATACATTATATGGTTCATCACTGAAGTAAGGACAGAAGTGCCCGTTAATTCCAGGGGGTTAACTCCTTCTGGGGTCAGCGCTACATATATATAAATCCAAAAACAAAAATGTAAAAATATTGAGCTTACCGGTCCTTATATGTGGTGGCTGCATTTGTTTTCTTTTTTTGTGTGTCTTTTTCCTTTATTTTCTTTTTCTTTTTAAATCTTTTTATTGATGTTTTAAAAAGGAAATTAGATGTACAAAACAGAGCCTATAGGGCATACCCAGGCTTGGCACCACACTTAAACAAGTTACAACATACAAACACAAATAAACAATAACTATAACAGTTAACAATTAACCTGTATGCTCATTCTCAAAGTATAGCAGGACAATCCTAAACTCCAAGACTCCAGAACAAACTCCCATATAGGAATTGTACAGAAATGGCAACTCGGGGGTTCTAGACCAATGTGAACATCCAAACAATCAGAGATCATAACGAGATCTACAGAGGATGACACTGACATTCACCTGGGCTAAGCATATGTGTCCCAATCCTCAATTGAATCAGGAGAATCCACCCAGATATCCCAAACCTTATGGAATTTATGAGGGCATCCCCTTCATATGTAGGTGGCCTGTTGCCAGGGTCTTTACAAAAGCGATAAACAGAATCTCAGCTGCTTCAACCCCAAAAAAAGGAAGCGAGACATGTATTGACTAAGCAAAAGTATTTTCTTGGGATCCAGATAGGTGAATGGCAAAGCACATAGAGGAATCCCTACAGCAATTTCATTTTAAGAATATTAATCCGACCCAGTAACGTTAGAGGAAGACAATCCCTTGTCCTCAATTAATTTTTCATGTTACAATTACAATAATCATTTGTAGAAGGGGAGATTGTAATACCTAAATATTTAATTTGGTTAGCCCACGCCAAGTGTATATCTGGATCAGCCTGACCTCCGGCGCCAGGGTAGATAAGTAGGATTTGTGATTTCAGCCAATTTACATGTAATAATAATTATTACATGTAAATAATCTTCCCTTTATTTTCACTTGATAATAATGCTAGTGTAACACCCTTCAAGTTAGCCAGGCAGTTTTGTTAGATAGAGTAAGCGTGTGAGTGAGGCAGGACTTCACCTCAGGACAGGCTAGGGAGCTTTTGAAGGTCAGAGCTTCTGGAGACCTCCCACCTTTGCAGAAAACTGTGAACTTTCTGAAGGAAGGAGGGGAGGAGGGTCAGATTTGCATGCTTGAGGGACCTTGGCCAATCCCCTGGCAGGAGGCTGGGCATGATGACCAAGGCAACCCTTAATAAATCACAGAGCCTGGGAGTGCAGGACAGTGTCAGGTGGAAGATGGACGGAGAGGAAGGCTGGACTGTGGAGCCTGGAAAGGGGACCCAGGGAGGGGGCTTACCTACAGGCAGCTTGCTGGAAAAGAGGATCTCCACTGTGCTAATGTCTTCTGGGGAGGACATCCTGAGCAGCAGGGAAGGAGCCAGCTCAGCAAAAGGCCTGAAGGCAGACACCAACCCACTAAGCTATCAGGAAGGACAGTGTGAGAATTCTTACACCACTTGGGCCAGATAAGGGGAGAGGGCAGTCAGGTACAACACCCAAATAGTCTTCATCTGGGAGTGTTCTAAATCTACAGCTCTTGGGCTGACTTGCCCAGGGATACCCATAGGCAGCTGGGTGAAGATGCAGAATCATCCAGAGTCTGAGGAGGTACACCAAAGAGCCTCTTCAAGGAAAGACTGTTGCTATCTGCATTTATGTACATAGTTACTAAGGAGTTTGTCCTCAAGTTTATGGTTCCTCGGGCATCCCAAATCCCCCTAAACCCCATCCAAGTTTAACCCCTAAATAAAACTACAAAACCAAGCTCAAGGACTGTTTTTTTACTCCAGTGTGCGAGGGGTGGAAAATGCTTTTTGCATGGCAGTGCAGAGCATAGGGGGACTCAAATCAAATCCAGTGGCCCCTAAGGGGGTAGAGCTACAGCAGTAACACATTTCCTGTTCAAGAGCGACAAGATTTGTAGGCAGGGCAAAGTGAATGTACAGACAACGTACTGTTTCTTGTGTACCATTAGCAAGCTTCAGGCTCAAATCTTGCTAATGAAGGAGCCATTTCACTCCAAGTCCTTGTACCACTCAAACAGTAAAGTAAAGCCACACACATCTCCTGCCCCTCTTGTGAACAATCCAGAGGCCATCTTGCTTCCCCATGCACAGACCATCAGCAACAAAAATAATGGCCCTTTCACACAGGCGGACCGATTGGGTCTGCCTGTCCATTTTTCAGGCAGACCCAATCGGACCACCCATTGTTCTCTATGGGGAGGCAGATGTAAATGGATGTGTGCCTGTTTACACCTGCCTGCATCCAATCCGATACGCTAAAAACAGATGGATGGAGATCAGTTCCCTATCCCTCTAGTGGATCAGATTGGATGACAGTCAGATGTCAACAGACAGGCGGTTCATTTACATCTGATCGCCCCATAGAGAACAGCGGGCTGTGTCCATGTTCGCTCTGCACAAGTGGCGTGGACATTGACTGGTCATCTGCCTGCTCAGTGGGGATCAATGGACAGATCCACAGCTAAGCAGGCAGATCTGCTTGGCGAAATCTGCCCATGCAAAAGGGCCCTTAGGAGAGAGGAGTCGTAAAGTTCTGTTTTTTTATGTACGGAAGTAGAAACAACAGCAAAACAGCTTTGATCATGGCGTTGCAATGATGTTCCCTCTTGCCCTCAACCAAGGGTGTTCTAAATGTCCTTTTCTTCCATGAGCAAAGCCCACTAGGGATAAATTCTTGGCAGCATTCCCCTGCTAGGGACAGGCGTTTTCCAGGTAGACTATATTATTAAAGAATTTATGTAGACCCTACATTTCATTTCTGCTATGTGCCTGCTGTACCATGTACTTGTATGAAAAAGTATCCTGTTCTCTTTGTATTGCTTCCTTTGTGTGGAATCCCTGGTAATCCTGCCAGTCCCTCTGCTTTCCTTTTAAAACCTGACCTTACTAGGCATGAGAGCACAGCATGGTCAGTTTTCTAGTTATGCTGGGAACTCAGTCTGCTCCCCACCATTGACGAGACTTGTCACCCCCATGTACTGGGAAGAGCAGTGTTCTGCTGTTTCTCCTCCCCAAGCTCCTATGCAGCTGAGAAGAGAGGGAATGTGAGGGAAGGGAGAAAAAATGTTTATAATTTTTTTTATATCTATACACAAGTGTTTTTGCTTTCATTTCATTTTTAAACTAAATGGGTTGTTTTACAAGGTGAGGGTTTACTTATACTTTAAGAAGTGGCCCCCAAGATTTCTCATAGGGGCCAATCCTACCCTTCTCCACATTATACACTCCAACTATGGGGAAAGGGCAATCTCTTATGGCTAAACAGAGAATTACACTGTTTGCCACTTGACACCCTCTTAGGCTTGGTTCACACCTGCCCTATGCACAACAAATGCAGAATAGAAGTCCCTGACATTTTTACATGAAAATAAATTACAAGCGGGTGCATTTTCAGATGCATGGGGGTTCCATTAATAATTAATGGCACCACCGCATGTCTGCTAAGAAAAGGCTTGTATTTTGGGAAAGCACACAATTTATTCCCAACACGCATAGATATGAGCCCAACCTTACATGCTCACTCACTGAAATCTCTCCAGAAACTACAATCCACAAACCATGATATCAGTTATTTTTACTATATGTGTCTCCCTGTCCCTGTGACAACATCTGCCCTCATTTTTTGACCTGCAGTCACAGAAACAAACAGGGACAAACTATCCAAAACTAGAAGAAATATTTTTGGTCGGAACTGGGCTTTAAAGCACCACCTGCAAGCTTGTTAGAAGACTAGATAATAGTTAAAAATTTTCATCATATTTTTATTTAAATATGTAATTTTTTACTAAAGAAGCAAATGGAGAGACTGTAAAACGTATACAGCAGCCTACAGTGCCACCTGCTGGCTCAAATGGAAAATGCAAAATAATAATTTTACATTTATATAACTAAAAAAAAAACATTTTTTACCACTATGAATAAAGAATAAATATTTCTGGCAGTTATGCTAGGTATTTGCATGACACGTCACCAAAACTTTTGGCTAGCCTTCGCATGGCGAACTCACTTCATATATCAAACACTTACTGCTCTGCATCTATGCAGCAGCATTGTTACTATAGATTGTGTTCCTGGTTTGGACTACAAACACCTCCCCTCATCTCATCTGCATTGCACAAAGGGCTTTGTAGTTGGCAGAAGATTGCTGAAAAGCTGAGAAATATTGTTTGAGATATCGGTACAGTTCACAGGTAATTACAAGGACATGATTCTTGGTAGGATCAAGAGGTACTTGTTCTGTAATTGTGGGGAAAAAAAACGAATGCAGCTACCGCATCTATGGACTTGTAAGCTGCAATATGTCACTTTTTTGTTCTTGAGTTTAGATATAACTGAAGTCTTCCCATAGACAATATTGGTAGTTCCTGCCCTCATCGACGTTCCAGGATGACATACATCTTTTCTGTGGACTAACTTGGGGAATAGGATGTAGATAAAAGGAAGAAAATTCCTGTGTGTCTATTTGGCAAAAAAAAAAAGAAACACCATATTAAAATAAGGAGAGCCATCCTAGCCTCTTGAACCATGGCACCCTATGCGGCACTGCCCGGTAGTCCTCCAGCAGACCGGTCAGAGAGCAGCAGCTCCCACAGAACAGATCTGTCTTTTATCAATGTACATTTTCCGTCCTTGTAAAAGGTTAAAGCCCCAATTCAGAAATCCTGCTGCAGCAACCCTACATCTCCGTCATGTCTTGGATCTGAGTTCATCCCACAAACATTTGGCAGCCGAGTTATATGTGGCATGTATCAGTGTAATAGCACACAGCTGTTTACTGGACAGAAGGCCTCTCTCTCTGTGAGTGTAATGCAATCTGCAGCAAGCCGTACCACGTTAAAAGACTAATCCCGTCATTAGCAATACTTGGCTGTAATATTATCATACGGTGTACAATGAATTTTCCAAATGTATAGGCAGCACTGAGAGAGCAAAACACTTTTGGTAAGCAAGTTATACTTGCCTTAAAGCTGAATCCAGGGCACAAAAATGTGCATTTCAAGTTTTTTCGTAATAAAATAACAAGCATGTCATACCTACCTGCTCTGTGCAATGTTTTTGCACAGAGCAGCCCCAATTCTCCCCCAATCCTGGCCTCTCTCCCCCGCCGAATGCCCCCATAGCAAGCCCCTTGCTATAGGGGCACTTGTGCGTGCTCACTCCCGAGTCTACACTGCCACACAGAGAGTGCGTCAGCCCCACCCTCCGCTCCCTCCTCACTGGTTATGATTGACAGCAGCAGGAGCCAATGATTCCCACTGCTGTCTCTGAGACAATCAAGAGGCTGAGAACCAAGAGAGCCTCTTCTCTCATGCACATCACTGATCAAGCTCAGGTAAGTATAAGAGGGGGCTGGAGGGGGGGGGAGTCGCATACTGAAGGTTTTTTACCTTAATGTATACAATGCATTAACCGCTTCCCCTCCGCCGTATAGCAGAAATACTGATACAGGACGGGTGTGCAAAATCACATTCCTCTGGATCAACTGTCAGTATAGGATAACTTTTTTTTTTTTCCTATGGTTGAACTGGATGGACGTTTGTCTTTTTTTCAGCCAGACTAACTATATAAATGTGATTTTGCAGTTCCAGGTAGGGGGCGCACATTCCGCCATTCATGGCCTCAGCTGTCAATCACTGGGTGCCGGTTGGTGATTACTCCCCAGCACCCAGTGATCACCAAGTATCTCCGATGGGGAAAGACCTGTATGTAAACAATTCAGATCTCTCCCCGTCAGCTCCTGCACACTGCTTTGTATGGCTCTGCAAAGCAGAGCCATACAAAGCAGTGTGCTTGCAGAGGAAAGTACATACACAGCACACAGTGAAACAGCACACAGTTAACCATTTCATGCCCCACATGTTAACCCCACTCTTGCCCAGTGCTATCAGTACAGTGTCAGTGCTTTTTATTAGCACTGATCACTGTATGGGTGTCACTGAGCATGTCAGTGACACCAAGCCAGTTCTCCCCAGTGTCAGAATTCCTGCCACAGTCCCGTTATAAGTCGCTGATCACCTCCATTACTAGTAAAATAAATAAATAAATAAAAATTCCAGTATATATACCGCCATTTGTAAACATTATAACTTTCTTGTAAACCAATTAATTTACACATATTGGGATTTTTTTTTTAGAAAAGACATGTAGCAGAATACATTTTAACCTAAAATAATGAGGAAATTAGATTTTTCAATTTTTTTTATTGGATGTGTTTAATAGCAAAAGTCAGAAATATTGTTTTTTTCTCAAAAGTGTTGGTATTTTTTTGTTTATAGCGCAAAAAATGAACAACACACAGGCGATCAAATACCACCAAAAGAAAGTTCTTTTTGTGGGAAAAAAGGACGTAAATTTCATTTGGGTGCAGTGTTGCATGACCGCACAATTGTCAGTTAAAGTAACGCAGCGCCGTATCGCAAAAGATGGCCTTGCCAGGAAGGGGGGTAAATCCACTGGAGGGCAAGTGGTTAAGGTAGAAAAAGCCTTCAAGTGATACTAAAGGTTTACATTAAAAAATAAATAACATGTTCTACTTACGTGCAGCGGTTTTGCACAGAGCAGCCCGGATCCTACTCTTAGCGCTCCTGGTCGCTATCTCCTGCTGGGTGACCCCACAAAAAGCAGCTTGCTATGGGGGCACCACGCAGGGACATAAGCAAGCTGCTGCTCCCTGTGTCCATTCACACATGGAGCCGCGTCTCAACCCTGTCCCCTCTCTCTTCTCATTGGCTCGCTGGCTGTGATTGACTGAAGCAGGAGCCGATGACTCCCGCGTTTAGGGGCGGACTGACCATTTGGAAACTGCCCGAGGGCCCGGGGTCAGTAGGGGGCCCCATGAGATGCCCCTGGTACCTTTTTCATAGGCTTTTTTGAGTTTGGGCAAGGACACAGGGGCCCCATGATCCCCTATTTGGGCAAGGACACAGGGGCCCCATGAGTTGTCAGTCCGCCCCTGCTCCCGCTGCAGTCTCAGCCAATGAGGAGAGGGAAACCCAGGCTAGCAGAGACTCCAGTGCACAGTGCTGGATCGAGAGGGGGCTTAGGTGAGTATTAGCAGGGGGCTGGGGGGGATGCTGCACAGAAAAGGTTTTTTACCTTCATGCGTAGAATGGATGAAGGTAAAAAACTTTGAGCCTTTACAACCACTTTCACCCTTTAAAACCATTTTTAATATATTCCTCAGTAGCCACAAATAATATACAGTACATCTAGGTTGCATGTATAAAATGCCTTTGTACACCCAGTTATTACCTTGTAAACATAGCAGTGACATCATCACTGTGCTGTACATGGCCTGTGCAGAAAGGAGTGACCCAGCAGGCGCCACTCACTACAGGCTTCCTGCAGAAACTACAGGAGGGGGCGGAGACAAGACCAGTCACCCAGCACAAGGAGAGAGAACAGCAGTGACTGGTCTTTATTACAGGAACCTCCTGCACAGATCTGGAAGAAATACTCAACGCACACCAAGATTCCAGTAAGAATACTCACATCTCTTGTATTTTGACAATATGTACTTATTCTCTCAGATCTCTAGTACACTCTTTGGCACAGAAGCCTTCTTCTAAGATGCGCCAGACAGGCAGCCATGTTCCTGTTCTGCTCCCTCTTAATGTACCCTCCAGCATGGCATCTAAAATCGCTGAGGCCTCAAACACAAACCCTGATGATTTTTAAATGTAATGCCATGAGGCATGCTAACATGGGTGTCTGCTCCCCATGTGCACTCTCAGGCAAGCTTTGATTTTTTAATCATTGCCGCTATAACAATTCATTTATTAATTATTTATTATTATATATTTTTAAACTCAATGCCCTCAGGGATGCTAATATGGATATCTGATCCCCATTTGTATTCTTTGACAGTTTTTTATTTTATTCATGGCTGCTATAACAGGTTCCATGGGCTTTGTGCGGCTTACCCGAGAGTGTTAATGTCCCGAGAGCTGCCTCCACAAACGGCTTTAGAGTGCTTGTACCCAGTGAAGTGGCTGACACAGAGATGAAACAAATCCCCCTACATAAGTTGTACCTGTTTATCTGTAGTCTTCTCTTTTCTACATCCTTTCAAAGTGCTGAATTTATAAAGCTTGTCTGAGAGTTCAAAAAAAAAGGGGGTATTCTGAGAGCTGATTGGAGGGAAGAGACACACTCCCTTCCACACAGCTCACAGGGATGCTAATATGGATATCTGATCCCCATTTGTATTCTTCATCAGTTTTTTATTTTGTTCCTGGTTGATATAACAGATTCCATGGGTGCTGTGCGGCTTACCCTGAGAGCGTTCATGTCCTGAGAACTGCCTCTACAAACGGCTTTAGAGTGCTTGTAAACCATGACATATACCCAGTGAAGTGGCTGAAAAGCAACCCCACATCATAATCCCCCTCCACCAAACTTTACACTTGGCACAATGCAGCCAGGCAAGTATCGTTCTCCTGGAAACCACCAAACCCAGACACATCTATCAGAATGCCAGACAGTGAAGCATAATTCGTCACTCCAGAGAACACGTTTCCAATGTTCTAGAGTCCAGTGGCAGTGTGCTTTACACCACTGCATCTGACGCTTTGCATTGCACTGGGTGATGTAAGGCTTGGATGCAGCTGCTCGGCCATGGAAACCCATTCCATGAAGCTCTCTATGCACTGTTGTTGTGCTAGTCTGAAGGACACACGAAGTTTGGAGGTCTTTGGCTATTAGCTCTTCAAACAGTTGGTGACTTCTGCCCACTGTGTGCTTCAGCATGCACTCACCACGTTCTGTCATTTTACGTGGCCTACCACTTCATGGCTGAGTTGCTGTTGTTCCCAGTTGCTTCCACTTTGTTGTAATACCACTAACAGTTGACTGTGGAATATTTAGTAGCCAGGAAATGTCACGGATGGACTTATTGCACAGGTGACAACCTATCACGGTACCACACTTGAATCCACTGAGCTCCTGAGAGCGACCCATTCTTTCACAAATGTTTGTAGAAGCAGTCTGTATGCCTAGGTGCTTGATTTTATACACCTGTGGCCATGGAGGTGATTGGAACACCTGAATCCAATGATTTGGAGGGGTGTCCCAATACTTTTGGCAATATAGTATATCTGCAAACTTCTGTCTAATGCAGGCCATAGATGGGTCGAAAATCGGCCGATTTTTCGGCCGAAAATAAAATCGGCCGATTTTCGGATCGTTAGTGGGCTATTTGTTCGGCCGCTTTTGGGGATTTTGGCCAGTTTTTTTTTGGTAAAGTTGGAAAAAAATGGGCCGATCGGCCGATTTTCGCGGCATTAATGGGCTATTCGGCCAATTTTTTACCGATAAAAAATCTGCGCATGAGCAGTGACCTGCAAGAGGAAGACAAAAAGAAGAAGAGGAAGAGGATGAAGAAGAGGATGAAGAAGAAGAAGAGGAAGAAGAAGAGGATGAAGAAGAAGAAGAGGATGAGGAAGAAGAAGAAGATGAGGATGAAGAAGAGGATGAGGAAGAAGAAGAAGAGGATGAGGATGAGGATGAGGAAGAAGAAGAAGAAGAGGATGAGGATGAGGATGAAGAAGAAGAGGATGAGGATGAAGAAGAAGAAGAGGATGATGATGATGAAGAAGAAGAGGATGAGGATGATGATGATGAAGAAGAAGAGGATGAAGAAGAAGAAGAGGATGAGGATGAAGAAGAAGAGGATGAGGAAGAAGAAGAAGAGGATGAGGACGAAGAAGAAGATGAGGATGAAGAAGAAGAGGATGAGGACGAAGAAGAAGAAGAGGATGAGGATGAATAATAAGAAGAAGAGGATGAGGATGAAGAGGAAGAAGAGGATGAGGATGAAGAAGAGGATGAGGATGATGAAGAAGAAGAGGATGAGGATGAAGAAGAAGAAGAAGAAGAGGATGAGGATGAAGAAGAAGAAGAAGAAGAAGAAGAAGAGGATGAGGATGAAGAAGAAGAGGATGAGGAAGAAGAAGAAGAGGATGAGGATGAAGAAGAAGAAGAAGAGGATGAGGATGAAGAAGAAGAAGAGGATGAAGAAGAAGAAGAGGATGAGGATGAAGAAGAAGAAGAAGAGGATGAGGATGAAAAAGAAGAAGAAGAAGAAGTAGGATGAAAATAAGAGGAATTCCAGTCCAGCAAAAAGTGTCTCTGCAGAGAGCTCCGCTATTTCTTTGACAGTTCTCTGACAGTTCCTTGACATTTACAGCGGTTGCAACATTGTATCTATTTGTTTCCGAATAAAAACATCTGTATCCTAAATGGAAACAAATAGATACAATGTTGCAACCGCTGTAAATGTCAAGGAACTGTCAGAGAACTGTCAGAAATAGCAGAGCTCTCTGCAGGGACACTTTTTGCCGGCTGTAGACGGGATGAAAATCGGCCGATTTTTTTTACCATTGGTGGTAACGTCGGCCACTTGAACGACCGATTGTTCATTTTTTTAAAAGAAAAATCGGCCGATTTTCGACCCATCTATGGCCTGCATAAGACTGACTTCTGTTTTTATTTAAACATAGAGCTGTGAGTATTTTCTTCTTTGCTATGTATCAGAGTGGGGTCCTAGAGAAATGTGGTATTGTTTATACATAAAATTAAATTTTATAAAAGTGGAATTATTTTTTTTTTAAACCTAATTTTTTTAAATATATATTCACACTGAAATTTTGTTAGCTGGATTTAATTGCCTCTCAGAATCAGTCATTAATGGGTATTTGTGGTATGTGCAGTAGTCTGTCCTCTTGAAGTCTGTTTTTGTACTTGTTCCTATAGGTAAGCCCATTATAAGGCTTACCTGTAGATACTGTAAATATCTCCTAATCCTGCACCATTTAGAAGATATCTACTTGTGTAGCAGCAATGAAGGAACGGCATGCCTTTAGAGACGTGTGCCATAAAAAGTGACTCCTGCGCACATGCGTGGGAGTGACATCATCGCGGCTTGGCCATTCAAGCTGCCTGAGCCTGGGAACTGGGAAGAAGGACCGGGTGAAGATGGAAGCCCTGTCATCGATGACAGCGTGCCACTGGAGGGCTTCATTTTAAGGTAAGTTTCATATAATGTGCTAGTATGCCATCCATACTACACATTATGACATTACCTCGCAGGGGAAACGGTTTTTTTTTTTAATTAGCGGGTTTACTACACTTTATAGTTTTAGAATACTTCAGCCTTACTTCTCCTGGATTACTCGATTATTCTCACAACAGAAGTTTAGACTGCGTGTCGCCTATCAAGCTGTCTTATCTCCTGCCTGAGTTTTGTGCTGATAACTGACAGTCAAAAAAAAACTGTCATATATAACAAAGTCTGTGAGGATCACACAAAAAATTGCAAGGCTGCTTACCTGACAGTTTACTCTCTTTCAGCAACCCAAACCATGTAATGTATCAGTCCTGAGCTCAATACGGAGACACAACAGTGACCCTTACAGCAGACATTTCTGTTCTGACAGGGAGAGAATAGAAGTGATAAACAGTGCACTCACACTTGGAGGATTTTTCAATAAAAACCCTAAATAGGCCCCCACTTCCTTCTTTCTAGCATGTCTCCTCGCCAGGGCTGCCGATAAGGGGGTACCAGCAGTCCTACTGTGCTGGGCCCAGGCCCCATCAGGGGCCCAGGCAGCAGAATAAATCAGATGGATCATGGACAGGAGGGGTGATCATTGTGATGGGGGCACATACAGAAACCAATCCCCTGTGTGCTGCCAGCCTCCTCTCCTCTCCTCTCCATCCTGCCGGCTCTCAGTTGGTGCAGGGGGATCTGTTCTAGTAAATGCCCCCTCCCCCAGCCACCCCCTCCTGTAGATGATCTTCCCCCTGTTGGTGGGACCACCTGTGTACCCCTTCAGCAATTTTTCCGGCTTCCTCTCCCTCCCACCGGCTGCTGCAGGGCTTGGAAGATCTCTTCATGATAGAGAGTGAGGAGGGGGCCAGTAAATATGTTCTTTCCTTCCCTGACTGAATACAGTGAGTGCTCAGTACCGATCACTCATTGTGTTCATTGATAACCGAAGAATATGAACCGCCTCCCGCTCGCCATATAAGGAAATGACGGGCGCAAGGCGGTTCTCTCATTCTTGGAGGACGTCATATGGACGGGGTTTTGCAGCGCGTCGATCGGTGGTGTGCTGTATCCCTGAGACAAAGTGGATCACCGATCAGCGCAAAGAGCCGATGACTTCGGCTCTGTCATGTGATCAGCTGTGTCCAATCACAGCTGATCGCATGTAAATAAGGAAATACCGGTTTTGGCATTTCTCTCCTCACAAGCTGTCACGCTGACAGCTCGAGAGGAGAGGAGAGCCAGTAATTGGCATTCCTCAGAGGGGACGTCTACACTGATCATCAGGGCACTGATGATCAGTGTAGCCCCATCATTGCCACCTGTCAGCATCCATCAATGCCACCTGTCAGTGCCCATCAGTGCACATCAATGCCACATATCAAGGCCCATCTGAGCTGCCTTTCAGTGCCACCTATCAGTGCCAGAAAGCGCCACCTATCGGTGTCAGTCAGTGCCGCCTATGAGTGCTGCCAATCAGTGCAGCCTATCAGTGCCCATCAGTGCCTCCTATCAGTGCCCGTCAGTGCCACCTAACAGTGCCAGTCAGTGACGCCTATCAGTGCCATATATGAGTACTGCCTTTCAGTGCCCATCAGTGATGTCTGTGAATGTCCACCAGTGATGCCTGTCAATGCCCATTAGTGCCGACTACCAATGCCTCCTCATCAGTGCCCATCAGTGCAGCCTCATTAGCGCACATCAGTGAAGGAGAAAAATTACTCATTTACAACAGTTTATAACAAAAACTAAGAAAAAAAACTTTTTTTTCCAAAATTTTCAGTTGTTTTTGGTTTGTTTATCAAAAAATAAAAAACCCAATGGTGATTAAATACTACCAAAAGAAAGCTCTATCTGTCTCAAAAAAGGATAAAAATTTCATATGGGTACAGTGTTGCATGACCGCGCAAGGGGTTAAACTGTGTTTACTATGCTTCAGTTTATGAATGAAAAGGAGCCTCTGTTCATACATCTAAAGTGCATTTGAGGCTGCAGAGAAAGGATTGAGGATCTACACTCTCAATCCCGTTTGCTTTCTCAAAAGTGAGATATCAGGGGTCAGTTTGGAACCCTGATATTTCATCCAGCCCCCACACTGACAACTCATGGGGCCCCGGGCAATAGGGGATCATGGGGCCCCTGCGTCCTTGCCCAAACTCAAAAAAGCCTATGAAAAAGGTACCAGGGGCATCTCATGTGGTCCCCTACTGATCCTGGGCCCTCGGGCAGTGCCCGAGTTTCCAAATGGTCAGTCCGCCCCTGCCCCCACAGCATTGTGAAAAAAATAATGTAAACATTGTAAAAAAAAAAAAGTAAAATGTAAAAAAATTAAAATTGTAAATTAAATTGTACATTAAAAAAAAAAAACTGTAAAAAATAATTTTAAAAAATTGTACAAAACAATTTGAAAACTTAAAGTGATATTGGAGGCAAGTTTAAAAAGAGAAAAAACATGTTATACTTACCTGCACTGTGCAGTGGTTTTGCACACAGCAGCCTGATTTTCCTCTTCTTGGGTCCCCTGCCAGCATTCCTGGCACCTCCCTCCTGCCAAGTGCCCCCAGAGAGAGCAGCTTTCTATGGGGATACCCGAGCAGGCTCGCTCGTGAGCCATTGCCCTGTGTGTTCATTCATACACAGAGCCATGTCTCGGCCCTGCCCCCTCTCTCTCCTCATTAGGTCACTGGCTGTCTCAAACAATGTCAGAGTCCCCAGAGAGTGGAATACTGAGATTGAGCTCTGCAGTCACTTTGCAGCAGTTGTTTTCTTATTTCAGGTCATAATCCTGCATAATGTCCTTTTGTCTCTTTCAGTCAGTTGACCATGTCAACGTTTTCCTGGAAACTACAAATTTTTTTCACGCAAATACAGTTTTATTTTGTTGGTGTTTAATCACCAATTAGATTTTTTTTTTATTTTTTGTTATATAAATGAAAAAAAAATACTGAACATTTTGGAGAAAAGAAAAAAAATGTCTAAACAGTTTTGCAAACAAATAATCTTTCTTCATAAATATAGGCCAAAATGTATTTTGCTACATTTGTTTGGTGAAAAAAACCCAAATCAGTGTATAATATTTAGTCTGTGTGAAACTTATGGCCGATCTCATTTCTTGAGGCCCTAGAATGCCAGGAAAGTACAAATATCCCCCCAAATGATAGTCTTAGGTATTCACTATGGAGCACAGCGAGTTTTTTTGAAGTTGTATTTTTTGTTACAATGTTTTGGAAAATGAAGAAATTAAATAAAATGTGTTTTTTTGCACAAATTATTTTTACATACTGTCACTAGGGCAGTACTGCGTCATCATATGATTGATGTGGTGTGGTCAGAGATACTTACTGGTGACAGTATGCTTTTCTTTTTTTTTCTTACAATTTTCTCTTTACATACTGTCGTCGGAGTAGTTCAGTGTCACCATAATGACACTGTACTATGGGGGTAAGGTCATCAGGGATTTTTTTTTCTTACACTGATTGCTTGTTACAGTGATGGCCACTGTAACAGCAATAGTTTGAACTGTCATGAATGGCTTTCATTCATGACTCATTGTTTACTATTGTGATGCTGTGATTGAACCACCACTATCACATGGTACAGGGTGATATGATTGTCCCAGGTACCATGTGATCACTTGTGACCAATCACAGATCACACACAGTAGAAAACAATGATATCATGAATGGATTCCATTCATGACTCTTGATTACTGACACCACATCTCACAGAAATTATTTGGTATCTGGGCCGTTCACAGTTCCCCGATATTGAGCACCTCAGTTTGAGCAGCTGCACGCCCCAGGGGAAGCATGTAGTGCACATGAGCACCGCGATGTACTGGTACATCGCAGAACCTGGGGCAGCCACCGCCCAGCAGTAAAATTACTGTTGGCCAGTCAGCAAGAATACATTGTTAAATGTATTTTTTAAATTCAAGTGGAGTAAATACTAGAATTGAACCAAGTAGCCTCTTGCAGTATACTGTATAGGAGCTGGAGTTTGAGAGGAAGAAGCAGCACAAGGAACCAATCAGTTCATCTGCTGCATGCTTATAGAGGGAGAAAGCAGAGTAACAAGAAGACAAGCTCATTACATTGCTGCTTCTCATTTCACGATCTGGTAAGAAACAGGGAAGAGTCCAGCATGACATGGGCTCAGAGGAAGTGATTTAAATGATTTAGGCCATCAGGCAAAAAGTCAGTGGCAAAAAAAAGCACTGCAAGGAAAATCTTTGGCTTGAATCTGAGTATTGCAGCAAAAGCTAGTTTTGTTATTCTATCTTTTAATTGGCAATTCATTTTTATCTTCATTTTTGGCTGGAGTTCTGTTTTAGAAATATTATTGAAAAAAGAAGTCTTACAGAATTTAAGCACATTTCTCACTGCTTTAGCTGCATTGCTATCTGCATAAAACTTAGAATTGCATTAAACTTTTTACTTCTATCTGCAGATTAATTATACTTAAAAAAAAAAGTGAAAAGATCGATAACTCCAATCAGAATCCAGCTGTCATTTGTCGTGCAGTTAAAAATCTGAAGGTAGCATCTGGACGTAACAGACAAAACCCCCTCTTCTCCTATCAAATCTGCCCTGATCTGTCTCAGAAAACGTATACAGCTGCTGGAAACTTTTGGAACGTATTGCGGGTGTCACTCTGACAGGTTCCGCTGCCTACTCCATGTGTCTTTTTAGTACAAAGACTCTCAGTGGTTTCAGACTTTCAGCTTGTTTCAGCGGCAGATGGCTGTTAAGGTTTTGACAGCCTGCCACTTGCTTCTGCCATTTCTGCTTTATTATGGCAACAAATAAGTAGAATTAAATCTGACTTAATATTGTAGATAGCATGAAGCAAATTATCACCATATAAACATTCCACTCATTTGCTGACCTTGTCGGCTATAATGAGACTGCATGTTCGTTGTGTAACAAACACCAACCACATTGTCTGTCTACGTATTCGTCTGGCCATTCTGTTATCATTTCAGGATTGTATAACAGGTAAAAAAAAACATTATTTAATAAAGTGGAATTCTGGTCATACCACTAAATGCATTTATATATATATATATATATATATATATATATATATATATATATATATATATATATATATAATGCCTTGAAAAAAGTTTCATACCCCTTGATTTTTTCCACAGTTTGTCATGTTACAACCAAAAACGTAAATGTATTTTATTGGGATTTTATGTGATAGACCAACACAAAGTGGCACATAATTGTAAAGTGGAAGAAAACTGATAAATGGTTTTCAAATTTTTTTACAAATAAATATCTAAAAAGTGTGGCATGCATTTGTATTCAGCCCCTCGGAGTCAATACTTTGTAGAACCTTCTTTCATTGCAGTTACAGCTGAAAGTAATTTTGGAGATGTTTCTACCAGCTTTGCACATCTAGAGAGCGACATTTTTGCCCATTCTTCTTTGCAAGGCAGCTCAATCTCTGTCAGATTGGATGGAGAGCATCCGTGAACATCTGTGAGCGTGAGCGTCTAAGTCTTGCCATAGATTGTCAGTTGGTTTTAGGTCTGGACTTTGGCTGGACCGTTCTAACACATGAATATGCTTTGATCTAAACCATTCCATTGTAGCTTTGGCTGTTTGTTTAGGGTTGTTGTCCTGCTGGAAGGTGAACCTCCACCCCAGTCTCAAGTATTTTGCAGACACAAACAGGTTTTCTTCTAAGATTGCCCTATATTTGGCTCCATTCATCTTCCCATCAACTGTGACCAGCTTCCCTGTCCCTGCTGAAGAAAAGCTTCCCCACAACATGATGCTGCCACCACCATGTTTCACGTTGGGGCTGGTGTGTTCGGGGTGATATGCAGTGTTGGTTTTCTGCCACACATAGTGTTTTGCTTTTAGGCCAAAAAGTTCAATTTTGGCCTCATCTGACCGGGGCACCTTCTTCCACATGTTTGCTGTGTCCTCCACATGGCTTCTCAAAAACTGAATATAGGACTTCTTATGGCTTTCCTTCAACAATGGCTTTCTTCTACCCACTCTTCCACAAAGGCCAGATTTGTGGAGTGCACAACTAATAGTTGTCCTGTGGACAGATTCTCCCATCTGAGCTGTGAATCTTTGCAGCTCCTCCAGAGTTACCATGGGCCTCTTGGCTACTTCTCTGCCTAATGCTCTCCTTGCCCGGCCTGTCAGTTTAGGTGGACGGCCATGTCTTGGTAGGTTGGCAGTTGTGCCATACTCTTTCTATTTTTGGATGATGGATTGAACAGTGCTGAGATGTTTAAAAGTTGGTATTTTTTTTATAACCTAACCCTGCTTTAAACCTTTCCACAACTTTATCCCTGACCTGTCTGGTGTGTTCCTTGGCCTTCATGATGCTGTTTGTTCACTAATGTTCTCTAACAAACCTCTGAGGGCTTCACAGAACAGCTGTATTTATACTTTGATCAAATTACAAACAGGTGGACTCTATTTACTAATTAGGTGACTTCTGAAGGCAATTGGTTCCACTAGATTTTAGTTAGGGGTATCAGAGTAAAGGGGGCTTAATACAAATGTACGCCACACTTTTCACATATTTATTTGTAAAAAAAATTTTAAACCATTTATCATCGTCCTTCCACTTCACAATTATGTGCCACTTTGTGTTGGTCTGTCACATAAAATCCCAATAAAATACATTTACATTTTTGGTTGTAACATGGCAAAATGTCTGTGCTTGGACAGAACCGCAGAGAGAGAGTGGAGGAGGGAGGAAGAGCTGGAAACCGCTGATTGCTGGCAAGCTGGACTGGCAACCTAGCAAACAGGCAGACAGATTGGAGTGCTGTCATCTGGCATAATCTGTGTGGGATGAATCCGGAGAAAACAAAGGCCCCCATCTGCAGAGAGACCATCCACAACCTCACCTCAGTCATGGATCGGGTGAGAAAGCTCCATACCCCAAATTATCTACTTTACAAAATACATATCTAAACTCAGTTACTCTTTTCTCAGCTTAGTATTTTAGTAAACTTTATGCTACAAGTTGCAAGTGTTTTGGCCTAGACTGTTTGGCCCATCTAGCCTTGTGGCCTGCGAATCATCACCATCTTAATTCAGCAACAACTAAGGGAGAAGCATCTCTTACTTTATGTTCATCATTGGAGAACTCCTGCCCTTGCATCAAGAGAGATTTGAATCTTTATGCGCACCAATTAGGGCCCCATCAAGCGTGCAGAAGATTGAACATTGAAGTTAAAAGGACATTGTTGCATCCCTTTACAGAGCTCTTCTTCTTTAAGAATTAAACCGAGCCACTGGTGCCCAAAGTAAACTAGTCCGTCAATCTGATTGCTTCTCATTCTGCTCACTTGGGAATAAACGCCTCAGGGCTGAGAGTACTGTCTAAATTCTGAATTGCAGTACATATAAAAGAACTGATTAGAGTGTGCTACGTTGCCTGACTATCATTCTCTTGCACATACCTCCTTGTCATCTTAATGTGCTTACTTTTACTGTGCTAACCATTTGAACACAAAAATAATCAAAGTGTCAGTGCACTCTAACTTGTGTGAGTCTATTTTATTGTAAAAGGCCAGAGGGTTCTCCCGGCCAAAGGTTTAAGGTGGTGTCAGCAGGGGTTGAGCTTCTAAAGCAGGCTCAGGGAGACAGGGAACCTTGTCAAGAGGCAGTGCTACAGAAGTATGATTATGATTGGTGATGCAGAAAGCAGATAGAAAGGTAAGCACACAGCCTGGGCTTCAGAAGTGTCTACGCTTATTTTGTATTGGCTGAGTAAACTGAGAAATTTCTGAGTTTAGCAAAAGCTGCAATATTTTCTGGACACCATAATTAACTCACTGGATACGTTCACTCGTTGCCTGCACCTGTTCCTTCATTCCTCTGGACACAGTTACATCCAATGTAATAATGGCCCATGTTTGGCATGAGAGGTATTCAGTCTCGAACTGCCAAAGAGTCACATCACTCAGTAATTACACCAATCCTTTGGGAAAACCTCCCACACCTGACTGCACATGTTATGGTTCTACTGATATCCAAGAGGAGGCCATGGAGGCCTTGTCAAGGCTACAGCTACAAAAAAAAGATATATCAGGAGTAGAGATGAGCTCAGAAGAGAATTCCACTTTAATCGGAACTCCGAACTCCTACTTTTTTGTATTCCAGTGAGCTGCGGGCCTAGTCACAGGTCATTCCTTGCCCCGCAGTTCAGGTGTGCGGTGGATAATTCAGCCCTTTTCTTTTGCACTCAACAACAAATGTGGATTTATTTTTTATTAGGGCAAAGTGTAGGGGCCTATTTACACTACTGAGCTGTGGTAATAGTAATACACACTGTAATGCATGTTGATGCCCTGCAGTGCCATTTACCGTGAATGGCACCCCAAACGCACTTTTACAACGTACCTGTGCTTGCAAATATACAGCAGGTCAAATTTTTAGTCAAATGAATGGGCTGCCTTAACACAACACATTTTATTGTGCAACATGTTAACCCCTTGGTGCCAGCATCTCCCAGCCCTTTAAGGGGTTTGTGGCGCCAAGAGGCGGGGCAGGGTTTAGGGTCATGTGACCACTGTGATTGGCTGTCACAGGGGTCACATGATCCGTGAGGCACCAGGAAAAGGGCTGGGAGAGTGCAGGGTGCATGCTCTCTGCACATGTTTGTTTACATTGGGTACACAAATATGTGGCCTCTCAGCATCAAGGTTCGGTTGCACCAAGAAAAGGGCCGGGAGAGTGCAAGGTGCATGCTCTCTGCACATGTTTGTTTACATGGGGTACACAAATATGCGGCCTCTTGGCGTCAAGGCCCGGTTGCCGAGAGGCCGCATATTTGCGTACTGTTGGCGCCAAGTAGTTAAACAGGTAAGAACCTGACTAGTGTTAATGGGCCCTAATGTAAAAAGTGTTTGTTGGTCATTTCTTCCATTTTAACACATTAAAGTCAATCTTGGGGTAAATAAAAATTCCACTCATTCTGCCACACATCCAATCCCAACTCTTCCCAAAACTTCTAAGGGCTTATTCACTATAGCAGTTGAAGGGGTGAGCCGCGATTTTACTACCCACCAACTGCTCCCCCTTTAGCTGCACGCATGTGCATGGCAACCACGGCAGAACTTGTACCCGCTGTCACCTTCAGTGGATGTAGCCCCCTAATCTAAATTCCATGCCCTTCTAGGCATCCCCATATGGCGTCTCTTTTAGGAGTGGAGGACCCCTCTACTGGACAGCCAATGGGAAGTGTCCATATTGCCCACGCAGCAAAGTGGGCAGAAAACTCAGGACCTGGATCATCATGTGACTACACATTTAGCTATGTATTTTGAGCTTTTAGATTAGACTTTTTATTTTTGGCTGTAGGAATAGGAAGTATTGTTGCAGTGTGGTGGGGGCAGGGGTGGACTGACAACTCATGGGGCCCCCGGTCAATAGGGGATGATGGGGCCCCTGTGTCCTTGCCCACACTCAAAGCACACCCAAAAAAGCCTATAAAAAAGGTACCAGGGGCATTTCATGGGGCTCCCTACTGACCCCGGGCCCTCGGGCAGCGCCCGAGTGTTTGAATGGTCAGTCCGCCCCTGGGTGGGGGCGATTCCTTGCTGGAGCAGAGCATCGAAGCCTTGTAAAGTGTACACAGACAGCAATAAATACCAGAGAGTGGTCCTAGCCCTTTTTTTTTTTTTTAAACTATCCAAAACTAAAATAAATTTGTCTGGAGTTCCATTTTTATTTATTATGCAAACCCAGTAAATATATAGCTCCTGATTCAAGTACGTCTGCAATGAACTTATGATTCACTCTTAATACAAAGGATAAAGATTGCTGCTGGCTATTTCTATGTCTGCTCTTGTTCTATAAGTATACCAGTGATTCTTAACAGACACAACAGCCTTCCAAACTCATACGGACAACTAAAATGCTAATGCGCACAATCACTGCTTTGTTCCTGGTGCACAGTGAGGGGAAACGCACATTAAGCATAGCATTAGTTCTGTACATTGACCGAACACAATTAAAAAGATTCCCACAACATTAATTTAATGAATTTCTAGGACACCTGACTTAGTCTATTCCTTCATTTATACCCCATGGGCAATGCCTGTCGCTAACACAAAGATCAACCTGTCACCTTTCCGTGACATTGGGAGTTGAGAACTTAGAAGAGAGGATTGATGAGAATGCTGTGACATAGACTATTATTCCCGCTTATGTGTGCTGTACAATTGTGCTTCACTTGTTCTACAATACTATCCAGTTACATTCATTAATCTAACCTAATTGCATTAAATGAGGTTAGCTTTAAATAAGGAACAAATGTCACATCAAAGCCATCATCTGGCTGTGAATAGCACAAAACAAGAGAGAATTATCTTAGATGAAAATGTGCTTTAGCTACAGACACTCTCTAATAGGATGGTGAACCATAACAAAAAAGACCCTCCAGACTAGAAGAAAAACCTGATTTTAAACAGTTTTCCATTCTGCTCCATCTTAAAGTGACCCAAAACATGGTCACTTTTACCAAAGAGGTCACCTGTAAAAGAAATGTTTATATACTTACCTTTGTATTGCTGCATGTCTGCTGCCCAGCCACAAGCAGCAGGTAGACTCAACCAGACAATGAGTTGAACACTTCCACTCCTCTCCAGTTATTGTGTTCCTCCAGTCATAGGAGGGTCACAGGAAAGAGAAGTGAGGGAAATCAACCCAATCAAGTCACAAAGACAAAAAATTCTCACTGTGGAAAGATTTATGCTAACCTTCTGTTGTGTCTTTGGGAGAGGTAGAGAAAGGAAATCTCCCCGGTGGGACACATACAGAAATAAACGCAAAGCCTAAAAAAGGTTTTACCATTATCTACTCTGTTTAAAATTAAATGTTGGCTTTAGATGTACTTTGTTTCAAACATTAAGTACTCATTAAGTACTCTTTCAGTAAATAAATTTCCAGCAAAGATAGTGAGTCAATCAACAGTAAGAGAATTTAAAGATGCTCAGGACCAAGATTGAGTGTCAGGAAAACCATGCTCAAACCCGTGCTGGAAGAAATGCACTGTGCGTAGAACATTCCAGAGCACTGGGCATAGAATTAGGACCATGTGTGCATCTATACAAGCACATGCGCATGCATGTGAACATGTGCATTAGCATGCTACACATGCTTGTGAGAGTGCATGTTTGATGGAATTTAGAGTCCAGTGACCTATTTAAAGCCCTAAAGCACTTAGGATCATTACTGAGTGATTTTCAGCTCCTACTGCTTGCGGCCTTCCGTGTGCACCCGTATCCCGACCCAGCTTGGTGATCCTCCTCATTCCTGAACCTCTGTTGCTGACCCCGGCTTGTGATCTGACCTAGTTTCCTGCTTGCTGTTCTGGTACCTCCTTTGCTTGTTTAATACTGACCTTGGCCTTCTCTGACTTTGATCTGTACTCCTGCTGCCCAATTGTTGCCGACTCCAGCCTGTCTGACCACACATCTGAGATCCTGTATCTGCTTCCTGCCAGCCTGCTTTCTGCACCTTCTGCTTTGCACCTGCCACCAGATCTCCTGCAGGCACCTGTGCCACTCTGAGCCTTGCTATACTCTGTCATCATCTCCAGAGGAAACAGGATAAGAGGTGTAAGGGAAGCCCTCTTACCCACTTGGCCCCAACCAGGTATTTGACTGTGAGCTTGGGCTCACCTTTGGATCAAACCCATGTTCAGCTGAACCCAGAAGTCAGCTGTCCGTGTTGGGCAAATGAGTTGAGGGTAGAGAATTCCCCACCCCACAGCTGCACATACACAAACGGGTGGGGATGCTTGTGATCTGATTGACTAAATATGACCACGGGCCATTTCTGCCCCTTTGTGCACATGCGGCTATGGGTTAGTGGTCCTAGCCACAGCCCATTGTCTAAGGAATGGTAGTTGCCTTCCAGGTTCAGCCAAACTCAAGTTCTGACCAAACTCAAGCACTTCACTAATAAGGACAAACATAGATCTATACTCACATAAAACGTTTTTAAACATGGGTTACATTTGATTGACCATTAGATCCTTTTTTGTTATCACTTTTCTTTGTTTCTATATTTAATATAGAATTAGCTGCTTATAATCACTTTGCTTAACTCCCATGGCATTCCATTCGCAGGAAGAAAAATATCCATTACTACCAGGTAGGGGTATTTTGTGACTTCTGTTCCTTCAACATGACAGTGCTTGTGTTCAGTCCAGCAATAACCCAGTTTTGTCCCCAGTCCTACATCAGTTTTGATTTGCAATGTAAAACATATGCACTGCTTTTTCTCTTCACTTCTGGAGGCTGAATGGAGTAGCGCAAGAGCATAAGAAAGGCTAACATAAGCAGCTAGTGAATTCAGTGTTTACTTGTAAGTCCATTTTAAATCTATACGCCTCCTTCTGAATGCTAACTATAGAATGCAATAGGAGTAGTGCAGGACTGTGAGTAATTTCTTTCTAAAGGATTAGGGCTGTGCATATTTAGCCTGCAGGGAGACTCAGATGGGTAGAGTTCGGAATGCCTGTCTGGCAGAATCATTGTGTATTTGACTGTTTAGAACATTTTACACAGGGGGGATGGCCCAATACACAAGAGCATTACCTAAAAACAAAATCCCTATGCTCTTAGATTTGTGCCATCTGTATGTACACCAGTGCTAAATTTTCAGACTGCTACATCAAAAGATATTAATTGGATTTTTTATGGCTCAAAGGGGGTCCAGCTTCAAAAATAAAAGAAGTCAGGTTTGCTAGGTCTGTCTTTGGGAATCACAATGATCACATTTACATTCCATTTTCATAGCTGTCACATGTGCTAAATATTTAAGGACAGTCCCAGATTTCAAACATTTGTGGATGAATCTGTATTCATCGGAAAGCCCCAGCTTTCATTACAGACAAGCTATGCAGCACAATTCCCCGTATTATCTGACCTGAATGTCATTCTCACCATCGTTTCTTGGGCTTTACAGTCTTATTGTCATTGAAGTGTGGTACATACAACCAGGGGCGGACTGACCATTTGGAAACTCGGGCACTGCCCGTGGGCCTGGGGTCAGTAGGGGGCCCCATGAGATGCACCTGGTACCTTTTTCATAGGCTTTTTTGAGTTTGATCAAGGACACAGGGGCCCCATGATCCCCTATTGCCCGAGGGCCCCATGAGTTGTCAGTCCGCCCCTGCATACAACATGACAACATGCAAAAATGACATTACTATCTAATTAACTAAAGAATTTCCATACAACCCCCATGAAAGAGCTCTTTGTAAGAGGGCTTGACTCTGCAAGTTTATTTCCTATGAGTTGTCCAACAATATTTCACATTGGGGTTATTCATATATTAATGTATTTATTTTTCAGGTACTTATATAGCGCTCTCAATTTATGCAGCACTTTACATGTATATTGTACATTCACATCAGTCCCTAACCCTCAAGGGGCTATCTTGTAAGGTCCCTAACTTACATTCATACATACACATACTAGGGACAATTTGGATGGGATCCAATTAACCTACCAGCATGTTTTTGGAGTGTGGGAGGAAGCTGAAGTACCTGGAGGAAGCCCATGCAGGCACAGGTAGAACATGCAAACTCCAGACAGAAGGTTCCGTGGCTGGGATTCGAACCAATGACCCTCGTACTGTGCTGCCCCTTCATGTATGTATGTTTATTTTTTAAATGAAATATTAATTATGACCCTGCTTGTCAGAACTCTGTGTTGGGAGGAGAGGCTAATCACATCATTTTAACAGGTCTTGTGCCCAGGCTATCCTTCTACCACTATATATTTCATGCAGCTGTTATGAATAGTGGTTTGCTTGCTTCAATCCCCAAACAAGCAAAATGTAATACACATTTGTAGAGCATATCACCTTTTTTTAAGCATCAAAGGTAAGGTAAGGCCATACAGCTGCCTTATAAATGGGCTCTTTGTTTCAATTTCTACTCTGCACTGCAGGAACCAGTGAGGATACCAATATGGAAGATGCCTGGAACAAGCATATAGACAACAAAGTCTGACAAAATCTGTTCTGCATGCTTGTTCTAGGTCAGTAAGTACTCAATGAAGCCAGGATCAGAATGACAACCCTAGAGTCTGCACTTATCTACCCTCATGGGTTCACGCTGAGTAAAGTACAAAGCCCCCTATAAAGGCTTATTTGCAAATCTCTATATCAAAATCAAAACGGTCATGAGTGAAATATGCAGGCTGCTGTTGTTGATTTCTTTCTGAAAATGCTACTTGCCTAGGCTAGGTTCACATTACTGCGGGTTGAGGATGTGCTGTACTTTAGTAGATGCGCAGGATTCCATTAACAATTAATGATACCTCCAAACATTGTCAAACATGGCGTATTTTTGCATGCACCTCAGTGAGGCACAATTTAAAAAAGGGCCAGGGACTTCTTTCCCCTATTTTCTGTGAGTAGGGCAGCCCATTGAAATGAATGGGCTACCTTCATTCAGATCACAATGTACCTAGCCTGGTATACTGTCATATTAGCTGTACTGTTTTGAGCCTCAGACCTGGAACAAGTAGGAAAAATCTGAAGTCCTTGCATGTTCTATGTCAGTGGTAGAGCATGACAGCCAGGAAACTAGCATTTTCAGAATAGGAAGTCAGCAATGGCATGTTGTTAAGGAGTTAAGGATTCTGTATATAGCCCTACAGAATCCCTACAGTGCACAGTCCACATGTGTTTATCTGCTGCTTCTCTGCTTTGGAAAGGCTTTTCTTGTCATTTTTCCTTTTATACAGCTGAGGCATTTCATTGTTTGATCACATGGACTAATTTTTATTCCATTTGCATCGTCATTCTCAATTAATTTCCTAATTATGTCAGGACTTCTGTGTTCAAGTTGTCTGTGCCATGTGTGAATGCAGTTTGAATGTTTTTCCTCCTTGGCAGTATTAGTCACCTCATTGCAGTTCATCTGTAATTTTAGCCTTTGAAAGTAAGATATCCCCCTTATGTGATGGCACAATTGTCATCTTGGAAGGTCACTACATTGCCTTGTTTTGTGAGCTTCTTCACTGACAAAAGATTAGTTTCAAGAGCAGGGACATACAGCACATTTTTCACAGGTATCTTTCTGGTGAGACTCCGGGAAATAGGACAATTAAAAAAACCTTCTCCTATTCCAATATTTGCCTACTAGCTGTGGTGATTTTTTTTTCTGTTTTACTCTGGTCAAGGTGAATAAAGAAATTTCTGTCATTTGTCATGTGACTCATAGCTTCTGAATCAACACACCATGCCTGAAAATGTTAGGTGCAACTTTTGGATTGAAACCAGAGGCAGACTGAGAACTCATGGAGCCACTGTGTCCTTGCCCAAACTCAAAAAAGCCTATGAAAAAGGTACCAGGGGGATCTCATGGGGCCCCCTACTGACCCCAGGCCCTCGGGCAGTGCCCGAATTTCCAAATAGTCAGTCCGCCCCTGATTGAAACCCATATTTATTATCTGAAGAAAAATCAGTTTCTTTCTTTTGGCCTTTTGTAGTTTAGTTTGTTTTCGCATTCTGGCTTTCCAGATTCTGCAATTTGCTTTTAAATTACCTCATTTCTTGAACACAAAGCATTCACGTGTTTCTTGTTGCATTTTACTGTTTTTATTTTATTTTTATTTTTCATCTTCAATGCAGACTCTGTGACAGAAGCATAATCACTATTAATGCTTTCTGTTCTATGCTTATATTCATCTATAGGCTTGCCCTTAACATATTCCAATGTCAGTTCATCATCTGGACGTGCATCAAGTGCTGTGACAAATGTTTCATAACTTTCTGGTAAATCACAAAGTAATAGTGCTGTGACATGAAAATCTTTTATTTCTTCTCCTATACCTCTTAGGCGTTCAGTCATTTTCAGGGTGTGCCTTATGTAATCCTGCATATCCTGGTCTTTCATCATTTTGCTTTGTAGAAGCTTTCTAATCAAATGCAGTTTACTGCTGAGATTAGCTCTTTCATGTACCTTTTATAATCCTTCTCACATTTCTTTAGCAGTTTCACACTCAGGGCTGCTGTTATAAATCACAGGGCCCCGTACAGCCTACTTGACAGGGCCCCTCCAAAAAAATATCAACTCAATATTTTCACTAAAAATACACAGAAATCATTATTAGCAGACACAAACACAACATAACTTACAAAATTTCAGGGGGAACAGGAGGTTACAGCATAGGGGGGCAGGAGCGTACAATCCAGGGAGCAGGCAGGAGGGCACATTGCAGTGGTTAGGAGGGTACAGCACGAGGGAGCACAGTATGGGGGAGGCAGGCGGACACAATACAGGGGGCAGGAGGGTACAGCATAGGGGTAGTAATGTATACAGTAATACAGATATGGTCTCCACAAGCAGAGCTGTACAGGGAAGCTGCTGTCACTGATCCTATCTATTCTGGCAGGCTGTCACTGAGCTAAATCTACAACTAGAATGACATCTTCCCCTCCAGAATTTCTGGCTCTCTTCTTTTGCTTTGCAGGGGTTAAGGAAGAACGCCGAGGTGGAGCATCTTATTACTGCTGCTGCTTGCATTGGCAGGATGTTTACTGTGCCAATCACATGGGATGAATAGCAGAAGAGGGTCAGCAGGGATTGGAGCCATACACATTCTGCCCACACAAGCAGCAGCAGTTGTAAGATGCTCTGCCTTGGGGTTCCTCCTTGGCCCCTGCAAAAAATGGGGGGGGGGGGAATTGGACTGGGAACGGGGGGGGGGGGTTGTAGATGAGGGATAAGTAGAGAAGTTCTGGAGTGAAGCTGGGAGATCCTGGTCTATAGAAAATGTAAGGGGGACTCTAATATGTATGGGAGATGCTGAAGTGATGGGGGAGCATCTGATGTGAAAGGGGCACTCTAACATGAAGTGGAGGCTTCTGAGATGAAGGTGGTCTTCTGATGTGATGAGTGCCTCTGTTTCTTGGACCATGTTTATTCATTCATTTAAATTGTATTGAATTTAACAGATTTTTTTTTCAGCCTGAAAATATTTGTAATATATGCAATGTGGCTTTCACACTGAAAATTAGGAGACCCCTGCTCTAGATTGTTCTACATTCGTGTACAAAGCTCCATTTTGTCATAATTCAACAGCATGGTGATTAAGCTTCTGCTCTTCTAATTACTTCAGTACTGGTCTGAAATCTCCAGGCCTCTATATTCATGGGGTTTTTATGTTTTCTCAATTTTCTTGTGCTTTCCTGGGTGAACAGGTTTCTCTCCACATCCCGAACACACTTAGTTATTCATATTCTATGCAAAGTTACACCCGTGCCCAGTGGTGTATTTTGGTTTTGTGCTGCCCTAGGCAAGACTAAAATTACACACACCCATCTAAATTTGCCCCACCCCTTCTTGTTTAGGATCCACCTCTTCATCTGTAAACTTCACCCCTTCTGATTTAGGCTCCACCTCTTCCTATTAGAGCTGCACCTCCAGGAGTTTGTCAGAGACTGCAGACACGATACAGGAGACGGTCAGAGACTGGACAGGATATAGGAGATGGTCAGAGACTGCGGACAGGGTATATGTGACGGTCAGAGACTGCGGACAGAATACAGTAGACGGTCAGAGACTGCGGACAGGATACAGGAGATGGTCAGAGATTGTGGAGAGCATACAGGAGATGGTCAGAGACTGAGGACAGGATACAGGAGATGATCAGAGTCTGCTGACATACTCTAGGAGATATAAAAATAATAAAAGATGCAGCGCTAAAGAAATAAGCTATATTAGAAAAAACACAAAATGTCTAAAATAAATATGAAAACAATACAAAATGAAGGTAAGTTCAATACATCAGCATCTTAAGTAATGCATATAGGTGATAAACCTATATGAAGTTGTAACAATAAAGTGCATTGTTACAAATTCATATAGGTTTATCACCTATATGCATTACTTAAGATGCTGATGTATTGGACTTACCTTCATTTTGTATTGTTTTCATATTTATTTTAGACATTTTGTGTTTTTTCTAATATAGCTTATTTCTTTAGCGCTGCATATTTTATTATTTTTATATCTGTGTGTGGGTTCTCGAGGTACCTTTTGATGCTAGCAGCTACTACATGCCCTATACCCAGCGCTCGATTTTTTTACTTCTTATACTGTAGGAGATGGTCAGAGACTGTGGACAGGATACAGGAGACGGTCAGAGACAGCGGACAGGATACAGTAGATGGTCAGAAACGGCGGACAGGATACAGTAGATGGTCAGAAACGGCGGACAGGATACAGGAGACAGTCAGAGACGGCGGACAGGATACAGGAGACGGTCAGAGACGGCAGACAGGATACAGGAGACAGTCAGAGACAGCAGACAGGATATAGGAGACGGTCAAAGACAGCGAACAGGATACAGGAGACGGTCAGAGACTGAGGACAGGATACAGGAGATGGTCAGAGACAGCGGACAGGAGACGGTCAGAGACGGCGGATAGGATACAGGAGAAGGTCAGGGACTGCAGACAGGATACAGGAGATGATTAGGGTCTGTTGACATACTAAAGGAGATGGTCAGAGACTGTGGACAGGATACAGGGGATGATCAGAGTCTGCTGATATACTCCAGGAGATGGTCAGAGTCTGTGGACAGGATATAAGAAAGATCAGAGACTGCAGACATAGTACAGGAGATGACCGGAGACTGGTGATATACTACAGGAGATGGTCAGAGACTGTGGACAGGATATAGGAGAGATCAGAGACTGCGGGCATAGTACAGGAGGCAATCAGAGACTGTGGACATAGTACAGGGGATGATCGGATACTGCGGACAGGATACAGGAGACAGTCAGAGACTGCGGACAGGATACAGGAGATGGTCAGAGACTGTGAACCAGCTGGAGAGGTCTGGTCTATACCAAGCACTATAGATATCTGGTTTGCCTATACGCATTAGATGGGTGCTGCACAACCTGAAGCCACTCAAATAGTCTAGTCTACATCAAGAAAGAAAGGAGAGGGGGGGGGAGAGAGAGAGGGGGGGAGACAGAGAGAGAGAGGGGGGGGAGAGAGGGGAGAGAGAGAGAGGGAGAGAGGGGGGGAGAGAGAGAGGGAGAGATAGGGGGGAGAGAGAGGGGGGAGGGGGAGAAACGAGAAATGCACAGTCCTCTATGTGCCACCCCGCCCCCTCTCCAGCCGGCTCCATGGCTGACAGGTTCTTTGTCTCCTCATCCATCCTCGCCGCCGAGCTCGCCCGAACACGCCCCGCTCTAGCACACATGAGCACGCCCCCCTGGCCAAGCACAGCCCTTTGCAGTGACGGCACTGGTCCCTTCTGCTTGAGGGCGATGCCGCACTCCTGAAAAATGCCGCCCAAGGCAGATGCCTTGTTTGCCTCGCAGCAGATATGCCCCTGACCGTGTCTGTATGCCTACAGCAGAAGCATTATACTATAAGCTGCATTAGGTATTGCCATGAATGATCTAGGCCAGGGATGCTCAACCTTGAAGAGTGAGGGCCCCTTAAGTGATTTGGTAACTGGTCACCAGCCACAATGAAATAAAATGGTTCAGAATTTCAAATTTTTTATTTTTATTCTTATACCCTCTGGAGCATGGGGCAGAATCGCCATTGTGGCTCCTGGCGCTACACCAGTGGTTGGGAGGGGTGGTGATAAAAACGTGTCTCAACTATGGGGTTTCACCAACCCCCAAATGTAAACGAGCCCTTACTGACCAGAGCCCCCTATAAGGCTGCTTTCACACTGATGCGCTGTGGTACAGTACAGTACACCTGCGGCTTTCCTGAGGGTTAGCTGCCCTTTGCCATAGACTTTTATTATATCTTGCGGGTGTACTGCATTTTCCATTCAGGAGTTTTGGTGTACTTTCAGAAAGTGCACCAAACCGGCGGGATGTAACTGAAGTCTATGGCTCACAACTAACCCACAGAAAAGCCGCAGGTGCTTTCTACAGTGGGGCATCATGGGGACCAGTATACAGGGGATAGGATATTCAGGGATGGAGCACCTTAAAGACAGACTTCTGGGGAGGACTGCTCAAAAAAGGAGCGAACAATGTTGAATGCTAGGACACAGATTTATTAGGTATTTCACGCTTTGCATGCTCAAGATAAACTGTGTTTGTCCAGAGATGAGCTTTAATGAGTAACTCCAGTTGTAATTTTTTTTAATTAATTAATGTAGCTGCTGAATATTAAGAAACAGACACTCAGCATCCCGAGAGTCCAGTGCTGTCTTCACCAGGGCCAGTTCTTTGCCTGTCTTCAGATCTATGGTGCCTCCTTGCTAGCTGCGCATGCTGGCTGTGACTCCCTGGTGTTCCACACTGCGCATATGTCAGATCAAGCTTCCTGGGAATTGTAACCTGTCCCGAGAGGTTTAAGGCAGGGGGGTGGGCCAAGCCTATGTAATTCTCGCGTAGGTGAGAATTGTGAAAGTGGGTGCAGGGACATGTCAGAAAAAGGTACCTGCTTCCCCTCCCCCCTAAAAAAAAAATAAAATATGTTAGAGGATGAGGAAGAAGCAGATTAATGGTACTTTCACTTCTAAGTGAAGGTGTGCTTCAAAACAAACCATCACTGACCTCTGCAGTTGCAGACACTGCTGACCAATTCATCCTCAATGTTTGCAGCAGCAGGAAGAAGAAAAAGAGAAAAATACCCAGAGTTGAACACTTTCACGCCTCTTCCGCAGTGCCTATATGTACAAAGGTCAGTGAGGGCATTTTTTTAGCATCTATGTACTGCTTGTTAGGAATATGTACTGTACCTATTTGATTGCCCACAGCCTGGACACAGTTCTGCTTTAAAGAGACCTCTTATACTTTCTTTCATTTTTTACAGTATCAGTAGATTGAGTAGAAACATCTGATTAGGTGCTACAAGCAGTGCAGACAGTTCCTGTTTCAGATAGTTTGTCCTCAACACTTACACTAATTGCCAAAATCTAGTCCCCTGTTGGGTACATTTGATATGTTTAGAAACCATTCCACGGAAAAATAACATGGGACGGTGTACGGTTTCTGCTCTGACCATATGTTTATTTATACATTGAAAGTCTGGATCAGTTACTGTGACCTCTTTACCTTATCTTTTAAGTTAAAATTAGTTGACCTTAGCCACTACTGTATATGTAATCCGGACAATGCAGAACACGCAGCACAAAATGTTGTTTGAATGACTTTAAAGAGGAACTATGGTCAACATAAAAAAATAACCAGCAAACTGTACATAATAACATGTTATTTGCACTTACTGCTTTCTAGTGACCTACAGCGGTGACCTACAACATAGGATTTAATACAGAAGGTGGAAAACCCCCCAAAAATGGGGGTTTTAAGGTGCCTCCATATACACTCACCAGCCACTTTATTAGGTACACCTGTTCAATCGCTTGGTAACACAAATTGCTAATCAGCCAATCAATGCATTTAGGCATCTAGACATGGTGAAGACAACTTGCTGAAGTTCAAACCAATCATCATAATGGGGAAGAAAGGGGATTTAAGTGACTTTGAACATGGCATGGCTGTTGGTGCCAAACAGGCTGGTCTGATTATTTAAAAAACTGCTGATCTACTGGGATTTTCATGCACAACCATCTCTCGGGTTTACAGAGAATGGTCCGAAAAAGAGAAAATATCCAGTGAGTGGCAGTTGTTTGGACAAAAATGCCTTGTTGATGTCAGAGGTCAGAGGAGAATGGGAAGACTGGTTTGAGATGATAGAAAGACAACAGCAACTCATGTCTATATGGACCAAAATCTATGAGGAATGTTTCCAACACCTTGCTGAAGCTATGCCAGCTATGCTGAAGCTTAAGGCAGTCCTGAAGGCAAAAGGGGGTGAGTATATAAAAAAATTCACTATCATATGCTTTTATTTTTGTTCATCTGCTATATCTGCAGGATGAGTATGTTGATAAATTCATGTGATCTTTTCTGGCAAGCTGTCACTACATAAAGCACTAAGTCCCTTTACTTTCCTCCTTTTTTGGGGGACAGATTTAATATGTTGGGGATCCTTACCTGGATTGGTCTAGAAGAGCAGTACAGTTGGTCCTCTTGTTCTTTTTTTTCGTCCTGGATATTGTTGAAGTTTCTCTTATTGTTTCACTGAGCCTGAAGAAGTGGGGTGCTCTTGAACCTACAAAACGTGTTATGTATCTGCTGCTGGGCCTCCTTGACTCTATCAGCATGCAAGACTGATATACCATTTGTATAATAGAGAAACACATAAGTAATATGCTGAAGGGTATGGGTAAGGACGGCAAACTGTGGAGCAATCATTTTATTTATAGTCAAATTGATTGTTTTATGATAATGTAGAAGCCATTAGTGGCCTTAATTTTATGGATCTAATGATCAATTTTTGAATGGATTAAAAAAAAGACTCAGAAGATTTAATGGTTGCTTTTTATATATGCATGCACTATAAAAGTCCCATTTATTTTGGTTTTCCATTTTCTGTATTGTGAAGGATGTTGGTGCCAAACTGTGCAATCCCAGCAACTTGTTTATAGATCTAAAGGATTCAACACAGTGAATGTCCAGTCCTTAACCACAGCAGTTTGTACCTGAGAATATGGGGGTCCAAGCTGCATAAACAAGATTGGCCATGAGAAGCATCATGTCATAGAATGACTTATTTTCCTGCTATGATGCCAAAATTGTATTGCACATTATTTTTCTAATAATACTAATCAAAAAAGCAAACAGTAGTATGTTTTCATGTTCAAAATTGATATTTGAAATTATGGCCAGATCTAGGAGGGTGCTGGGGTGGGCTATGCCCCTCCAGATTTTAGTTGTGCCCCCCCAAAGCCAAAGCTATCGGTATAGGGAGCAGGAGCTCTGCTGAGTGCCCTGCCAACAGTGACCCTTGTCCTCTGCCCTGCCAAAAGTGACCCCTGTACTCTGCCCTGCCAGCAATGACTCCTGTCCTCTGCCCTGCTGACTCCTGTCCTCATGTCTGCTGTCCCCTATGCCCCGCCAGATTTTAGTTGTGCCCCCCAAAGCCATCGGTATAGGGAGAAGGAGCTCTGCTGAGTGTCCTGCCAACAGTGACCCTTGTCCTCTGCCCTGCCAAAAGTGACCCCTGTACTCTGCCCTACCAGCAATGACTCCTGTCTTCTGCCCTGCCAGTTGCGCCCCCTGTACACTGCCCTGCTGACCCCTGTACACTGCCCTGCTGACCTCCCATTTTTTGCCCCACCCTGACATTTTTTCATTGCACTCCCACATCAGACAGGCTAGATCTGGCCCGGTTTTGACCTCCTTTAGGCCCCCTTCACACAGCATTTCTGTCAGTTTTTTCAGGTGGACCTGATTGGACGTTTCATGTAAGTCTATTGGCAGGTGCATGTAAACAGACATGTGTTCATCAGACTAGATACAAGTCCATCCAGGTCTGAAAAAATGAAAGGTCTGAGTCCCTTTTCTGATTTTCTGAACCTAAATGTTGCAAATCAGAATTAGACTGATGTAAACTGATGCTTTACATAGATCTAATGTGGGACTGGAAAGCTCTGGTTTTTAAATGGAGATAAACACTGAACTGACACTTATATCACAAAGATGACATCAGTCCCATTCTGCTCTGTTCACAGATCCCTGCTTAATGGGTGGGATGCTGCTCATATGAAAGGGGTCTTTATAAACCCATGATCCTTGTCCAAAGCAGACAGTAATATGAGCATTTAAGGCTAGGTTCACACTGCTGCAATAGGATTTTGAGGTGACTTTCAGTGCAACTTGAATGCGACGTGGATGTAACTTGCATGGAGTTTGCACATTCTATGCGGTCAAAATTGAGCTGGAATCACACCAAAGTAGTACAGGAACCTATTCCAAAATTAAACTGTGCTGAGTAGTGTGAACAGAGCCTAAAGGAGACATGTGGACTTAAAAAATATAAACACATGCTCACATCTATGCTGCTGTATTAGTTTAATGCTGCAGCTATCCCACATCAGCTCTAAGACCAAGAACTGAGCGATCATGTGACCGCTGATTGCTCAGTTCTCAATCTACTCAGAGCGGAGAGCAATGACTGTCAGTTTAGAAATTCTTACAACTGCCACCATCCACAGCCAGGATGTTCATTCTATTATTTCCTGCTTTGGCATTACATTTTACTGGGTCATCTATCTGTTCATTGAACACAGGAAACAATGCCGATTGCTTGTCCAATGAGCAACCAGAGGTGACGAGAGAACACAAAAATCAGCAAAGCAGAACCACAAAATATGGTTTCTGAAGGGTGATGCAAGTGAATCGCTTTTCAGAGATTGGTGCCAGTGTGACTGACAGGCATTCAGGAGGCAATAATGCCAACTCCAACATTTTTTGTTTTGTCTTGTTTTTTGTGCCAACTGAACACAACAGCAGGCATAATTGCTGCCACACCTCAAAGCAAAGCATTGCGGCCGCAGCATGTGTATACCCCGTCCACTTAAAGCAGACCTTTACTCTTTTTTTAAAGGATAAGTTTACCTAAAAAATGTGTAGTTATTTTTTTTTTAATTAGGGCAGCACAGTGGCTAAATGGTTAGCACTTCCACCTGGCAGTACTAGGGTCAGGTTCAGATCCCTACCATGGTGCCACCTGCCTGGAGTTTGCATGTTCTCCCTGTGCCTGCGTGGGTTTCCTCCGGATACTCCGGTTTCCTCCAAAGACATGCCAGTAGGTTAATTGGATCCTGTCTGAATTGTCCCTAGTATGTGTATGTATGAATGTGAGTTAGGGACCTTAGAACGTACGCCCCTTGAGGGTTAGGGACTGATGTGAATGTACAATAAATATGTAAAGCACTGCATACATTGAAGCGCTTTATAAGTACCTGAAATAAATAAAGCATTGCATCTGCAATCAGCAGATCACGGGTGCAATCTCAGGCTTCTGCAGGCTGTCCATGTATCTGTCTGCTTGTACCTCATATGGACAGGCAGTTACTGAATGACAGGAAGTATGAATAAACCACCTAGAGCACTAATGAGCTCCCTGGTAATTCATTGGGAACTACAAGTCATCAGCCGCAATGTCTGTTGGTAGGTGTAGTTCTCCCATTTACAGACCTCTGTGAATGAATGACACGGTTGGCTTAGCAAAGCTGCATTTTTAAAAAATTGTGGCAGTGGTTTCGGGGAGAAAATCCCTGGCCCGCTGTCACAACGGGGACTTTGGGGGGACTGCTCAGTCACATGTTACATGTTAAATATGGGTGTAAAATGTTACATGTTACTAAAAGTGAACTTTTCCTTTAAGGTTTTTTCCCCTGCCTCCTCCCCCTTCCCTATACTATTTTAAAAGCTAATATTTTTTTCTGATGTTCAGGTCCGTTATTCTTGTCTAGGTGAGAAATATGGAACTGGACCCCAGCATGAGCAGGAACACAGCATTTCATTCTTGAACCCGTTGTGGCAGGGGCGGACTGACAACTCATGGGGCCCCCGGGCAATAGGGGATCATGGGGCCCCTGTGTCCTTGCCCATACTCAAAAAAGCCTATGAAAAAGGTACCAGGGGCATCTCATGGGGCCCCCTACTGACCCCGGGCCCTCGGGCAGTGCCCGAGTTTACAAATGGTCAGTCCGCCCCTGCTTTGTGGCATTTCTGTGCATGTGCTCAGTGCTGGAGGCAGATCATGGGATCTCTTACATGTACAGAAAAAGCATAGACCTGGCTCAGATCCCTGCAGCATGCACTGGAAATTCATCCAAGATGGCAGCGTTGGAGAGCAGCAATGTGGAGAGAACTTTCTCTACAACCAAGACAACTTTGGACTTCATTGACTAGTAAGTATGTTTTGTTTTACTTTTATACAGGGACAATTTTAAGATTTAAAGTGGTTCTAAGGGCTGAAGATTTCTGAAGGATTATATGCATGAAGGTAAAAAACCTTTTCAGTGCAGTAGACCCCCCCCAAAGCCCCTCTTAATACTTACCTAAGCCCCCTCTCAACCCACGATGTTCACTGGAGTCTCAGCTAACCCGGGACTCCCTCTTCTCATTGGCTGAGGCAGAACCAGTAGCCATTGGCTCCCACTGCTGTCAATCACAGCAAGTGAACCAATGAGAAGAGAGAGGGGACACATGAAGCAGCTGGTGCCCCCATAAGAAGATGCTTGGGGCCCCTGACAGGAGGGAGGGGCCAGGAGCATTAGCAGGGGAGCCGAGAAGAGAAACCACAGCACACAGCAAATATAGACATTTATTATTTTTTCTTTATAAAAAAGAAGCCTTTAGATTCACTTTCAATTTGTTATTTTTGATAGTAAAAGTGGAGTTTCTCTTTAAGGGGGGGCCATGGGGGGAGGGATAAAAACAAGGCTCAGCCACCTATTTTTTTCACCCACACCTCTCCCAAATGCAAGTGTAAACCAACAGAAAGAACAAAACAGGGCGCACTCTCCTCGTGCATTACCATGATAGTAAGAAATTTATTATAAAAATACAAATGCATACTCACAAGCCAAAAAGGTCATAAAAACAGAGACATATGCACAGACCTAAAGTTACATCCCTGCTCTTTCATAATGCATTATATCCCAAGTTTGGGGACCTCTCCTCCTTTTTGGGAGTTACTTGCAGGATCCCGCCCCCTTTTTTTGCACAGGGGAGTGGCTGGGGTCTCATTATCACTTTTTCTTTATATATATATATATATATACACACATACATATATATATAAAATTCTTATGCATTGTGTTTTTATCTATTGCTCTGAGGAAGGGAGCTTAACTCCCGAAACGCGTTAACACTTCACCCAAGGACCATTGATGCCCATGACTGGCAGCTTTTGACTCCTTGTCTCTGTTTTTATGACCTTTTTGGTTTGTGAGTATGCACTTGTATTTTTAGAATAAATGTCTTACTATCATGGTAATGCACGTGAGAGTGTGCCCTGTTTTGTTCTTTTCTGCTAGTATCAAGAATCCCCGATCTATCAAAGGTGGCACCTGAGCAAGTGCTGGATTTCATATTTTTGAGTGCAGCAAGAAGGATTTGAGCACTGATTTCTAGTTACAGTTGGAATTTTTGCAAGTGTAACCCAAGCCTTACGTTGCTTTAATAATTTTTTTCTGGCATCTTGTTATTGAGAACAATGCATGACCTGATATCATAGACATCATGCTGCTGCACTGAAGGAGGGGGGCATAGTGTTTCCCTGTGATATGACATGGCATAGTGCATCACACCCCAGTGATTTCATTTGTCTCTACCAAACTGAATGATGATTCAGCTCATAAAGATTCCTGTCTGAAGGTAACAGGTGCACTTTAACATTCACTGAAACAAATTATTCCATCACCTTTCTTTTTAGCTAAATGTTCTGAAACGCATGATAAGATTCTTTTCGGGAAGCACAATGGTACCTGCGACTGGAGTAATCATCTCTGGCAGTATTTTGGGAGGCGGAATGATTATAGATGAGAATGGTTAATACAACGAAGAGACGAATATCAAGATAAAGGAAGAAAAGAAAATGAACAGAGTCAGAGTCTGCCTGACAAGTACCAAGCAGCGTGCTTCATAACAATTAGTAAGAGGAAAAGTAACTGAATCATAGCGGAGTTATCTCAAGGATAATACCAAACTTAGCTAAGCTTGAAAAAGAACTTTGCAAAAAAAAAAAAAAATCTTCTTTTATAGAATTTGTAAATTGAGTTATCATGCACAATACTCCTACTGGACTAAAGGGCACGAAAGTGCAAAAACTGCAACTTTGTTCAGTATGGAAGTTGTAACAGAAATGAAACTGTTATCATCTGTGCTTTTTTTGCTTATACAGTACATTTCGTTTTTATTTAAAATCTAAAAAAAATAAAAAGAGTAAAAAAGTAAAACAGAAATTTATCAGATGAAAAGAAAAAAATATTTTATAGAATTTGTAAATTGAGATATCATACACAATACTCCTACTGGACTAAAAGGGCACAAAAGTGCAAAAACTGCAACTTTGTTTAGTATGGAAGTTGTAACAGAAATGAAACTGTTATCATCTGTGCTTTTTTTTTTATACAGTACATTTAGTTTTTACTTAAAATCTAAAAAAAAGTGTAAAAAAAAAAGAACTTTATCAGATGAAAAGAAAAACAATCTTCTTTTATAGAATTTGTAAGATGAGTTATAATGCACAATACTCCTACTGGACTAAAAGGGAAAAAAGTACAAAGACTGCAAACTTTGTTCAGTATGGCAGTTGTAGTACAAATTAAACTGTTATCATCTGTGCTTTTTTTTTTTGTTTATACAGTACATTTAGTTTTTATTCAAAATAAAAAAAAAAGAGTAAAAAGGTAAAAAAGAACTTTATCAGATAAAAAGAAAAACATCTTATAGAATTTGTAAGTTGAGTTATCATGCACAATACTAAAAGGGCACAAAAGTGCAAAAACTGCAACTTTGTTCAGTATGGCAGGTGTGCCACAAATAAAACTGTTATTATCTGCACTTCTTGTTTTTGTTTATACATTTTGCTTTTATTTAAAAAAGGTAAAAAAAATAGTAGAAAAAAGTAAAAACAGACCTTTATCAGATGAAAAGAAAAAAAATAAGCAATACTTATACTTGACTAAAAGGGCACAAAAAATGCAAAAACTGTTTAAATGTTAAAAAAAAAGTAAAAAAACAGACAATGAAGCTACTATTATCTGTAATTTCTTTTTGTCTTTATATTTAGTTTTTATTTAAAGGGTAACTCTACTTTTCTTGGAAAAAAAATTAGCAAGTAAAAAAATAAAATAATAATATAGCGCATAGAACTGCAACACAATTCATTTTGTAAATGAATGTTATTAAAAATGACCTTTCCCTTTCAATCTTCAGCACTTTAATTTTCTGTAAAATGCAATGCACTATGGCTACCTGGAAGTGTTCTATACACAGATAGTGTACAGAACAATCCCTCCCCCCCAGAAATTTCATTTCCTGCTTTGTGATTAGCTTACTGATTTCCCCAGAAGTCAGCACAAATCTGATTGTGGGCATCCCCTGCAAGAAAATGTTCATTTTTGGTGAGATACTCCTGAAAGGAAATCATGTCTAAAGGGATGCAGACCCTGCCAATTTCCTCATTAGAGCCCTGCAGGTGCAGCAGCTGATTTATTAATTCTAGAACCACTCCCATACAGATTCACTATGCACATGGACACAGACAAACAGCCATTTCTTCAGAATAACAAAAGGTAGGAATCTGCAACAAAGTGTGTAAAAAATACTTGCAATGTACATAGATCCCCCAGAGGGGAATGTTTTTTCTAAACAAAAGTGGAATTACTCTTTAAGGTTTAAGCCTCATTTCACATGGGCAGCCAAGGAGACAGCAAAAACAGGCAGATGATTACTGTGTCCAAACCACCCACCTACAAGTAGATGTTGTAGGTGTTTGGGCGAGTACACATTGCCTCCACTCCCCCAGCAGGTGGCGCTCTTCTACATTCCAGCAGTGGACTGTTCCTCAGTGTCACCATGTCCAATGCAGGGCTATGGTCACTGTATTGGTCTTGATGATGTCAGAGGCCCTTAGGCCAACAGAGTGTATGGGAGAAGAAGGTGCGGGAACCAGTCTAGCAGCACGGACGAGCCTACAGTACCAGAAAGGTAAGTAAAAGTGCTTTACTAAATACCCTAGACGTAAACAAGCAGTTAATCCTTGCAGTGCAGAAACAGCTCCACTTCAAGGGAGGAGTTTTAAAGCGGTAGCACACTTTCCCTATGCAAAGAAAACATTTTCCTTGAAAGGTAATATCACAATGTGCTTGAATGCATTGCATACCCATATGAAAGAAAAATATATTTGAAAAATATTTTTAAAATATTCTTCCCAAATACATTGAAATATATTTGAAATGCTACAATTTTGGCCATATTCAATATTTCAAAATATATTTCAATAAACATATATATATATATATATATACACACATACATGTGTATATATAAAATGTATGTTGAAATGTACTTTTAAAAATATTTTTCATATATTTTGAAATAAAAAGTACATTTCAAATATACTGTATGTCTTTATAAATACAAATCTACATTTTTGGAATGCAGTTACAAATATATGTAAAAATATATGTTAAAATTACATTTTTATATGTAAAAAAAAATCTGAAGAATATATTTAAAAAATATATATTTTTAAAATATATTCTTCAGTTTTTGTAGATTTGTATTTTTAAAGACATACAGTATATTTGAAATGTATTTTAAAAAATATTTTTCATATATTTTGTAATAAAAACGCATTTCAACATACAGTATATATATATATATATATATATATATGTGTGTTTATTGAAATATATTTTGAAATCTATTGAATATGGCCAAAATTGTAGCATTTCAAATATATGGCAATATATTTGGGCAGAATATTTTTAAAATATATGTCCAATATATTTTTCTTCCTTGTGGGTAATAGCACATTATGAGAGACTTACCTTAAAACGAAGCCCTCCAGCGGCGTGACGTCACTGCTGAAAAGGGCTTCCTCTTCACCTGTACTTCCTTCTGGGATTGTGGACTCGTGAATGGCTGAGCTATGATGATGTCACTCCTGCATGTGGGAGTCACAGCTAAGGCATAGATCTCTGAAGGGACGATATGAGTATGCCGTCTCTATTTATTTTTATTTATTTCAGGTACTTATATAGCTTTGTCAATTTATGTAGTGCTTTACATATATATTGTACATTCACATCAGTCCCTAACCCTCAAGGGGTGTACAATCTAAGGTCGCTAACTCACATTCATACATACACATACTAGGGACAATTTAGACAGGAGCCAATTAACCTACCAGCATGTCTTTGGAGTGCGGGAGGAAACCGGAGTACCCGGAGGAAACCCACGCAGGCACAGGAAGAACATGCAAACTCCAGGCAGGAGGTGCCATGGCTGGGCTTTGAACCAACGACCCTAGTACTGCCAGGCGGAAGTACTAACCATTTAGCCACTGTGCTGCCCGTCTCTACAGCGTGCATGCGCCGGTGATTTCACTGGCTGCTGCTCACTGGAATATATCCTAAACGGCATACATTTAGGAGATATTTATTTTACCTACATGTAAACTTTATTATAAATGTCCCTGCAGGTAAAACTAGAATAAAAGAGTTTACAACCACTTTAAGTTTCCCAGAGCACAGTTTTATCATTTGATGTGCAGTAGTCGGGTCCTCACTACCTTTAGAAGACAGCCAGTGAGGGACACTGGCACGACTGTGTTGGCAGAATTAGATGAATACAAATGTATTATTTTTTTATTTAACCCCTTGCCCTCCAGAGGATCCCCCCCCCCTTCCTGACCAGGCCATTTTTTGCGTTACAGCACTGCGTTATTTTAACTAACAATTGCGCGGTCATATAACACTGCACCCAAATTAAATGTATGTCCTTTTTTTCCCACGAATAGAGCTTTCTTTCGGTGGTTTGATCATCTGTGCATTTTAAATTTTTTGCGCTATAATAAAAAAGACCAACATTTTTGAGAAAAAAAACAATATTTTTGACTTTTTGCTATTAAACATGTCCAGTAAAAAAATCAAATTTCGCCATAAATTTAGGCCAAAATGTATTCTGCTTTTTGTATTTCTGTCTTTGCTAAAGAAAAATCCCAATACGTGTAAATTAATTGGTTTAAGTGAAGTTTATAGCGTTTACAAATGGCGGTATAGATACTGGAATTTTTTTAAAATTATTTTTACTATTAATGGTGGCAATCAGCGACTTATAGCGGGACTACGGCGGGCCTTCTGACACTGGGAGGGGAACTGACTTGGTGTCACTGACATCCCCAGTGACACCAATACAGTGATCAGTGCTAATTGTTTACAATCAGTTCTCCCCCCCCCCATCTAAGATGCTCGGCAATCACCAGGTAATGACGAGTAATCACTGGCCGGGACCTGGTGATTGACAGCCGCTGCTGCAAATGGCAGCATGGGTAGGGCGTTCGCACCGTCTACCCAAAAAAGCAAAGTCACATATATATCTGTGATTTTGCGCACCAGTGCCACCCTGTAGCAGTATATGTGCTATAGGGCGGCTGGGAAGCGGTTAATAACATTTTAAATGGGTGACAGTTGGAAGGGAGAGATGGGACATGTTTTATTTTGCCCAGAGATGTCTTTAAAAGAACATTGTGCTTTAATTTCAGAGGCTTTAAATGTATTATTTTTTATATTAGTATGTAATTATGTTTTTATAGACATTACATTTTTTTCAAATTAAGCTTTATGCCCCATGTGTAAAAATGTATCATTCTAATAGCTTGGAATGAAAAGGTTTGCTGCTACAACTAGAAAAATAATAGTTTGTTTTTGCTTAGCTAAACGTTACTGGAATCTAAGTTGATGTACAGAAAAAAAGCCTAAAAAATCCTTTTTTTTAATAGAATTTTATAAGGGAGGGTTGAACCTTCTAACAGGTTTTATTGCGGTCTGTGCCCCTATTGGGATGATTCACTCCTCTATATGTACTGGTGACCACTGCCACCAGAAAAGAAAGGGGAAATCTAAATGTTAGAGTTGTCCTCCGAACAAGAGGTAAGAGGAAATTCTCCATTGAGGACACAGTTCTGGGGACAACTGTCTAAGGCCAGCCATACATGGGTCGAAATTCGACCGATTTTTCGTCCGAAAATCGGATCTAAGAATAATCGGCCAATTTTCGCTCTGTTAGTGGGTCAATGGCACCGGACAATTTTTGAGGTTCCTCCCCTTTTTGGTGAACGGACATGTTGGAAAATTCATGAAAAACTACCGATTTTCAACTCAATGATGGTCAAATCATACGATCATTTTTCTGAAATGAATAAGCGCATGAGCCATGACTTGGAAGGAACAGAAGTTTCGCCTGTTATATGTGGTGAACTTTATGACTTGGTCGGCTGATTTTCTAAATCATTGATGGCACCATCAGATTACCGAGCGAAAAATGTTTTCGGTTTTCGGATGAAAAATCGTTCGGAATTCGAACCATGCATAAGATTGGAATTCCAATTCCATACTTTGGGAGATTTCCTTTAACTTCCTGTTGTGTCTGAGACAGTGAGTGAAGAGAAAATCTCCCAATAGTACACAGACAGCAAAACATTTAACCCTTCACTATTGTATTGAAAACGAAAGAAGAAAGTTTTGGCTACCATGCTTTTAGTGGAAAAGGGTTATACCCTCTGCTAAGTTTATTGATGTCTGTGGCCCCACTGGGGAAATTCCTGGTGACCACTATGACTGAGACAAAGAGAGGAAATCCAATATTGTAGAGATCTTACCAAAACGAGTGGTAAAGGGAAATAATCCAATGCGGGATACCTGTACCAATGTCAACTGTCTAAGAGGGGATTCCCCTTAGGAAACCAAAAATTGAGGGTGGGGTATTTGCCTCATTTTGGAGAGACTTTGTCACACTGCCTGTTGTGTCTAAAGGACAGGATATAATTAATAATTCTCAATGGGGAGGTGGGGAAAAAAATAACTGTTAAGGGTTTTAAAAATCACCTACTGTGTTTAATAAATAACATTCAGACTTATTTTGAAGGAAAAATATACTGAAATAAACACAGGAGCTCGCATTGCTGACATCCTTTTAAAAACATCGGGCACTGGCCCAGAACAAGCATTTACATCCATTTTTCATCCGTTTAGATCCGGTTTTCATCCTTTTTTCATCCGTTTACATCAGTTTTTCATCGGTCTTCATCCGTTTTTGGTCCATTTACATACGTTTACATCCATTGACATCCGTTTTCATCCGTTCCGTGTTTTTTTTTTTTTGTAGAAGAAAAATAGAGTTTTCTTCCATTCAAAAAAACGGATGTTAATGGATGTGGACATTAACCACTTACCCTCCTGAGGATTTACCCCCCTTAATGACCAGGCCTCTTTTTGCTACTCGGCGCTGCACTAATTCAACTGATAATTGCGCGGTCATGCAATGCTTCACCCAAACAAAATTTACGTCCTTTTTTTCACACAAATAGAGCTTTCTTTCGGTGGTATTTGATCACCTGTGCGCTTTTTATTTTTCACGTTATAAACAAAAAAAGACCAAAAATTTTGAAGAAAAACGATATTTTTTACTTTCAGCTATAAAAAATATATAGTAAACTCAAAGTTGGTTATAAATTTAGGCCAAAATGTATTCTGCTACATTTTTTTGGTAAAAAAATCCCAATAAGTGTATATTGATTGCTTTGTGTGAAAGTTATAGCGTCTACAATCTATGGTATAAATACTGCAATTTACGCCATTTTTTTGCTATACAGCGCTGCGCTAGTTTAACGGACAATTGCGCGGTCATGCAATACGGTACATAAATGAAATTTACATCCTTTTTTCCCACAAATTGAGCTTTCTTTCGGTGGTAATTGATCACCTGTGCGTTTTTTATTTTTTGCACTATAAAAAAAAAAGCTGACAATTTTGAGGAAAAAAAACAATATTTTGGACTTTTTGCTATAAAACATGTCCAGTAAAAAAAAATGCAAAAATTATATTTAGTCATAAATTTCTGCCAAAATGCATTCTGCGACATGTCTTTGCTAAAAAAAAACCCCAATACGTGTAAATTAATTGGTTTACGTGAAAGTTATAGCGTTTACAAATGGCGGGAAAGATACTGGGATTTTTAGGGTTTTTTTTATACTAATAATTGCGGCGATCAGCAAATTATGGCGGCGATCAGGGACTTATGGCAGCGACCAGCGACTTATGGCGGGACTGCGGCGGACATTCTGACATTGGGGGGGTACTGACTTGGCGTCACTGACATCCCCAAAAACACTAATACAGTGATCAGTGCAAAAAAAAAAAACACTGACACTGTACTAATGGCAATAAGGGGGAAGGGGTTAACTTTATTTTGCAGGGAAGGGTTATAGGAGTGAGGGGAGTGTTTTACTAGGGGGCGGGGGTGTGTACTGGGCGGGACAAGGCTGATCGAGAAAGAGAAACTGTTCTTTCTCAATCAGCTCATCCTCGAACTGACAGGGAAGTGACAGACAGCACAGCTACTACAGCTGTGCTGTCTGTCACTGTTTGCCGCCGATCGCCGGGAAACAGCCGCTAAGGACCGGCTGTGACCCGGCGACTCACATCTGCGGCGGTGATCGGCGGGACAGATAGGGCGGCGGCGCGCCTCGCGTGCGCCCCCTATTTGTTTACAAAACACACGTTTTAAAATGTGGTTTTGCCTGCGAGTGCCGCCCTGCCGCCGAATAACTACAGTGGCTGGGCGGCAAGTGGTTAATGGATGTGGACATTAACCACTTACCCTCCTAAGGATTTACCCCCCTTAATGACCAGGCCTCTTTTTGCTACTTGGCGCTGCACTAATTCAACTGATAATTGCGCGGTCATGCAATGCTGCACCCAAACAAAATTTACGTCCTTTTTTTCACACAAATAGAGCTTTCCTTTGTTGGTATTTGATCACCTGTACGCTTTTTATTTTTCACGCTAAAACAAAAAAAGACCAAAAATTTTGAAGAAAAACAATATTTTTTACTTTCAGCTATAAAAAGTATATAGTAAACTCAAAGTTGGTTATAAATTTAGGCCAAAATGTATTCTGCTACATGTTTTTGGTAAAAAAAATCCCAATAAGTGTATATTGATTTTTTTTTTTGTGAAAGTTATAGCGTATACAAACTATGGTATAGATACTGCAATTTACGCCATTTTTTTGCTATACAGCGCTGCGCTAGTTTAACAGACAATTGCGCGGTCATGCAATATGGTACATAAATGAAATTTACATCCTTTTTTCCCACAAATTGAGCTTTCTTTTGGTGGTAATTGATCACCTGCGCGTTTTTTATTTTTTGCGCTATAAAAAAAAAGCTGACAATTTTGAGGAAAAAAAAACAATATTTTGGACTTTTTGCTATAAAACAAGTCCAGTAAAAAAAAATTAAAAATCAAATTTAGTCATAAATTTCTGCCAAAATGTATTCTGCGACATGTCTTTGCTAAAAAAAACCCCAATACGTGTAAATTAGTTGCTTTACGTGAAAGTTATAGCGTTTACAGATGGTGGGAAAGATACTGGGCTTTTTAATTTTTTTTATACTAATAATGGCGGCGATCAGCGACTTATGGCAGCGATCAGTGACTTATGGCAGGACTGCGGGACTGCGGCTGACATTCTGACACTGGGGGGGAACTGACTTGGGGTCACTAACATCCTCAGTGACACCAATACAGTGATCAGTGCAAAATGGCACTGGGGAGGAAGGGGCTAACTTTATTATTCAATGAAAGGGTTAACTGTGTGAGGGGAGTGTTTTACTAGGGGTGTGTACTGCACGGGAACACGCTGATCCGGAGAGATAAACTCTTCTCTCCGGATCAACGTGTCAGGAGCTGACAGGGAACTGACAGAAAGCACAGCTGCAGTGTAAACACTGCAGCCGTCCTCTCTGTCAGTGATTGCCGCTAATCGTCGGGACACGGCAGGTAATGACTTGCCGTGACCCGGCGACTGACACCCGCGATCGTCGGGACTGGTAGGGCGGGCAGGCCCCCTACCTGTTTTGCAAAACCACGTTTTAAAACGTGGTTTTGCGCACCCGTGACACCCTGCCACCGTATTTCTACAGTGGCTGGGCGGCAAGCAGTTAAATGGATGTCAAAAAATATTCATCCGTTTACACTCGCAAGTCCATAGAAATACATGGGGGTCCGTTTTACATCCGTAAATGGACAAATGAAAAATGAACATATAGAATGCCCGTGTGAAAGGGGCCTAAGTGTCTAGGCACACATACGCTTTTATCAGAGTTTATTAGAGCAGCAGCGTTTATGGCCAGTGAAACGTTCTTCTGAACGTGATTCTTCTGCTTTTAGGAGAAGAATATTTGGCCAAAAATCGCAAAACAACAAACAGCAACAGCAATAATGCACGTAAACGCACTAAGCACTAACCGCATTTAGCACTTGAGCATCTATTCACTTCAATGTCCAGTACTCTGGCCAATGAAATTAATAAACATCTAAGACCTAAACGCAGTACCGCATTTGCATGTGTTTTGCCGCATTTAACGTTTTTCTGCTAAAAAAACATTCCAGTGTGCATGAGGCATAACACCCTTTTTCAGCAACCTAGCACACCTCAATACGCTATCAAGTTTAAGTCCTCATGCACACAGGGCGTTTTGATAATGCTGATAACATTAGCTTTGTATAGTTACGTTAAAATCGTGAGGTTTTTTAGCGTTTTTGCATTAGCGTTTAGCGGCGTTTTTCTGCGTTTGCGTATTTTAGCATTTTTTTTCCATAAAAAATGTTCTTGGGGGTCAAAAAAAGTCCAAAAAAAATGCAGTTTTGCTGCATTTTACCACGTTTTGCTGCGTTTTTCAGAGTTAGACCGTTTTTCCTGCCAAAAAAAAACGTTGATTACAGTCTATAAGTGCATGGACACATAGGATAACATGCTGGGGGGTTTGCTAGCTGTAGAAAAATTACGTTAAAAGCCAAAAGACAGCATCTGTAAAAAGGTCCAGTGTGCATGAGGACTAACTTATCTTATTGATTGAGGTGAAGTGAAAATTGGAATCAAATTTAATTGAAGAAAAATAAAATACAATACATTTTTAAACTAAAAATTAAACTTAATGAAATTGTAAACAATACTAAATCATGTGCAAGAAATAAAAAATTCAGGATCTGTGCCCACAAATGATTAGATTACTGAAGCCAGCACATGTGCACCTCATTCATTAAATTAGAAACATTTAAACTTTTTAGTAAAATAGCCCCATAGTGTGTAGAACATGCACTATAAGGTGCCAGGCCCTATACAACTCTCAGCTCTTGTTTGCACAGGATTTTCAGTGGACCCAACGTCGAGGGAGCACATTGAGAGTAAGAGCCAACAAGTGCCTTCTATATAATCAATGTGTCAGTTGGATTTTAATTTAAGCGTTACACAAAAAGCAATGAATATTAATGAATAGGAATAAAGCATTCATCACATGAACACGAAGGCATCAGGCACGCATGCCAGGACAGCTGTGTATATTATTGTAGTAGTGTGGTATTATTGTGTACATTTATATACTCAGTTGGCCTTTGTTTCTATGTGATCAATTCTTTAAGGTTTCTCATTATTTTTCTGTTTCCAGCTTAAACCATAGCAATGTACGTCACATTCACTCCTGTGCGATGGATATGTTTACTTACTACCCACGTGGAAGAAAAATATATTTTAAATATATTTTTAAAATGTTCTTCCCAAATATATTTACATATATTCGAAAATACTACCATTTTTGGTCATATTCAATATAAAAAAAAATAATAAAAAAATTATATATATATTTATACACACACACTGTATGTTGAACTGTGTTTTTTATATATTAAAAAAATAGGTGGAGCCTAGACATGGCGGCATAGGAGTGCACGCTATCCGTGCTCTCTGTTACTTTCCCCTCACACTGGGGGCCGGCAAAGATTGAATGAGGAGTGCCGGGGACCTACCTTGGAGCGGCGAGTCTCGTTGAGGAGACGGTGGCCCGAGAAGCTGAGAGGAGGAGGTGGATCGCGGACATGGCATCTCCTGGAGGCGGTCCGATACGAGAGGGACCGAGACAGCGTTTGGTCTACGGAAGTCGGCAGAGGGCTGGTTGGTGAGCAGGAGGAGGAGGCTGGGAGACACACGGATGCGGCGTTCCCAAGGGTTCGGCCGCAAGGGAGCACTCCCTTTACCCTCCCCCCTCTCGCTGGAAAAATATAGAGAATCACCTTGCACCGAACATCAAGCCTGCTGGCTAAACTTAAAGATACTCTAAAAATGATACCACAGAATCCCTGAACTGACAGCTGGTTTCTTAAAGGTTGGAAAGGTTTGGGAAAGCGGATAGGAGGTAGCAAGCCGGTGGAATCCCCCAGGAGATTGAAGATTGTGGGCCAAAGGAGGTGAGAGCTGCTAAATAAAACTGAATGCCTATGACTTGAAAAAAACATTTGAGTACAGAGTAACAAAGGCTTGCAATAGTGACTTTATTAAAATGATATTATATGAAGAAGGGCAAAAATAGAAAGAAGGCTGTTAAGTGAAGGGGGGGATTCCCTGGGAAGGGTAAAGAAAGGAAGAGCAACTAAAAAATTTGGAAAGTATAAAACAGAATAAGGTGGATGGAAGTTTAAATCTAGGTCCCTGGCACAAGGTTATGTTTGTCTTTCTCTTTTTGGACTTAGTGTGGTTCCTATACTGGGGAAAATAATAAGCAAAGAAGAGATGAAGAATAGAAAATGTTAAAAGTAATGGGCCAAAGGGGTCTTAAACTGGTGCGATAAAAAAATATACAGCACAAGGCAATGTGACTCCAGAAAGATCTCAGGGGGCTAGTGAAAAAAGTGAATTGGAAGTAAGTGTTGATAGTAGCCCCAGACTGTCCCTAGGAGCAAAATATAGCAATCAACAAATAATAGGAAATATGGAGATAAGAGAACAACAAAGTGAACTGCAAGTACCAAATAAAAAGGAAATGGCGGATATGTTCAAAAGTTTGGAAGAAACAATAACACAAGAAATGGCAACTTTGCGGAGTGATATGGGGCAGTTGTTATGTAGAGTGGAGGAAAGGGAGGGAAAAGTTAAAAATCATGCCCCGAATATTGCCGATTTGGATAAAAAGGACACTCGCCATAAAGAGGGATCAAAGAGGATTGCTATATAGGCTAGAGATACAAGAAAATAGGGAGAGGAGGTGTAACATAAGGGCAAAAGGTATTCCGGAACTTTTAGGAGGAGAAGAATTACGGGGTCTAATCTGCAAAATAGTAAACTCCATAATGGGCAAAAATGAAACTGAATTGGTTAATATAGGAGAAATATTTTGAATTGGAAAGTCCCAGCAAGGAAGCGGAAAAGAGAAATCAAGGGATGTGATCGTGCAATTTCAGAAGTATGGAGATAAGGAAGAAATATGGAGAAAGATCAAGGGAAGATCAAGTATTAAATACGGAGAAATAGATATACAGATTTTTGCGGATATTTCGACAGAGACCCTAAAGAGAAAGAGACTTTTAAAACCCCTATTAGAGCAGATGAAAAAACAGAATGTGCACTATAGATGGGGTACTCCGGCATGCTTAATCGGATGGAAGAATGGAGTTACGGCTTATTTGAGATTCCCTGAGGACTTAAAGGACTTTTGTGATAGACTTGAATTGCAACTTACAGAGGCTCTTGGATGGGATGGGGAGGAGGGAGAACTGGGAGTTAAGGGAAAAAGAGAGTGGCAGGTGGTTAGAGGGAGGAGATAGGGGGGAGAGAGTGGGGGGGAGAGGGGAGGGAGGAAGGAAGGATATATCCTTTTTTTTTCCCCTCTCTCTCTTACCTCCTCTCTTCCCCCCCTTATCTCTTTGTCACTTACTCTCTCTTGCTCCTGTGTTTCTTTTTTTTTCTCATCCTCTTTGGAGATAAATGTGCATATAAAAAAGGGGTGTTTAGGGTAGGAAGGAGCCTTGCGGAGTCTGAGAGAAGGAAGAGAGAATCCTGGGGTGATGGGGGAGGGAAGGAGCCGTGCAGGGATAGAGCTCAACCCCAAGTTTTAAATCTAAGGTGGGTTAGAACCCTCAAATGATTAGAAGGCAATTGACAAGCCAAAATAGGGATGGGATGAGGGGGTGGGGGGGATTGATGGGGGGGGAGGGGCAGGGGGAAGGAAGGGGGGAAATTTAAGGTTGATATCCTGCGTGAAGAGGAGAATGATAAAGTAGGGAAAATAGGGAAAAAAGGGAAAAATACAGAGAATAGAGAGAAGTGAAGACAAAAAACCAACAGAAGAATAGAAGCGTTATAGTAACATGTAACATAAATGGGTTGAATTGTCCAGGGAAAAGGTTTAGACTAGTTAGAGAACTTCAACATAGAGCAATTTCAGCAGTATTTTTGCAGGAAACACATTTTGAGCTATTAAGCTGAACTCTAGACATTATCCGACATGGTTTTAGGAGAGTAGGTCTTTGAGATTATTGTAAAAAAAAGAGATGAAAGAATGTCAACTGGTGAATAGTTGGAGAATTATGCACATGAGGGATAGAGACTATACTTTTTTTCAAGTGTACATGAGATGTATTCTAGATTAGACTATATTTTGATTGATCACTTATTGAAACCTTAGCTAAAGTAACAATAGAAGCAATGTCTCTCTCGGACCATGCTCCTGTTGTGATGAAATTAGGTTGGAGGAGGAGATTGGTAAGAGGTATGTCATGGAGGTTAAATGAGTCATTGCTTATGGATCAAGACACTGATAGAAAGATTGGGGAAGAGATTAGGAGATTTTTTGAGGAAAATGAGACGGGAGATGTTTCAGTGGCAACAGTGTGGGAGGCTCATAAAGCATACATAAGAGGAATCCTTATTGCAATTGGGGCAAAAAAGAAAAGAGAAAGGAGAGAAAAAATTAGTAGGCTCTTGGAGGAATTAACTGAATTAGAACAACTGCATAAAAATAATATAACTAAAGAGATGAAACAGAAAGTTATAATAAAGAAGGAAGAATTGGAGAATTTGATGGAGGAAGAAAAGAGGAGAGTTTTTAATAGGGTGATAGAGGAGAGATATAGATTGGGAGATAGACCAGGAAAGTTTCTGATGAGAGCTGTGAGGAAAAAGAAAAATAGAAATTATATAGATAAAATAAAAAACCCCAAGGGAGAACTGGTGTATTCAACTAAAGAAATAGCAAAGGTATTTAAGGATTATTAGAGTAAGTTATATAACATCGCTCCACATGATTCTGTAAGTAAAGATGATAGTGTAAATAATGAAAAAAGAAGGGAATATATAAAAAATGCAGACCTCCCAAAATTAAATGAAGAACTTTTAATTTCCCTAGACTTTGAAATTACACAAGATGAAATAAAAAGGGCATTAAAGAGTTTTAAGACGGGAAGCCCTGGGCCTGATGGTTATACAGTAAGGTATTATAGAAAATATATTGAACTACTCATGCCTAAATTGAAGAATTATATGAATGCCTTAGGGGGAGAGATGGAAATGAGGAGGGAATCCCTGCAGGCTCAGGTGGTCCTTATCCATAAGGAAGGAAAGGATGTTTCCCAATGTTCAAGCTATAGACCAATATCGTTGCTGAATATAAATACGAAACTCTATGCAAAGGTTTTGGCAAATAGATTGAGAGATCTAATGCCAGAATGGATACACAGAGATCAGGTTGGATTCGTCCAGGGTAGAGAAGGAAGAGATAATGGGTTAAGATTTTAATCCAGAAATGTAAAAAGGAAAAGCTTCCGGTGGTTGTTCTTTCGGTGAATGCGGAAAAGGCATTTGATAGAGTTAGCTGGAGCTTTATGATGGATACTTTGGTAGCTTTGGGAATAGGAAGTAGAATGAGAGAGTGGATAGGAAAATTATACAGAGGCCCTCTGCAGTGGTCCTGGTAAATGGGGAAATGTCAGAGTCATTTGAGATGTCAAATGGAACAATACAGGGTTGCCCATTGTCCCCCCTGTTATATGTCTTATCTTTGGAGTCCCTGCTGTTAACAATAAGGAAAAACGTGGATATTAGGGGAATAGGCATAGGAAGTACGGAACATAAGGTGGCTGCCTTTGCAGATGACTTATTGTTTTATGTTGGAAACCCTAGAATAACACTCCCAAATTTAATGAGAACGTTGGAGGAATATGGGGAGGTGTCTAACCTAAAAATCAACCCTAGTAAAACGGAGATATTGAATATAAACCTCCCAAGTAGTGAGAAAGAAAAGATACAAAGGGAATTTCCCTTTGTGTGGAAAGAGAAGAAGGAGCTAAAATATCTGGGGATGAAACTTACTTCTACATATAAATATCTCTATAGATCAAACTATATTCCCCTGTTAAATAAAATTAAGTAACAAATAAAGAAATTAAGAGGAGGGAGTATATCTTGGATGGGAAGAATAAACTTGGTAAAAATGATAATTGTTCCTAAAATCCTATATAAAATTCCAAATGGTCCCTTTTAAGCTCCCAGAGATGTATTTTAAAATAATGAAAAGATTGATAACAAGATATATATGGAAAAATAAAAAGCCTAGAGTAGCATATGAAGTGTTAAGCAGAAATAAAGAGAAGGGGGGCTTGGGAGTGCCAGATATTAAGAGATATTATAGAGCGGTAATCTTGACAAGAATATTTGATTGGCCGCATAACCCAAATGGGAAAAGTTGGGTTACAATAGAAAATACACTTAGTGGAAGTAAAAGTATATGGGTGCCTTCACAATATAGAAGTTTGGAAGAGAACACGAGCGTGTACACGTTAAATGTTTTTTAGAGTATGGGATAAAATGCATAAGCAGATGAAATGGGATTTCAATTCACTTTTAATGCCTTCGAGAAATTCGGAGTATTTTCCCACAGGTAGAGAGGAGCTTATGGGAAGGTGGTTTAAGAAGGAAGAGGCACAATTGGGTGATATAATGGAAGGAGTAGAATTGAAATTATACAGGGATTTGGTGAAAGATGAGGGAGGGATATTTACTAAATTAGATGTGTGGAAATATAACCAGTTGAAACATTTTGTTGGGACCCTTCCAAAACCTCTGAGAACGAGGGAAAATTGGAATGCATTTGAAAGGTTGTTTGGATCACGAGGGGATGGAAACATGGCACAGCTAAAGTATATAAAATTCTCACTGAATTAGATATGGATACTAAATTAATGTATATAGTAAATTGGGAAAGAGATTTAGGGGTGGAGATAGGGGAAGATAAACAGCAAAAAATGTATAGATTGATTCACGAAAATATAAGTATGTGTGAGGTGGAAATGAATTATAAGTGTTTGATAAGATGGCACATTGCACCGAGAGTGGAACACAGGATGAGTGTGGAGAAATATTCAGGCTGTTGGCGAGAGTGTGGAGAAGCCATAGAGGGATTACTTTGACGCAGTTTGCCAGCTTAAGCATGTATTGCAATATGTGTGAACTAAATATCCCTGTTTGTTGCATGGTTTGCTTGGGAGGGTGTATGCCAGTGTGCAGAGGGTCCTTCAGAATTTCTAGTGTTAATATGTGGTTACACCCCTTTAGCACCTGATGGATAAATGCATGCACTAGCTGTTAGGATTTGAGAACAGGGATCTCTTGTTTGTTGTATTGTTGGGTCAGTAGGCAGACCTGAACCTTGTAGCTCTCCCCATTGTGTCTTTTCCCCTATGCTAGCATTGTGTCCACAGTAGCATTTGCGTAGGCAGAGCAGAGTAGGACTGGCCATAGAGGGATTACTTTGACGCAGTTGGCCAGTTTAAGCATGTATTGCAATATGTGTGAACTAAATATCCCTGTTTGTTGCATGGTTTGCTTGGGAGGGTGTATGCCAGTGTGCAGAGGGTCCTTCAGAATTTCTAGCGTGGAGAAGTTGGCACGATATGTCACAATTGGTGGGAGTGTCCAAAAATACAGATATTTTGGAAGGAAATATTACAGCAAATTAGGTTGATAATGAAAGTAGAGCTGAGATTGGACCCAGAAATATGTCTCTTCCTTAGTACAGATATGTCAGTTAAAAAATATAAAGAAACAGGAATATGGCACTATTTGAACGCTGCAAAGGGATTGATACCTAAGTTTTGGCGTAAAGTTGAGACACCAGGGGAAGAGGATTGGAGGGATAGGGTGGAACAGATAAGTAGGATGGAAAACTTGTATTACATTCAAGAGGATAGATTGGGAGCATATTATGTGAAATGGAACAAATGGGAAGAATATAGATTGAAGGTCAAATGTATGAAGTAAAAATGATTAGCTCTGTGACTATTTTTCCTTGCTTCAAGAACTGAAAGGTTTGTGTTTTGATAAGTTGGAAAAGGTAGGATAAAATAGGAGGGAGGGAAGGGTGGGGTTTTTGAAAAGAAGGGAGAAGAGTTGTTAATAAATGAATGGTATTAGAAGTGGTATATATATATATTTTTTTTGTATTCTTGTGAAAAATAAATAAATATTTAAATTATTAAAAAAAAAAAAAATGAAACATATTTTTTAAAATACATTTTCAAATATATGTCTTTGAAAATACATTTAATCTACATTTTTGGAATGCATTTACAAATATATGTAAACATATATGTTAAAATTACCTTTTTATATGTTAACAAAAATCTGAAGAATAAAAACAATATATATTTTTAAATATATGCCTTTAGAAGATATATGTAAATTTAATGTTTTAGAAGACATGTTAAAATATATTGGTGTAGGCCAATATATTTTAAATATATGCAACATATATAATTTTTTTTCTAAATATTTTGGAAATATATTCTGTTCCATATATCGATATGGATATATTGTATTGGTAAGGGGCTTAATAAACCAAAAAAAGTCAGTTATGTTTTGTATGAAATATTACATTATTGGACCTTTCAGTAAATTCAGTGGCAGTGCTGAAACTCTCAAACACATTCTTCTATTACATTATTGTTGTGAGTCCTGAGTCAGCTCTGGTTCTACAAGGAACATATTTTTGTGTGCTATCCACTGTTCATTCATCCATCTCTCTCTATATATACAGTTGTGGCCAAAATTATTCAACCCCCAATGCTGTAAAGGGGTTTAGGGACTATAGTGTACATTTGGAATTGTATTCAGAATCAAATCCTACAAGGACGTTGTAACTACCCAAATGCAACTAAAATGACATCAATTGTTTATGTAATACAGTAGTAAATGGTTCTTATGTGGTTTCTTCATTGCCACAATTATTCAACCCCTTAAAGACTACCACTCTGAAGAACAGAGGTTCATACAGGTGCTTTCCATCAGGTATTGAAAACACCTGTGGATGTCACCGAGCAGCAATCAAGCATAATAAGCACCAATTAGGCAGCTTTAAAATGACTGTGATACTCAGCTCCTTCTAGACATTTACTGGTGTGGTTACAAACATGGTGAAGGCAAGAGAATGGTCCAGGAAGACAAGAGAAGAGGTGATTTCTCTTCACAGGAAGGGCAATGGCTATAAGAAGATTGCAAAGATGTTAAACATACCAAGAGACACCTTAGGAAGCATCATTCGCAAATTCAAGGCAAAGGGCACTGTTGAAACGCTACCTGGTCGTGGCAGAAAGAAGATGCTGACTTCGACTGCTGTGCGCTACCTGAAGCGTAGAGTGGAGAGAAGTCCCCGTGTGACTGCTGAGGAACTGAGAAAAGATTTGTCAGATGTGGGTACAGAAGTTTCAGCCCAGACAATAAGACGCACACTGCGTAATGAAGGCCTCCGTGCCAGAACTCCCAGGCGTACCCCCTTGCTGTCTCCAAAGAATAAGAAGAGTCGACTGCAGTATGCCAAAAGCCATGTGGACAAACCACAAAAGTTGTGGGATAGTGTTCTGTGGACTGATGAAACAAAATTAGAACTGTTTGGGCCCATGGATCAACGCTATGTTTGGAGGAGGAAGAACAAGGCCTATGATGAAAAGAACACCTTGCCTACTGTGAAGCATGGTGGAGGGTCAATCATGCTTTGGGGCTGTTTTGCTTCTGCAGGTACAGGGAAGCTTCAGCGTGTGCAAGGTACCATGAATTCTCTTCAGTACCAGGAGATATTGGATGGAAACGTGATGCAGTCCGTCACACACCTGAGGCTTGGGAGACGTTGGACCTTTCAACAGGACAATGATCCCAAGCATACCTCCAAGTCCACTAGAGCATGGTTGCAGAGGAAAGGCTGGAACATTTTGGAGTGGCCATCGCAGTCACCAGACTTAAATCCGATTGAGAACCTCTGGTGGGACTTAAAGAAAGCAGTTGCAGTGCGCAAGCCTAAGAATGTGACTGAACTGGAGGCCTTTGCCCATGAAGAATGGGCGAAGATACCCGTAGATCGCTGCAAGACACTTGTGTCAAGCTATGCTTCACGTTTAAAAGCTGTTATAACTGTAAAAGGATGCTGTACTAAGTACTAAGATTGAATGTCACTTGGGGGTTGAATAAAACTGATAATGCTGTGAGCACAGAAAAGACATTTGTGGTTATTTCATTATAACTGTTATGTTATATTTGTCTGACCTACAAGTGCCTCTTTAATGTAAATGTAAGCAAGATGACTGAATGATCAAAAGCAATGTCAAACTGGCCAAAACACTCAATTTCAGTGGGGGTTGAATAATTTTGGCCACAACTGTACATATATTGTAAAGGTTAGCTTCACATGGAAAGCTTCTAATGAACCAGGCCATAGTATATAGTATATAGATAGGAAGGTATGTTTTTATTTTGTTTCAGATACTTGTAGGCAGGTGCAGTCCACTTTCTCCATTGTAGGTGGTGCTCAACCAGCGTGGTACCACAGCTTCGAGAGGAAGTCAGGAGAAACCTGGTTTCTCTATGGTTTTCATGTCCCTGAAGGCAGCACTTTGATTGGCTGCACTGCATCCAGGTGACCTCTGGGGACCATCTTGGGTCAGCAGAGGCTTTATAAGTCCCTGCCCCCAGGGTTTGGCACACTTGTGCTTATTCTGTCTGTGAGGGAAAGTACTAGCAGCAGATATCCTACAAGGAAGCCTCCCCTTTTTTGGGACCAGATCAGCCAGGTTGCATTCCGCCCTCTAAAAAAGCCATCGGTGCATCTCCTCCTGCTGCATCTCTGTCTTTGAACTGAACTGTGAGTGTTTCCCTAAGCAAAGCTTTCCTGCTGGGGTGATTGTAATTTAGCATTTTCTACATTACAGGTTCCAAGTTTTATTGCCATCAGACTCTGTGACTTTACGCTGCACCTACCCACATACTTATATTACAAAATGCATAAATTGTACATTCACATTAGTCCCTATGCTCAAGGAGCTTATAATCTAAAGTCTCTAACTCACATTCGTACATACAATGTGGGAGGAAACCCACACAGGCACAGGGAGAACATGCAAACTCTGTGCAGGTAGCTGCATGGTTGGGATTCAAACCGATGACACTAGTGCTGCCAGACAGAAGTGCTAACCACTTAGCCACCATGCTGTTATAATTTCTTGTTTTAAACATTATTTTACATTTATTCAGTTGCTTTCTGGTTTCTGGCCTAGGCCAAAATTATGCCGTACATCCCTGGACCCTTCATGGGCATTTTTAAATTTTCATTTAGAGGGAGTGCAGGGTTTTTTCCAGAAAGTACACTCTCCTACCTGCATGCCTGAGCTAAGGGCAGATGGATTCCAGGAAGTAAATGCTACAACAATCATCTGCCCTTACTCATGATGGCCGTGGCTAGAAATGCTAGGGAGTGCTTCTCAAAGTGATTCCTCAACAAAATAAATCATATAGACAGGGATGGTTGGATGGATGGTACTTAACATGTACCACCTACCTAAATATTGTTAGTGACCAAGTACACCCCTTCATGGAAACTGTATTTCCTGATGGCAGTGGCCTCTTTCAGCAGGATAATGCCCCCTGCCACACTGCAAAAAATGTTTCAAGAAAGGTTTGAGGAACACAAAGAGTTCAAGGTGTTGAGTTGGCCTCCAAATTCTCTAGATCTCAATCCACTGATCTGTGGGATGTCCTGGAAAAACTAGCCTCATCCATGGAAGCCCCGCCTTTCAACACACAGGGCTTAAAGGATCTGCTACTGATGTCTTGGTGCCAAATACCACAGCATACCTTCAGAGGGCTAGTGGTGCCCATGTATCGATGGGTCAGGGCTGTTTTGGTGGCAAAAGGGGGACCTACTAAATATTAGGTGAGTGGGTATAAGGTTATGGCCGATTGGTGAACTGCTTCCTGTGTCTTACTGGTTTTCGCATCTACTCACTAGAAAGTCGCAAAGTTTTCTATGGTACACAGCAGGGGCTAAGGTAGGACCTTGTTCTAAAAATCAAATAAAGCTTTTATTTTTCTGCAACAGGGGTACATCAATGGTATATTGGTAAATAGGGGGAGCTGGAATTTAGGGGCAACAAAGTCAGCTTAGCCTTTAGATTGATCATATATACAAAAAACTGAATCTACAGCACAAGGACAAATATGTGTCTTCAAAACCTGCAAATCTGATACAGCTGGTATGACAAAGATGGACAGGAGAGAAAACCTTACTTTGGCACAAAGAACCCATCAGCTCACACGTCTACTTGTGGCCAAACATGCAAATGTTAACAGGACTATAACGTCTAGGAATTGGTGCCAAAGGACATTGATAGACGGCGGCAGACTTTGCAATTTAATTAAAAGTGGACTAAATGAGGCAGATCAACCCAAAGAACTCTCATATGCCAAATAGACACTCTCACACACAAGAGGCTCCCTGGTAAGGCAGCAAATAGACAATTTTGAATTGACGTTCTGTATACTGCTATACACCCTTACATATTTCTAGGAAAGATTTACATAAAAACAGGGATTCTTAATTTGCACATATTACAATATAGATTTAAGTGGCCAAATGCGTGCAATCGACCACCCACTGGCCGGTCCCTACTCTACTGTGCAAAATAACTAATACTTACTTGCTCATAGTATACTTTAATGGGTATAAAATGCTAATATGAGGCAAACAGACCTGGTTCTAGTCACTGACTTGCTTTTTGCAATGTAATGAAACTGCAAAAATGTCTGTGCACAAGTCCAAATTGCTTGCATATATAGACAGCAAACAGACACAGTAGTTGTCCTATAATAAGGAATCCAGGGGACAGGACGGGTGTACACTTGGGCCGAAAGTCAGACGGTTTCAACTGAACGGCCGATACTGGTAGTAATCTCATACTGTATACTTGCAAATTCTAAATGTGTGTATATATATATATATATATATATTTCTATACACTGTATAGGATCCTGATACGTTTACTAGGATGAACTGATACTTGTTATAAAATAACAACAAAAGCTGGCCATACATACAATTTTCTTGTACAATTTCTTTACAATTTCCATTAGATTTACCTTCAACTATGTAGTGCAAGGGCCTGCCTGATTACGTACAAATTGAAAGTGTTGTTTAGCTTTGACCTCATATTATATGGTTTTTGGTAAATGTAAAGGAAAATTGTACAAGAAATTTGTATGGTCTGCCTTACATTAAGTCCCATATGTATGTTGAGAATATCGGACAAATGATCATCCTTTTTTTTTGCACGCTACTCCCATATTTAAAAGAGAAGAGGTTACTAAAGTTCCGAAAATTCTTGTACGACAGAATAAAAATTTGAAGTGATGTATTGTATTTGTATTGTATTTTTGGACGAAAACTGTACTGGTTAAACAAAAATCGTACATAGTTACATAGTTAGTCTGGCTGAAAAAAGACAAAAGTCCATCCAGTTCAACCAACACAATCTGGTATCATACGACAAACATTTTCATGCTTGTCTCTTCAAGTAATTTTGGCCAATTGCTATGTACTAACAATCAGATTATCGTACGGTCGCTTTGAAAGTGGCATTTTTCATATGATTTTCTGATTGTGTGTATGGGGCTTAAACATCCTGTAGGCTCCATGGCCTAGCCATTGTCAGTGCCCATTCCTCCCCACTGCAGCTGCTGCTCAAAGATACAGGGGAGCTGCTGGATCATGTCACTATACCGGAGCGGATTAAAACTAGGTAGAAAGAGGGGGGAGGACATTTTTAATAATAGTTACAGTTAGATTTCACTTTAAAATTGAACATTAAAAAAATTGCAGTAAGGTTCTGTGGCTGTTCAGATAAATTACCCACCAAAAAGCAGTCTCCATCTTGCCAGCAGCCCTTCCACAAGACTTTATGTGCCTAGCAGTGATTGGATGTCTACAGGACCTTTAAGCTGGAATAAAGCATCTAACCATTCTGTTGCCAAAACCATTCAGAATTACCAGAAGAAGAAGTAGGAATAAGCCAAACATCAGAACAAGAATGTAGACAGCGAACACTTGAAAACCAAAACATTTACCAAAATTTAGGTTTAGGGTCATGGTAGGCAGCGCAAATTAGCAACTAGGAATGAACTAAAGTCGTCAACGGAAACCTGACATTGTAAGCGTATCCTCCAATACTAAATATACATGATGGGTAAAAATGCACAGTAAATATTATCCTGAAGGAGCCAGTTAACTGCACTTATGTAATGCACCATCAATCACTGGGATATATGCAAGAACAAGGACAAATTTCTGGTGATGAGCATGTGTATATGCCCATTGCTGTGCAAGACATACATTGTGATGATATATGCATGCACCTCTGAAAGTGTGGAGAGCAGCGAATAGCTAGTGCGCAGTGGAGGTAATAAGTTGGCTTTTTTATATGCGCTAAACACACATTTTGTAGAAACAAGATTTACAAACACACGTAGACTCCAAGATAAAGCAGTTCAGCCGCCAATCATCAGGACTGAAACTTTCCGACAAGATTTCTCCTTTTTGTCAGTCATTATCTAAATAATCACATGTATAATGCTCTACTTACAGTATCCACACCGTGTTCCTCCTTCAAAGACAAAGCCGTTTGGCACAGCCCCATATCGTCTTAAGTCAGACAGCTTCCATTGCCCGATCACAACTGGTGGAAGATCTCTAGCAAGAACTAAGATGTCATTGCACAGATGCAGTGTGGCAGGTCCACTTTCCAGTTTGGTGCCAGGCAATACTCCAACATGGAATCTGTGAACTGAGATGGTAGATGTTCTGTGGTTAGTCGTGTCAGCATGTTGTTTGTAGGTATTTTCCTTCCCATGCACTTGTGTGACTTTCATCTATTTTTCCAATATACTAAGGCAGGGGTGTCAAATTGGCGGCCCTCCAGCTGTTGCCAAACTACAAGTCAAATCATGCCTCTGCCTTTGGGAGTCATGCTTGTAACTGTCAATCTTGCAGTGCCTCATGGGACTTATAGTTTGGCAACAGCTGGAGGGCCACCAGTTTGACACCCATGTACTAAGGTCTTGTACTGCTTTACAAATAGACTGCTTTGTCGCTAATACATTTCCACCTATTATACCAGAATAAACCATTTCTGCTACAGGCCAATTTTACACTGCTGTATCCTCTGCAGTATCTTAATGCTTGTGGTAAACCCCTTGCATGTGCTCTCTGTCTCTAGTAAATTCATCCTAACCTTGCTCAGTACAATTTCCTGCTGCTGGTTACTTTTACACTGTTGTGTCGTCTTTCCTCTTTTCTTTGTCTCTAGTACATTTCAGAAAATTCTCTCATAAACAAAGTTTTGTTACTGGTCACTTTCATGCTGTTGTATCTCCTGCAGTCTCTTAAACTGGTTGTACACCTCAGACATTAAATCTGAACAAAACATATCCCTCTATAGTGTGTACCAGTCTCATTTAAGAGCACTCAGTGTCATTATTGTCTACTGCTTCATTACTCTGCTATTCGCATTGTGATGGATATGGTAAAATGCCTATTTGTTTTCCTGTTGATTATATACATTTTTCTATACATATATACTTTTATACTTTTATATTTCTAAATGCTTTGTATGAATATATATATATATGTGTTGTGTGTATATCTTTTCCTGCTGTTCTTTGTGGTACTTTCCATGCTTGTGTTAAGCAATTCTTAATCAAAAATGTCTGCTGAGCAACCCCTCCCATTGAGTGAAAAGCTTGAAGAACAAAGGAAATATTTATTTCTAGATAACACCTAGAAGAAGATCACGCCTACATTCTGAAGGAAGATTGCTTTCATGTTAAAATGACCAATGCGCTCACATGACCCTTGCATCATCTTGCATATATAAACTCACTTTCTCATTCCAATAAACTAGAAGTTTTCACAGACTGAACTTGCGGGTCAGTGTGGGTTTCTTCAAGTGCAGGCACTCCAGAGCTAGCATGATTAATTAGGACAGGAACAGATAATCACCGAACACTTAGTCTACTAAATCAGCATGAGTCACTTCTGACAAGTTTTCCTGACACCAAGAAAAAATGGTGACAGGGGAGGGACTTCCAGCAAATTGACAGCCTCAGCTCTGTTCCTGTGTGCTGTGTGAAGTGAAGGGGGTGTGTCTATTCTCTCCAATCCACTCTCAGAGCTCTGCTCACTGAGCTCTGCAAAGTGTAATGTCAATTCTCCACCTCCTGCTTTATGAATTCTCAGACAAGTTTTATGAATTCAGCACTTTGAATGGATGTAGAGAATACTGCAGATAAACAGATACAACTTATATACAAGGATGTGTTTCATTTCTGTGTATCACCTGAGGCCAGTCACTTCACCAGGTACATGCAAGGGTTTGAAACCCACCACTCTTAAAGAGAGTTTGATAGAAATTGGCAGCCTTAGCAAACTACTGGCTGGTTTCTGTCACTATTTCCTATTACCACTTCATGGGTTTTTTTTTTTATCTAAATCTGCTAGTACACCTAACACTACTATCACCCCAGATTGACAATCTGAGGTCCAAGGGTGGATCCTCCATCCAGAGTGGAGACACCTAAGACAGGAAGTGTGTTATTGGCTGGATCACCAAGTGAAAATAAAGGGAAAAAAGTTTTAAAAAATAAAAACAAATTCATCCACCACATTTGAGGATTGGTAAGCTACAATATACAGTAACACATTTTTGATTTGGGTTTAAACAAGGGCATAACTATAGAAATCTTTTTATATGGACCTCTTTCCACCTCCCTACAGTCACTGATCTTAGCATAAAGCATGTCTATATCAAGAACAGATAGCAAGAGAGTGTAGTCAGTACACCACTAGGGACCAGTGCTATGAACAGAGGCTGTCAGAGAAGAGGGGGAATCAGGGAATTCACTTTTAACATTGTTTTTTTCCAGCTATCTGCTCTGTACCGAGTAGGTGTCTACTGTTGGGGTGCACAACATGTCATGTTTCTGTGTTTCACTGCACTATGCAAAGTTTGTGTTAGTAAGAGTTTATGCACCAGGCTGCCTAGGGAAGTAGGAAGGGGTTAAGGTTACCACTCCTGGATGCTTATGGTCCTGTTTCCTGGCCTATAAATACAAGGGGAGGTAACTTTTGGGAGGTTCTTCCACATGGGAACTAGCAGGGAGCCCAATTGCATGATGTAACCCCCCCCCCTCCTGAAGAAAATGTGACCACCCTTTTGGGGCACACAGTTGGGGTGCTGAAGCCAGAACATGGACTCTGATAAGAAGAATCTTCCTTGCTTCGAGGAATGATATGGGCAGCCTGAATCAGCCTAGTTAGTTAGTACGTACTGAACTGTGTCTGCAGTTAACTGTGGAAGCCTGAAATCTATTAACTTTGTGCAAGAACTTTCAGTAAAGGTTACAAGTGCCTGGTCTGAAGTATCTAAAAGGGGTGCATGTACGGCAAGTGTATCAAAAAAACAATGGCTTGCAACAGGGGATGTGTGCTACCAAGGTCTACAACTGGGAAGTGTTGCATTAGAAGATCTAAGTGTCTTTGCCATTAGTAACCAATAGTGGCCAGCTGGCATGTTCATTGTGACTGGCAGGGATGATGGTGTACTTTGGTAGCGAGGGGATGCCTTATGTCAGTGTTTCTCAACCAGGGTTACACAGAATCATTAGAATTCTGCGAGAAGTCCCCAGAGGTTCTGCCAGGATACTTTATGGCGGACATATATCGCCTAATGTTGTTTTCCATGTTGTTCGCAGTGCGCACTGACAGTCAGAAGTGTCAGTGCGCATTGATACCCAATAACTGCTCTATAGTTCCAGCCCCTATAAAGTCAGAGGACGGGGCCAGGAGTAGTGCAGAGTGCGGGAGCTGAAGGGAGGTGTCAGCTTTTTGTGACAGCACTGAGCACAGAGCCGGAGAATGTGGCTTGCATTGAGAGAGGAGATCCTACAGCTACAAAGATGCAGAGTGCAAGGGGTGGTGGAGGGAGGAGGGTAGAGAGCCGCTAGCCGCTAAAGCACATGGCTGGATCAAGAGGCAAGATCCTGTTACAGCCGTGGTATTGCAGAGTGTGTGGAGGAGAAAGCAGAAGGCCACCAGAGCATGTGGCTGCATGGGAGGTGAGATCTGCATGGGAGGTGAGATCTGCATGGGAGGTGATAGTGCTGGAGGAGGAAGCAGAGAGCCACCACGGCATGTGGCTACATGGGAGGTAAGAGTGCTGGAGGAGGGGCAGAAAGGAGGCAGGAGGTGACATCCAGTGTATGACAGCCGTGATGTAGACTTCAAAGAGTTGGGAGCACATAGTTGGATCACACTGAATGTAGCAGGATGTGAGATGATACTAGCTTTTTGGTATTTCGCCATAAATGTACTGTACATAAAGCTATTATGATCTCACCTCCTGCTACATTCAGCCTCATCCAGCCACAAGCTCCCACTCTCTGCTCCCCCTCTCTGCATTCAGCGCTGCCATATACTGAATACCACCTCCTCATCCAGCCATGAGCTTCATCTACAGCTCGCTGATCAGATTCAATATTCCGTGAGCTGTAGATCTGAAAATGTTTTCAAGGGTTCCCCGAGATTTCAAACTTTTTGTAAAGGGTTCCTCGAAGGCAAAAAGGTTGAGAAATACTGCCTTATGTGAACCCCTCCCTAGCAGTCGGTGCCCCTCTGTATCTGTGATTGGACCTGCATCATAGTACCTAGCTTCATGTCACAGGGAGAGAATGTAAAGAGGATCTTCAATAACATATCACTGGGAGAGAGGCGGCATGAAGGCTTGGCTGGAGAGTGGGACACAGGCTCCGCAATATCCCCTCACAAGAGCTGCATCATGTAAGGAAGGGAGTATACAGTTGGTCTGGTGTAACGTTGCTGCTAAGTGAATGAGACACAAAGAGTTAGCTGTGCCACAAAGTGTGTTTGCTTTTAAGTTTGAGTGCATCTTTAATGCTGATTCTCAAATGACTGTGGCCTCCAGCTATATAATCAGGCATTAGCTAGTGATGAATCTAGAGTTCCCCTTTAGGGCGATGAACCCCACCCACAGCCATCTCACATTTCAGCGCCTCAGTGTAAATTCTAAGCCCTCTAACAATGTAGGGGATCAGATCAGCCTGTGCATTCCACTCGCCGTTGCCTATCCTGGGAAAGTGCTACAGGTATGAATCAGCCATCTCCTTCCTAGCTGTTGTTGGATCAGCTGCGGCAGGAGAAGAGGGGGGCAGGTCAGACCTCATAACTAGGACTGGAAAGCACTTAGAAACATGGGTGACCAAACTGTAAAAAAATATAATATACCTTCTTTAAAGCTGAATGCCCTAAAACTGAAATTTACACAATCTTCCACGCTACACATCCTCTCTACTACAACTAAGCAATAAATCCAGGTTCTCTTCTTGCTTCCCGCCTTTGAATAAACAGAGAATGAACAGCAGTAGTTCACCTCTGGGCTCTCAATGCTCTCTCCTTTCAGCATGTTCCTTGTCAGCACATGTACATTCCAGCACACCTGATTGGCTCTTCATGGTGCCCCTCCCATTCTCTTAGTGCCTCTGTACAGTAGTTCACAAATGGCTGATACCAACTCAGAAGTACTTACACTAGCTGCCATTAAAAAATAAATGTTTTTATTCTTTTAACAAATGTGTCACTGCAATAATTGGTGTGCTTTTATATCTGCTTAAAGTTTAGCTGAGAGTTTAAAGAGATTGCGCTGGGCTTGGGAATAGCAAACCTGAAGGTGTAAGTCAATTTTGGTCACGATTGCCTGAAAAACTTAAATTAATTTTCCATGGTATTAAAAATTTGCTGATGGGATAATCCACATACCAGATAAATTCACATATTAAAATACCGGATTAGAAGGAAAGTGAAAAAAACTCCATAATAACAAATACCAAAGCCTGCTCTACCTAATTAAAGGAATCGTCCGTGGTTGATCAAATTTCAGACAATGCCACTTACTAGTTTAATTAATCCTAACTCCAGGCAGACATATAAGGCACAAATTAATGCAGCTCTGTCAACAGTAATTCATCATGACATGTATTGTTTAAATTCAAGCAGTGTAAGTATCTGTATTTGATTTGCCATTAGTCTCATGAAGTCCCTGTACAGCAGAGTTCTGAGTAGGGGAAGTAAAAGCAGCACAAGGAGACAATTGGAAGTGCTGAAGTGTAAGGATAAGGCCCCATGTACAGGGGACACTTCTGAACGATGGAAACTGACTGCTGGAAAACATAGGTTAAAAAACGTCTGTTTAGCCGCATTTGCATAACGCGTTTGTGCACGTTTTTGTTTAGAAGCGTTTTTTAAAGATAAGCACAGGAGAACCTCCCAAATGCCCAGAATGCACTGAAAAGTGGTACATTAACTATTTCAGACTGTTTCAGAGAAATACAGAGAGTAGAAGCAGAGATAGCAGTATGTGTTGAGATAATTAGGTGTGAGTTGCTCATTAACATTTCTTTTGTTTCCAAGGGTGGGAAAGGTGTCTGGTGGAGGGAGTCATTAAGACCACCTGGCAGGGGGTCTTCTTGAGGAATTTGAGGTGTGAATGGTCATTAACATATCTTTTGTTTCCAAGGGTGGGAGAGGTCTGAGGTGTGAATTGGTCATTGCAATGTGTGACAGGCTTGGTAGGAACATCCTGTGTTCAGTGTTTTGTCCATCTGAGTACCTTGAAAACTCTTTACATGCATTTTTCATGATGAAAAAAAGGTTCTGGACAGCATTGGGAACTGGAAGAATTTAAAAAAATTTGCAACGCTTATAAATGCGATTTGCTGCATTTAGATAAGTTTAGCCGCGTTTACATGCGTTTTGCATTTGAAATGCTGATAAAATCGACGGCTGAACACAAGTTTGTTGCGTTCAAAAAAAGGACTGTAAACTCTACTGCCTGCAAACGACTGTAAGGCTACGTTCACACTAGCGTTGTGTGCAGGCAGCAGAGAGGCGTTTGGGAAGCATTTTTACTGCAATTCTGCACATTGCTGCACATGGTAATGTTCTAACGAGAGTGTTAGCGTCGCGGCAAAATGGACGCCTCTGGTCGAGTCAGGAGGCATCTATGGTGCCGCTCCGCAAACACCTGGCCGGCGTTTGCGGTGTGGTTGCGACGTGGGTGCGGGGCGTTTGCGGAGCGGTAACACCATTCAAACTTCATTATAGGCATTTGTGGGGCGTTTTTAACGCTCGCCAAACGCCTAGCAACTTCCGCTAAACCATGCATGCGGCATTTGTGGAGAGTTTGCCGAGCGTTAAAAAACGCTCCGCAAATGCCGGATCAACGCTTGCCAAACGCTATAAGGGGGTTTGGCAAGCGTTGGTAAAACAGTCAAGTGTGAATGAGCCCTAAACGAAGATGTGTACATGGACACACAGGAAAACATTGGGATGAGTTCAGGGGCTGCTGAAAAAAATGCTGAACAGCTCCTGAACGTGAGTTTAACAGCTGCAGTGTACATGAACCCTAATGCCTGTAGGCAGGTGATGTAGGAGGACATCAGTACTTTTAGTTGGTACTTTTGGTTGGTTTTAATTTGAGGGCAAATTGAGCATATACTCCCGAAAATCTGCACTTTGCGGACTTTAATGCAAACCCCATAAAAATAAATGGGAGGAGAATCTTGAAAATCAATTTCCTCCATTTTCGAGGCTAAGAATTGTCAAACAAATGGCATGGGCAGCTGGGCTCTATACTAGGAGGCAAGTATCAATGTCTAAAGAAATGTTAAAAATATAATTTGGTAGGGAGCAGATCTTTTAATAAGACCTAAAGAGGAAACATTAAAAATACACAATTCCTTTAAATAACATGCTTGGGGACTAAAGTGAAGTGGCATATCTGTAAGATGTACTACAGCAAAAGTGACATTTATAAAGAAAAAAAAAACATTTAAATTGCCTCTAAATGACATTTTCCAACTGTTTCATTGTAAAAAAGCAGCCTTTCATCTATATCAGACTCTGATCTTAGGTGAGCGTCTGGTATGACATGGAATGGGATTCCATCTAAAAGTACATACCAAACCCTTAGGCTACATTCACATGGGCAATTATGAACAAACAGCAGATTCCTGCATCAGGGATCACAGGTGTATGTGAATAGCTGTGGCTAGGAGACCTGTATAAATAAATAACAGTCTGACAAGAAGCCGGGGCTGTCCTCATGCAATTGTATGTAGCGCTACTCTCTCAAGGGCTATTACATTGGCGTCCCTCTTTAGATTTGCACAGTCTGGCAACACACATTCTTCTACATCTTCGCATGCATCATTAATACAGTCTTTGAGCAGAGTTTTTTTAGCTGTTTGTATTAACCACTTGAGCTCCAGAGGATTTACCCCCCTTAATGACCAGTCCTCTTTTTGCTACTCGGCGCTGCACTAATTCAACTGATAATTGCGCAGTCATGCAATGCTGCACCCAAACGAAATTCACCTCCTTTTTTTCACACAAATAGAGCTTTCTTTCGGTGTAATTTGATCACCTGTGCGCTTTTTATTTTTCACGCTATAAACAAAAAAAGGCCAACAATTTTGAAGAAAAACAATATTTTTTAATTTCAGCTATAAAAAATATATAGTAAACTCAAAGTTGGTTATAAATTTAGGCCAAAATGTATTCTGCTACATGTTTTTGGTAAAAAAAAAAATCCCAATGAGTGTATATTGATTGCTTTGTGTGGAAGTTATAGCGTCTACAAACTATGGTATAAATACTGCAATTTACGCCATTTTTCTGCTATACAGTGCTGCGCTAGTTTAACGGACAATTGCGCAGTCATGCAATATGATACCTAAATGAAATTTACATCTTTTTTTTCCCCACAAATTGAGCTTTCTTTCGGTGGTATTTGATCGCCTGTGCGGTTTTTATTTTTTGTGCTATAAAAAAAAAAGGCTTACAATTTTGAGGAAAAAAAAACAATATTTTGGACTTTTTGCTATAAAACATGTCCAGTAAAAAAAAAATGCAAAAATAAAATTTAGTCATAAATTTCTGCCAAAATGCATTCTGCGACATGTCTTTTCTAAAAAAAAAACCAATACGTGTAAATTAATTGGTTTACATGAAAGTTATAGTGTTTACAAATGGCGGGAAAGACACTGGGATTTTTAGGTTTTTTTTATACTAATAATGGCGGCGATCAGCGAATTATGGTGGCGATCAGGGACTTATGGCAGTGACCAGCGACTTATGGCGGGACTGCGGCGGACATTCTGACATTGGGGGGTACTGACTTGGGGTCACTGACATCCCCAAAAACACTAATACAGTGATCAGTGCAAAAAAAAAAACCACTGACACTGTACTAATGGCAATGGGGAGGAAGGGGTTAACTTTATTTTGCAGGGAAGGGTTATAGGAGTGAGGGGAGTGTTTTACTAGGGGGCGGGGGTGTGTACTGGAAGGAGACAAGGCTGGTCGAGAAAAGAAAACTGTTCTTTCTCGATCAGCTCATCCTCGAGCTGACAGGGAAGTGATAGACAGCACAGCTACTGCAGCTGTGCTCTCTGTCACTGTTTGCCGCTGATCGCCGGGACATAGCCGCTAAGGAGCGGCTGTGACCCGGCGACTGACATCTGCGGCGGTGATCCGTGGGACAGATAGGGCAGCGGCGCACCTCGCGCGCGCCCTATTTGTTTACAAAACACACGTTTTAAAACGTGGTTTTGACTGTGAGTGCCGCCCTGCCGCCGTATATGTACAGTGGCTGGACAACATGTAGTTAATGAGTTAAGGCTCCCCTCCCTGTGGCCTCCTTACAGGCTCCACACTCCAGCCTTCTCTAAATCCATCTTCCATCAGACTCCCCTGCTGCTCGGGCTCTGTCACAATTAAGGGTTGTCCTTGGTCACCATGCCCGGCCTCCTGTCTGGGGATTGGACAAGCGCCCTCAAACATGCAGATCTAGGCCTCCTTCCCTCTTCCACCCCCTTCCAAAAAATTCTCTACATTTCTGGAAGGGTGGGTGGGATCCAGAAGCCCTAACCTGTAGAGCCTCCCAGCCTGTACTGAGGTGAACTCACTACCTCACACCTAGGTTGACTCATCCCAGGCTGCTACCCAGCCTCTGACTAACAAAGAACAATAAACCTAACTACCAAGACGGGTCTACATATACATGTGGCTAGTGAGTCCAGAGTCGATCATCTGTCCCTAATCACAGGTAATTGCTCCATGTGCAGTTCCATGCAGACAGCTACAGACAGATGCAGCCACTGTCAGCCTTGCATTGATTTGTACAGACTTTCCAGCTGCAGCTGTTAACATACACTTTTGATTCCTGCCACAGGAATACACTGTTCAATAGTAATTGCATATGTGAACATAGCCATATCTTTGATGATGGTCTGGTTCGGATTTTAACTGGGACCCCAGGCAGATAAAACAAAGAAATAAATTGTGGAAAAATCCAAACCAGACTCTTCGGACACGTGGCCTGGTATGGGTCAGGAAGAGAGGCATTTTTTGTCATGACCATATATGCTCATTGACATCAGCCAGGTTCCCCCAGCCCTTCGTTTACATTTAGCTACCAACTGGGAAAACCTCATTCCAGACCAGAAATCTGTCAGAAGTAAATGTGTCAGCATGTTTTTTTTCAGTGGGTTGTCGGGTTTATCGTTTATCATCATTGGATCCATATTGCTGTAAGACGTAATTAATGTTTATTTATACTGTGGGGCTTTTTTTGTTAATAAAGGATTATTTTCACACCTGTGGTGTGTGTATTTGTGTATTTCTTTTTTTGGTGAATAATTAACCAAGGGTACTCTGTATCCAATATTCTATCATGTACCAAGGAAGCAGATAACTGGGCACCCCCTTATTTTACAGGGTCTTCCAGATTCTAATAAATCCCCCCCAGACCCCACATTCACAAGAGTCCTTTGTCCTCATCAACATGGGGACAGGGTGCTTTACTAGGGCCCCCCAGACAAGGTACCATGTTAAGGGCATGTGGCCTGGTATGGTTCAGGAGTGAGAGAGCTGCATGCTCGTTACCCTCCCCACCTCCTTTCCCCTCCAGACAGACTGCATGCTTGGATAACAGTCTGCAAATGTGAACCCCAGACTTACTAGGAAGCATTCCCATGATCACTAATGCACTCCTTTAGTAAACACAGTGGTCACAAGTATGATGATTGCTACAGGTGCTAGGGGAAGAACTGCATAGGACCAATCTTGGCAAGGCTCTCCCAAGGTTCTTGTCTAGTTTGATACATATATTTTGATTTTAACAGCCATTTTGTGCGCAGATGTGGTGTCTATAGTACAATCTGCTACACAAAAGGGCCCTTTAATAGTGGAAAATGTAGTCAGGAGGCATATGATAGGGATAGTCAGGCTTCCAGTTAGGGACAGAATCCTGTGTTTGTAGACCCCAGAAAGGCTGTGTCTCTGCAGCTGGAACCAAGCAAGGTCAGTAGAGACTGGAGACCTACTTGCTGGGAAGTGAAGTCTGTCTGCCAGGTGGAACACTGAAACCCTTAAAGGGGAACTTTACAGAAGGTAATCAATGGACTTCAAACCTGGGTTGTCTCTACTGTCAAAGTGCCTGACTATTGCGAAACTGGAACTGTGCAAACTAAAAGGTATTTGCAAGTTTATTGGATAACTGTTCGCATTAAAAGGAACAATTGTGTTGCTTTGGACCTCCACCTCTGTGTCCTGTATTGATATGTAACCCAACAGGAGGAACTAGTGAGAGCAGTGAGGGACTAAGGTGCCTGAAGTATCCAAAAATGTTGGTTTGACAGCAGACTTCAGTGTTTAGCTACAGCTACTGTTGAGAAATACTATACGCGTGTTCTGTATTGACATAAAATTGTGTTGAGTAGGGAGCCATCTATTAGGCATTCACTGCAATTGCACTCTTTAGTACTAATGCTTGTTAAAAATAAAGATTACCCATCTACCACTGCACTTCCACTTACGCTTCCAGAAGAACACACAAGTGAAGGCTTCCTTTCTCCTTTTGATACATATAAGCCTTGAAGTTCTTTCATTGTGTTTGTCAAAGTCATATATCTGTCTAGATCACATTTCAATAATATTAATGTGATTTGTAGGTTGCCATTTGTAAGAAATGTGTTCATTGTATACATTTATAAGAAACATGTATAAGCATATTGTAACTTCAATTTATGCGATTGTATTGCAGTTTTACAAAACGATTCACAGAAGTAAATTCAGTTTTGGAATGAAACACAACACTGCTTCTGTCAGTTTTGTTAGCTAGCTGTTTGCTAACTGTAAGTAGGACAGCATAATGTGTGTAATTGATTTGATAGCTGTGCAAGTGAGATATTTGGGTATTATTTCACAATTTTGTTCTATTGGTTCTATTTTACCAGAATTTTTGACTGAAGGATACTTGCAACGATCTCAGGTGTATGGGGAAAAATTATTACAACAGACAAACTCTGGAGAATGAAATATATATTGCAAGAGATCTAGCAGGTTCTTTTTATTTATTTATTTAGCATATTAGTGCTGTTTTTCTCCTCTAACCACTTCCAGCCTCCCATGTGGAACATGCCTGCACATTGTGATTCAGTACGGCCACTTGTAGTTTTCATCAGGAGCGCAAATGACAGGGTGACAGTGCAGGAGGAAAACTGGAAGTTATTTGTACCCAAAAAACAGAAAGTGTCTAAACAAGGACTTAACTAAGAGAATCACCAGTTAAAATTTGAAGATGCAAATTTAGAAAGATTGACATTTTCTTTAAATGGCCAAATATGGCCATATGCCTATATTAGGTTAATGATGTCATCAACATCCCTGTCCTTTGTCATATGCGGCTTCGGGTTGGGAAAGTGCAGAGCTGCAGCTGGACAGTGTAACAATAGGTAATATATTGGTGCTGGAGAGATGGGGTAAAATATTACAGTCCCATAGGTAGTAGGGAGGTATTCAGCTATTAAAATAGATAAAGTCTCTCTGCAGCACAATGAAGGCTTGAGTGTGTAACAATAGGTAATATATTGGCGCTGGAGAGGTGGGGTTAAATATTACAGTCCCATAGGTAGTAGGGAGGTATTCAGCTATTAAAATAGATAAAGTCTCTCCGCAGCACAATGAAGGCTTGAGTGTGTAACAATTGGTAATATATTGGCGCTGGAGAGATGGGGTTAAATATTACAGTCCCATAGGTAGTAGGGAGGTATTCATTGTATTTGGATAGCACAGTCATGAGCTGGACAGTGGCTGCTGTCATGTGACATATTTCCGTGAGTTCAATCCGAACCTTACCATATCCTTATTCCTTAGAGCTGCCATGGCAAAATACAAAAGGCAGGGCCTAGTTGTTCAGGAGAGGTGTCTACGGTCGTGCCTGTCTACCCTGTCCTTCTTATTTACATCATAATATTTGTACTCTTTATGTAAGCAAAGTATTTGAGGTTCATGTTTTTTTGGGGAAAAAAAAGTAGTTACCTTCCCCTAAGCTGTAACGTATCCGTACATCCCAGGCATTCATAATATCCTTATTATCAAACCCCAGCATGACGACTTGTGAGAAGCAGATAATGGCAACAGAGTGGCCCATGCCTTCATAGGAAAGCCCAGCATCTACTCCACAGATATCCTCCAATGTGATGCTGCTCTTCTCCTTGTGCCCCTTCGTCCTGTCTGATTTATCCTTGTACACCAGCATCAGCAGGCAGTCTGGAAGAGAACAGATGAGAACATTTACAATATTCTATATCTGCCTGGACACGAATAATCTGGAGCCTTTTAATGAAGTGTTACATTTCCTGTTAAATTCCATATTATTTTTATACAGAGCTCAGTTATGTAAATTGCATTCTCCTCTTTCTTTCTACGCTATAATAATAAAACCAATGCAACAATATCAAGTTCTGCCTGTTATTTTGGCCAATGCTTTATTTAACACAACTCGGTGTGTTCTTAGCCAACGTATAAAATGTAAACATGCAAGCCGGACAACTGTCTTCACCCCGGTGTAGGTTACAGCCATGTAATTGAAGATGTGTGTGGGAGAGCTGGCTTTAAACTCTGAGGTAGAGCCTATAGGCACTAAAAGGAAACTCCACTTTACTTAGGAATACAGTGTATAATTCTTAAAAATGTACTTCACTATTTAACCATTTGAACTCCTGTACCTGAATACCACTTATAGTCCAGGCCAGATCATTTTGGCATTACTTATAATAACTCGTTTTCCCAGAAAAAATTACTTTTTTTAAGGACAAACAAGGACTTCTTTTGCCAATGTTGTTTTGTAAAACTTATTTTATTTACTGGGAAAACGAGTTAACAAAAATAAGCTTTGTTCTAGGTTAAGCAGCAGTAGCTGTAAAACAACTGATACTGCAGATAAGGGCAATTTTATTTTATATTTTGCCCTGCTTACAAGGATATCAAAATAAAATTTCTGGTACAAAAGTATTGCAAAGTGATTTACAAATGAAAAGCTGCATTTTCTATATAAATTTTGCGTATTTTTTCAGTACATTGCCACAAAGATAAATAAGCAAGGCAAGCAAATAAGAAAAAAGTTTAAATGTTTAAAATGGAAAATAAACCAAAATTTAGCTAAAAGGTCATAATTAAAGAAGAAGAACTCCAGGCAAAATGTTTACTGCCCCATGCAGTGGGGCTATGCCCACACTGCGTAGATTAACTGCTCGTTTTTTTCTAGGGGTGAGGAAAGCAGAGATATACTTGCCTATCCACCGATCCTCCGAGCACAAGACCATTCCCACAGGTCCTGGCCACCCGCACATGCTTGTGGTCTTGTGAATGGACTGTTCCTGACAGCTCTGGACATGAGGACGGCAGGAATAGTCCACTGCTGGACGTGGAGGAGCGCTGTTTTCTGGAGGATCGAAGGATTGGGTGAGTAAAGATTTTCCTAGTGCCCCTGGTAAAAACATGCAGTTAACCCATGCAGTGTACAGCCCTACTGCATGGGAAAATAAAAATTTTACCTGGAGTTCTGCTTTAAGGTAAGACATAGAAGGTGCAAATTTGCTCAATTTCAAGTCAGTATTGATGGAGGAATCCCTCTTGGCAAGCTATTTTGTTCTCCTGGCAGCAGGGGGGGGGGGGACCGGCCAGGATTCAAACTGTCTATGGCCGGTTTAAAGGGAATGGAGGAGAGGAAAGTTAAGTAAGGCTAATAAAGTTTACTGTACAAGATATGCTTTAGAATTTAGATTAAGTGTATCTAAAACCAAAAATGTAATATATTGCAGCTTGTCCATAAAGTAGTTGGCCACATTAGTTTTTTTTTTTTTTTGCTTTTTCCTTTATTTTCACCTAGTGATCCTCACAGCAACTTATCTACTCTACTAGGGTGACAACACTCACTCACTGTACTGTATTAATGGGGAGTAGCATTGTCACTGCAGGACAGGAAGTGTGTTAGGACTACAGAACACCTTTCTCTCTCTTTATCTCTATAACATAAGGGGAGGGGTTTTCTAGTCTTTAATGATATCAGGGAACATTGCTAACTAATTTAGTGCAGCAGTGCACATTAAGTTTTGAATTTATGAGATTTTCATCTGTATTAACATGTATTTATTGCAGTTATCCAACTAATATAGCAAAACACTTTTAATGGAGTATTTTCTAGACCAAAAAGGAGCACAAATGGGGCATTTATTGTTAGCGTTTTCATACTCTTAAAGTTTTTTAGAGTGCACCTAATATGTCCAATGTCCACAACTGGTTGTTATAATTTATATTTCAATCCACTGTCAATTATGATCTTCTACATAAATCAACAACATTTCTATGCAACTATGGCACCAACACTTTCCACAGAACTTCCCAGATGTCCTATCCTCCTTCTAGGGCTTTTGGCTCACTACTTTTCCTAGAAGTCTACCTCTCTTGGGTTATAATCTGGAATCCAGCCCTATGAGTGATGTCTAGGTAACATGCTCATGCTTTGATTCTTCTTTGCCTTCTTGAAAAACCTGTTGCGTCTGGTAAATTTCAGCACCAGCAAAAGAGTTGCCTACAAAGACTTTATTCTGAACATGGATGATATTATTCCATCACCGAGTAATTTATGAAAGCCAATAAAAACATGAAGCTTTAGCTTTGATTTCCTATCCAGTTACACAGATCTGGTTACTGCAGTCCCTGGCACTCGCAACACATCTTTAAAGTGGAAACGACTAACATTTTCTCCACCTTTCTCCGCTGAATTCATGGTGTCATTCTGATATGTCCATTAAACATCACTGGGGTTGATTTACTAAAGGCAATTAGGTTGTTCATGTAGCAAGTTTAACTTCCATGGAAAAGGACGCTCCTTTTTGCCTTTAGTAAATCATCCCTAGTGTCATTTCCATGACTATCCCCACTAATGTCTACTATCTGCTCCACTTCAGCCCATCCTGAACTCAGCGGCCAGACTCATCCACCTCACCAACCGCTCCACCTCTGCCACCCCCCTCTGCCTATCCCTCCAATGGCTCCCTATCGCCCAACGCATCAAATTCAAACTACTCACCCTGACCTACAAAGCCATTCACAACACTGCCCCTAACTACCTCACCGACCTGATTCCCAGGTACCACCCTACCCGTACCCTTCGCTCTTCACAGGACCTCCTTGTATCTTGCCCCCTGGTCTCCTCCTCTCACGCACGTCTGCAAGACTTCTCCAGGTCCTCCCCCATCCTCTGGAACTCACTACCCCAATCTATCAGACTGTCACCTTCCCTCCTCACCTTCAGGCGCTCCCTGAAAACCCACCTCTTCAGGGAAGCCTACCCCACCCTCACCTAACTGCCGTTCTCCTTCCTACCACTCCGTCCCCCACAGCCACTTCCTCCTGTACCACTACCCCCTCCCTCCTAGATTGTAAGCTCGAAAGAGTAGGGCCCTCTAACCCTCGTGTGCTGTTTGTAGTTGCTGTACTGTTTCATGTATTGTCCCCCCTCTATTGTACAGCGCTGAGCAAACCCTTTGGCGCTATATAAACTCGATGGAATAATAATAATAATAATAATAATATAGCTTTCTTTCCATCTTCCCAACTGATCAAGTCACTAGAAATACACTTTTCTAAACACCTGTTATTAGAAAATGAAAGGGCTGTTCAAAATTCTGTGATATTGTTGTAGAGATACTGACTTCTGATCATTATAATTCATTCTATGCCCTAATCTGAAAAATGTATCTAGTACCCGTAAAGTATGAATATAAAAATATTTGTTTTAATAAGCAGCTGTGACTTCCACCAAGCAACTCGCATGTGCTCAGTGTGTGTGTACTGCAATGCAGTGACATAAATGTTGGCTGCAGAATTCAGACTATAACTGGCTATGGGCTTCTTTTGCTTCCCCTGGGGGGTGCTCATCATAAAAGTTATTCTGAATGCAGTGTGAATGCCACCATAAAACAAAGGTTTTGTACCCAACTCCTGAATGAACATGCCTTTAGAAAGAAGAAGAAGAAGGCAGAATACTTGAGCAATAGGTGGTGAATCTTCCAATAATTCCTCTTTTATTTTCGGTACAGCTCTCATCAGTAAGAGCTTTCAAGGCAGATTTTATTAAAGTGGTTCTAAACCCTCATATATACCCAGGAATGTGTCTGGCCTCAGGAGATACACAGAGATGAAGAAAATCCCCCTACATAAGGTGTACCTGTTTATCTGTAGCATTCACTTCTCTACATCTGTTCAAAGTCCAGTATTTATACAGCTTGTCTGACTGTCAGAAAAAAGGGGGTGGAGAGCTGAAATAACACATTGCAGAGATCAGTGAGAAGAGCTCTGAGAGCTGATTGGAAGGTAGAGACACACCACCCTCCACACAGCTCACAGGGACAGAGCTGAGGCTGTCAATCTCCTGGAGTTCCCTATCCTGACATAAGTTTTCCCGACACCAAGAGAAAAATTGTCAGAAGTGATTTGTGCTGATAGAGGAATAAGTCAGCAGACAGAAATGACACAGTGCTCTAGATTGAGAGAAATACACACTATAGAGGAATATGCTTTGTTCATATTTGATGTCTGAGGTTCACAACCACTTTAACCCCTTCAAGTCCGGACACTTTCACCCTCTTCCTGCCCAGGCCAATTTTCAGCTTTCAGCGCTGTCACACTTTGAATGACAATTGTGCAGTCATGCAACACTGTACCCATATGCATTTTTAGCATTTTTTTGAGACAGATAAAACTTTATTTTAGTGGTATTTATTCACCGCTGGGGTTTTTTTTTTTTTTGCTATATAAACAAAAAAGTCCCAAATTTTTGAAAAAAAGTATTTTTCTTATAAAATTTTGCAAATAAATAATTTTTCTTCATAAATCTTGGCCAAAATGTATTCAGTTATCTTTTTTAGTAAAAAATAAATAAATAAATAACCCAAATTAGTTTATAACCAAAAATTATAATTAAAAAAAAAATTAAATTTTTATTTTTTTTATATTATTTATGTTTTTTTTTTTAACATACTGTCACCCTAGCAGTACAGTGTCACCAAAGTGACACTGTACTACTTGTGGGGGGTGAGGAAGATTTTTTTTTTTTTCACACTGATCGCTTTTACACCCATAAAGGCTGCAAAAGCAATCATTTCTCCTTCTCTCTGGCTGCATTCTTGCAGCCATTGAGAAATACTGTGTGAGCTGTGATTGATCACAGCTTGTCACATGGTGAATAGCCCTGTACCATGTGATGTCTGTGATTATTCACAGATTTCACACGTAGTAAGCAATGATGTCAGAAGTGACATCTTACTTACACCTATTCATGTGATCTCTGATTGGCCAATCAGTGATCACATGATCGGGACCTCACACAGAGGTCCCATACAGCGATCGGACACAGCGGGCACCATCGCGGTGCCGCGACTCCCAGGGAGCGCGCACAATCCAAAGTGGCGGGCGACATTTATTAACAGCAACCCGCCCCTGGACTGCAACCGCCTGGCTGTTTATATACAGCGGCCGGACAGCAAGTGGCTAAAGCGGAGTTCCTACCATTTATGTGTTTATTCAAAGTCAGCAGCTACAAAAACTGTAGCTGCTGACTTTTAATAAACACACACTTACCTGTCCCAGAGTCCAGCGATGTTCTCATCCGTGCCATCCCTTCTCCCCTCCATGGTTCCGCCATCTCAACTGTGGGCAACAGGCTGTGACAGCTTGCAGCTTCACAGGCTGGTGCCCACTGTGCATGCTCGAATCACGCTGCGCATTCTCATTGGTCCGGCAGTCTTCTGGAACCTGTGAAAGTTTCCAGGAGACTGCGGGAGCAAGGAGGGAGCCGAACTTCTGGCTCACTTCGCTGTGGCAAACTGAACTGGAAGTGGGAGAGGGTACCTATCATAAACAGGTATCCGCTCCCCCCCCCAAAAGGTGCCAAATATGGCAGTGGAGGAAGGGGGGGAGGCAAATAGGCTGAGCTTCCACTTTTGAGTGAAACTCCGTTTTAATGACAACATTGGCTCCATGTATCTTTTTTCTTTTCATAGCAATCATTTTCAAAAATTATAGTCTATTGTATTTTTCTGGTACCCAGTGATTAATCACAATTATAGGGTCTCCCTAAAGTCTGAACACAAGCTTATTAAGAAAAGAAAACATATAGTTAGTGATATTTCCTGTCCAGACATTAGGGACACCCTGAAGAAAGATTTACAGACATTGGCAGTGAACAGACATAAACTATATTCTCCCTAATTGTTTCAGTCTTTTCTTCAATATAATTTTGTAGCACACACCTTTTTTAACTGCCATTTTGCCCCCCATGTGCTCGTATATTGTATTTTGTCACTCAGGTGATCAAATATTGTATCTTGTCACTCAAGTGCTAACATATTTAAGTTGATTTACTAAAGACAAATAGGTTGTTCTCACTTTGCAAGGAACCTTGCCTATTGCAAGGGAATTTGCCCAGGAACTTAGGAAATTAGGTAAAACTCTGCTGACTTCCATCATCTGATCATTTGCAAGCAAAAATGCAGTTTTTTTTTCCTTAAATCTAATTGGGTATCCTTTACAAAGTGAAACCTCACCTAATTCTCTAAGTTCTGGGACAAATTCCCTTGCAAAATACAACTTCTTTTGCAAAGTGAACATTTTATTTGCCTTTAGTAAATCAACTCTATTGCAATATCTTGCAATAACACCTTAAAGCCGAGGCTCCATTCTAAATCTGTCTGCTTTTTATTTCAGGAGGATGATTAAATACTGAGAAAGCTAACTTCATACTGTTCAGACTATATGAGATAACCAGCCAAGGGTTTCAAATAATTATTACAGATATATATTTGAATCCCAAGAAATAAAGTTTAGATTTAACACCTTTAATTAGAACAGTGTAGGAGGTTGGAGCTCTGGATTAAAAAGGAATTGCAGCAAAAGGAAAGGCATTTAATACTTTTACATATACAATTCACTGTATTCTTAAAGAGACACTATTATTTGTCCATGCAAAGTGAAAATGTCTCTGCCAGGAGAACCCACCCCTTGTATCACCCATACCACTCCTTTCTTCTCTGTAGTCATCCACAATACCTTGTATGCCTTATGTTACCTCCCTTTTGACAGTGCTCAGGTATAGTAACCACTGGATACAAGCACTGGCACAAGATCAGGGGAATGATATCACTGCTCCTTCAGGTTGTTACCACCAGCCATTTCAGTTGGAATTCAACGGTTTACATACAGTTGTGCTCAAAAGTTTACATACCCTGGCAGAAATTGTGAAATTTTGGCATTGATATTGAAAATATGACTGATCATGCCAAATAATACTTTTTTATTGAAGGATGATGATCATATGAAGCCATTTATTATCAAATAGTTGTTTGGCTCCTTTTTAAATCATAATGATAACAGAAATCACCCAAAATGCCATGATCAAAAGTTTACATACCCTGGAATGTTTGGCCTTGGCACAGACACATAAGGTGACACACATGGGTTAAAATGCCAGTTAGAGGTTATTGTCCCACATCTGTTGCTTTTTAAATTGCAATTAGTGTCAGTGTATAAATAGTCAATGAGTTTGTTAGCTCTTATGTGGAAGCACTGACTAGGCTAGATATGGGGCCATGGGGATCAGAAAAAAACTGTCAAAAGTCCTGCGTAACAAGGTAATGGAGCTTTATAAAGATGGAAAAGGACATAAAACGATGTCCAAAGCCTTGAATATGCCAATCAGTACTGTTAGATCACCTATTAAGAAGTTCAGGGATCTCTTGATACCAAGCCAAGGTCAGGTAGATCAAAAAAGATTGCACCATATTATTCTATATTTTGCACAATATCCATTTGGTATATGGTTGGGTGTGAGCAGCCCCCTCCTCTTAATTGTTATTAGTTTATTTTGAGTAGCGCAGAAGGTCTATATTTTTTTTTTATGTCTTCAGGAAAGTAGTGTGAATAGGTGTATTAATATAAACAGAGCTCGTATGGATAAGTCCCTTTAGATAGAGCCCATGGAAAAGGGTGTATTATATGCATATAAAGAATCTGACAACTGACATCTGAAAAACATGCACCAAAGTTCTACGCCAGAAGCACAATGAAGGCTTATGGAATGACAACTAAGATGAATGTCACTGATAATATAACTGAAATAAATGGCTTATATAAGGGACTGAACATCTAGTGCATCATTGAGACCCTTCGGAACCAGGGAACCCAAATGGTGAATCCAGAAGGATTCTCTTTTGCAGAGATTACAAAACTTCCTGCCCGTATCTATGTCACTCTGTATGACTTCTATACCGAATAATTGTAAATGTCCTCACTGAAGTGCCAAGACACCGTGTGTTTGCCAAAGCCATGTAGTATATTTCACTTGTGTTCACCAAATCTGGTTCTAAGTGAACGCTTAGTGCAACCCACATAGAGAAGCCCACAAGGGCAAACTAAACAATAGATAACAAACTGTACCACAGTTAATTACCTGTTTAATGTAGTGGGCCTTCCCATCTACCTCTAGGAATTTCCTCTTCCTGTGCCACATATACTGGCATGCTCCGCAGTTAGACACCCCACATCTATAGCTTCCTTTCTGGTCAAACAAAGTGCTCCACTTCGTTGTAGACCGTTTGATGGGAAGTTTCACTCTGCTGGGGGCTATCATACTTCTCAGATCACGAAGGCGACGGAAGATCACTTGCGGGTGTGGGGGAATGTGCGCAGAAAGATGGGGATCCTGAACAAGGATTCCCCAATACTTATTAAGGGTTTTCTTGATGTTGAAGGCTTTCTGGTTGAACCTGGTGCAGAACGCTGCATAGTGTTGGTAGTTGTAGTTTCTATGAGACCTGATCTCTGATGTAATCAAAGGATCCGCCTCTGTGGATGCCCTGCCAAAATATTCAGTTCTATATTTAATGTACACCTCATCGATGTTAGTGGCTGAATACCCTTTCTCTAAAAACGTATTTTTCAAGATTTGGCTTTGGGTATCATAGTCTTCCATTAGAGTGCAAGTCCTCCTAAGCCTGCAGAATTGTCCCAGAGGAACATGTTTGATCCATCTTGGGTGATGATGGCTCTTAGCGTGCAGGTAGGAGTTGCCTGCTGTGGGCTTGAAATGAGTTTTTTGGACACTATATGTGAGTCTGGTCCAACTCAAAGTTCCAAATACAAGAACACTATGCTGAAGTCATCCACAACATGCGGAAACTCAATGCCAAACGTAGTGGCAATGTTGGATGAACTCATTCAGCGTGGCCAAAGAGCCAAAGAGCCATCCCATATGATGAGAATATCGTCAATATAGCGAGCGTAGAGAACCAGGTTTGCTCCAAATGGTTTGCGGTTCCAAATGTGATGTTGCTACCAAAAACCCATGAAGAGGTTGGCATAGCTAGGGGAAAACCTAGGCCCCATAGCCGTGCCTTAGATTTGTGTGTAAAATTGTCCTGCAAAAGTGAAATAATTGTGAGTCAGAGTGAGCTCAATGTACTTAAGAAGAAATTAGATTTTTGATGGATGTAGGGAGTTGTCCTTGGATAGATAATATTGTACTGCCTGTAAGCCATATTCATGAAGGATGCTAGTGTACAATGATGACACATCCAAGGAAACCCACTTATGGCTCTCCTCCCACTGGTACTTGGACAGAATCTCAATCATGTGGCCTGATCTCTTACATAAGAAGGTAGCTGTACTACCAACTCCTGTAGAAAGTGGTCAATATAATTACAGAGGTTGCCAGTGAGACTGTCTATTCCTGAGATGATAGGTCTACCTGGAGGATTACTAGCATTCCTATGAATCTTTGGGATATGGTAAAAGTGTGGTGGCATGGGAAATGGTCTGAACAGGAAAGACCACTCTTGCTTGGTCAATATCTTGTCATGGACAGCAGAATCAAGCAAATTCTTCAAGGCAAATCTGTATGATGCCACAGGACTCCCGAAACGCATTAGTTCTGCTGTTAGATTGTGGCCAATGGGTAGGAGCTTTCTGCATTCTTTTTTGCTCTACCATTGATCCTGTGATTTTGACCCTGCATTCCATTTTGCAGGGCAGATTATTTGCTTTAGGTCACTGACTAAGCACTGGTAGACACTAGCACCTTTTTCATCAGTAGTGGTGGAGCTCAGCATTTAATTTATGTGCTTGATTTTAAATGGGGGTCTGTCACTCACCACTGCCAATATCCAGTCAGGAGCCTGTAGATGTTTGCCTAGGATATAAGATCCAGTTCTACACATTTTAAAAGGGCAAAAACCCAAAGGCCCATTCAGTTGAAGACCAGACATCAGTGATGATACCTGGAGCACCCACCCTGTGGAATGTGGCATAGGTCATCCCCAAACCTGTCACTGTCACTTTTACTTGCTAGCTTAACAAAACGCTAAACAATCTCACTGAGAAGAAAAAAAAAACACACATTGTAAATACCATGGCATTTATTAACCACATACAGTTAGTATTATATAATGGTTCTCTGAAGCATAGAGTCTGGTTAGCTGGCTCTGCCTTACCAGCCAATCAGTCACTCTGTCTGTGTCGTAATCTGCATCAGACTTGCATGGATATACACTGCAGGTTGTGTATGAAGATCCATGCATGTCCATGTAAGGGTGTGGGGCGTGGATCAATACTGATGTGCAATGTTAAACTGCAATATGCTCTTTGGTCAGTAGATGGCAGCAAAAAACAAGAATCAATTTTGCATTGAGGTTTACTAAAAAATTAATGCTTATTTACCTTATAAAGTTTAATGAATGCTAATTTAGGGACTGGGTAGGATCCTCAGAAGGGTCATAGTGAACTGTAAATGCAGGTTTGAGGTTGCAATTAGGAAATTACTTACTGCATCACAAACTCTCTGGGAAGGGGAGGAGTTCCGGTGCAGAGCAGGAAGTGAGAGGGGTTCGGTGTCTGGCTGGTGTATGCTGAGGACGTCTGGAGAATCTGTGTGGAGCCTGGAAGAGGATTTACGGCTCACAGTGGAGTCTGGCAACGGCACCTAGGGAAGATTCACTGCGACAAGACCGGGAAACAAGTGACTGTATGGTCTGGTTCTGGAGTGGACCAGTTGATCAGGAAAAAGACCAAGAACCTGCCAAGGAACTCTAAGTGCAGCTTTGCCGCAGCACATCGCACCACATGTGTTCGGTGACATTTTGGATATACCAGAAAGCTACAAGAGACACACTCCACTTTCCTTTGGATTACAAATAGTATTGCGCAATACTTAGGGTGCACCCCAATGTTATATCTTGCTTAGGAACATTCAGGCACAGCCAGGCTGCTTTCTGGACATTGGGGAAAAGTCCGCAAGTGCGGGGTTAGTGTTAGACAGTATTATTCTTACTGTATGGTTATGCGCTGTTATCATTCTGTTTATGTATGCTCAACTACATGATCACTATAACTGTTCAGTAAACGTAATTGTTGTAAAAGAACCGCTGTCTGTGTCTGTGTGGCATCGTGTACCCTCTGAACCTGTGGGCCCAGCCCTCGGTTCTCTTTCATTCATGCAAACAGCCACCTGTAATTGATTTGAACAGGTTGCCTGAACAGGTCTGCAAGGAGCACCTGTGCAGTGTGTATGGCTTGGTACATCCATGTGAATGAGGTCCTATTGATGGCTCTTTGATGAGTTTAAAGTGGAAGTGTAATGGCTAATATACGGTAATTTTGGTTAAAAATATTTTGTTCAAGCACGATCACCGCAGGCAATTGCTGGCTGTTTGAACTGACACAAATAGCTGCGGCAGCCTACTGCCTGCCATTGCACTGTACAGACTCAGAAGCCACAGCTACTGTATCTGCACACAGCTGTCAATTACAGCCTCAGGAATCAGTAGATTCCTGCCGCTGGGATTCGTGGTCTGGTTAAAACCCCATGCAAATGGAGTCTTAGGCAAGCTTCCAACTTCTCCTGTCAGCTGTGGGTTAATGAGTCTTCTTAGACTCCAAGCTGTTCCTATTAGTTGTGGGGTAATGATTCTGGCCACACTGGATTGGTCCAAGGCACAGGAAAGTAATTAACCTCATCAGTCTGTGCATCTGTGCTTGTGATAGCATCAGCATCCTGGCTCCCTGTCTGGTTTCTTGCCCAACCCAGAGCTACTATTATCTTGGATTCCTTTGTTGCTGACCTTTGCCTTGCACCCGAATTACTCTTTGGATTGCCTCCTGAACTTGACCTCAGATTCTTCAATGGACTATGTTGCTTTACTACTACCCTGACCCCAGGACATTTTTTGAACTATACATGCTCACTACCTCCCTAAACTTGGGCTGTCCAAGGATTCCGCTACCAGCCACTGTCTACTACCTGACCAGCCTCAGGACTACGGGTACCTTTTCTTATCTCAGCTGTTCAGTCCTTCTGACCAAGAAATATAGCAACCAAGTCCTAGCTTGCCTAGGAAACAGGGGCAGCTATAGGCAGAAGAAACACTAGCCAGCTATAATTCCTGACCTGGCCATCAAGCTGTACATAACCACAAATTTAATGCAATGATTATTACCTATTCTCCATGGTAGTTGTCAAAGATACTGTCTAATCCCCCCTGACAAGGAGTACTGTCACTAGATCGACTTCTGTACAACCAGCCAGCCCATATATGGATCAAAATTTGGCTGGTCCCTGTTGAAAGGGCTGAATTTCAATGCATGTATGGTCAGCTTTACTCTCGAAATTGGTTGAATCGGTTCATTTCTGGCTCCTTTTACCCCCCTCCTCCCTATACAGAGATGATAGCCCCACATCTCTGGAACCAATCGCCACCAATACTCAACATGGTGTTACACGAAAATGACACCAGGGAATGGACGCTTATATTTTTTTATCATGTCTTAAATCTTGATAAGATCGTATAAGAACATTTGGTTTCCACATCCTTGCCCTGTTTTAGAAAATAATTAGCAAAAAAAAAAAAATGGTTCTGGTTCCTAACAGCCAGTAAGCATCTGTGTTGCCCGTTGTAATCAGAAATGCATTTGCACTTTCCAACCCATATAGGTAACACAAAGACTACTGGAATCCTACTGAATGATAGTAGGCAACACAGCAACTTTTCTTTTCCTCCAGTTCTCTTTTATTTTTACAAATCAGCACATCATCAGATTCGTTTGAAGACCAGGAAAGATGAAGAATTACCAAAGAATAAGCAATATTTTTAGAATTCATACGTGACTGCCATGATTAACCATAAAAAGCGTCCTGTCACAAGCCACTTTCTTTGTTGATTTGATTTTCGTTGGGAGATTTGAGGTTTACTTACAGATTTTACAGAGTTATGTAAATGCCTTTTTACAAATGCTGAATAATGATAGCATGGAAGGTCCATGTTTTATTCATGACGCTCTGCTTTTGATGCAGTTTGAAGTAAATTCTTCAATTTATTTATAGGGGGATGCATGGGTAATAAAATGAATAGGGATTAATACATTAAAAAAAAACTATGTATGGCTTGCAAAATATTGAATTACAGAGGCGCTCAGGAGTCATATGGGACAAATAATTTGCACAGTCAAACTCTGAAGTTTGAAAATGAAACTAAAGTCAATTTAGCTCGGGTTTTGGCATATAGAGCTTGTCCATTTTAAATGTAGATTTTAATAAATGAATGTTACATGATTGTAGGATAAAATATAAGGAGGTGCTACATGGTGAACTTAAACTTTAAAGGAAAACTGTAGAGGAAGAAATATAGATGCTGTCATTGCTGATCTCTTTCTGAAAACACTCTTTGCCTAGCTGTGTGACTGCAATACTTTCTGACTCATTAATGGGAACACTTCCACCATGCACATGCTGAGAAATCACTGATTGCAACCAGAAGTAAGGCAAACCAACTCCCCAGTTCACACACTTGCCTCTTCTGGAAGCTTGGAATATTGACTATAAATTTAAGACTGCCATCATGCAATAGGTCATTGAAGACCAATTTGACTTCACGGAAACATTCATCCCTTCCTGTCCGTATAGACTTTGATTTGGTAGCTAGTGCTATATAAAGTCCTCTGTTTAATGAATGCATTTTATTATGTGTAATATTGTGTTATACAGAGAAGGACACATCTCCCAGTGCTCTTCTCTGGGGCTGCAGCTCCCTTTCCCGCACATCACTCCAGGGCTGCCACGCCCTTTCCTGTACATGACCCCAGGGCTTCTGTTGTCTTCTCTGCGCTCCTTTCTAAGGCTGCAGTGGCCTTCCCAGCACACCACCCCAGAGCTTCCACTACTTTCTCTGCACACCACCCCATGGCCTCCACTTCCTTTTATGCAAACCAGCCCATGGCTTCTATTTTCTTCTCTGCACACCACCCAAGGGCCAATACTTCCTTCTCTACACACCACCTCAGGGCTACCACTTCCTTATCTGCACACCACCCCATTGCTGCCACTTCCTTCTCTGCACACTACCCCAGAGATTTCACTTCCTTCTTTGCACACCACCCTAGGGCTGCCACTACCTTCTCTGTACACGGCGCCAGGGCTGCTACTTCCTTCTCTGCACACCACACCATGGCCACCACTTCCTTCTCTGCACACCACACTATGGCCGCCACTTTCTTCTCTGCACACCACCCCAGAGATGCCATCATCTTCTCTGCACACCGCCCCATGGCTGACACTTCTTTCTCTACACATAACCCCAGAGCTTCCACTTCCTTCTTTGCACACCACCCTGGGGCTTCCACTTCCTTCTTTGCACACCGCCCCAGGGCTGCCTCTACCTTCTCTGCACACCACCCTATGGCTGACACTTCCTTCTCTGCACACCACTCTGCGGCTTCCACTTTCTTCTCTGCACACCACCCCAGGGCTGCCACTACCTTCTCTGCACATCATACCATGGCCACCACTTCCTTCTCTTCACACCATACCATGGCCCCCACTTCCTTCTCTGCGCACCACCCTATGGCTTCCACTTTCTTCTCTGCACACCTCCCTGGGGCTTCCACTTCCTTCTATGGCTACTATCCAAGGCATGCCACTACTTTCTCTGCACACCACCCCAAGGCTGCCACTTCCTTCCCTGCACCCTTCCTGGCACAACCCCCCAGGAAAAGAAAAGAAATAGATTTACAGTCAAGCCAAAAATGTATTAACAACATCCATTTTCTTCTGTCAGATGCAGTAATCAGTACTCAGTAGCAGATGTGGTCTGACACACCGCCCTCTCATTCTCTGCAATACAAATTTGTGCTGAATTCTGTAGTTGTAAAAAAGCTTTGCCAACATAGATCACTGGAGTGTTTCTGATAGAAAAAGTAAATAGGGACTTTTTCACACAATAATCAGTCACAAAGCACAAAAAGTGCCACACTAACTTTGCACACAACCACAACAGAGAGAAAATAGGAAGTGAAGGACTGTATTGATTTAAACTGGGTGGAGCTCTTACAAACTAAATTTGGAGTGCTTGAAGACACTCCAGAGAGTCAAAAAAGAGGGGGAAACTGATGAAATGACAGGTCCTTGAGTTCTGGAATTATGGATGGCCATTGGGTGCCACAGATGTTCCCAAAATGTGCACAACATTGAAACACATTAAAGCATCCAGTAGCCACACATACATTTTACCACAACAAAGAGTCTGAAGCCTTATTGTCCCTGGCCCATCCCTTTTATTCATTAGATTGCAGTTATTTCAATTATTGAGGCTCAGCATCTAATGTGGGTGTTACCAAATCTTTTTTTTTTGAGAAGCTATGTTCAACCCCCTGAGGGCCACTCCCATCAGCCATCATCTGCCTGCATTACATAAAGGTGCACAAAGAAATAGTGATGATATCACTAAATCTAAAATAAGGTATGCAATGAAAACAGAATGGTATTATTTAATATAATTTAATAATTGCATTACTATGTTAAAGAGGGGGAAATGAAGGACCATAAAAAGGCAAAATATAAGTAGATTATAGTTCAGCTAATATATAATATATACATATAAATTTGTAACATTGGTTCATATTGCACACTGCACTGTATTTTTTAATCCATATTGCCCAGATTGGAGTCAGCTAGCTATCAAGCAAAAGCTACAAGTAAGGTTGTCTCCCTTGCCCTAATGAAGATCTGCCTGCCATCTTGGAGAGGTCTGGGTTGCAATTGGACACTGATCTCTCGTTACGTGGTCCATGGGACTGCTCTTCCAGCGGGTATGCTTTCCAACAAAAATGAATCTTTTTCAAAGGAAAAGGATGAATCCAGGAGCCATGATGTTAGGCACAAGAATTTATTTTGTGAAGGCTTAACTTTTGGGGAAAGTGGGAGAACCCCTAATGAATCCAGAACAGAGACTTAAAAGCACAGGAAATACCCATGCTCCAAGTACCAAGCAATAAAAAAAAATATACAAAAAACTTAACCCACACACAGTCTTCCTAAGAAAATAATTAAAAATACCAGGAGAGTAAAGAATTACTGTATGGATAAAATAATCAATTTTGCAGCTACACAATAGTGGTAGGGAACAAACCACTAAGCTAAAAAAAATCATATAGACAGAGGTAGCGCACAACGAAATAGCATAAAGTTAGCAGGCAGTCTATATACCTAAAAAGTTTCCCTTTAGTAGATTCAATGGTAGGGAGAATGTAAAGATCTAGTGAAATTCTAGCAGAGTTTTCAGCAGTTGTATGGCTCCTTGTATAGCAGGTGGTGTGGGACCCAACGGCTTTAGGATGAAATTAATGAAGACATGGTTCAGCATTAAATGATGAAGTTTTATTAAAAATGATCCACTACAGTTAAAAGTCAGAAGATGCTATTGGTCACAGACCATTTTCCAGGGAGCCTTACTGCCGGTCATAGCCCACTAGTGGCAGAAACCAGCGGTATCCTTGGAGCTGAAAACCTACTAAGCTAATTTTTGAGGCATTGTCTTTAAGTATAATGTACAGTGAAGGAAATAAGTATTTGATCCTTTGCTGATTTTAAATGTATGCCCACTCACAAAGAAATGATCGGTCCAAAAAATCAAATGGTAGGTGTATTGTACAACTGAGAGACAGAATAGCAACAAAAAATTCAAAAGAAATGCATGTCTAACAAATGATGCACTGATTTGCATGTTCATGAGGGAAATAAATATTTGATCCCCTTCACATGACTTAGTACTTGGTGGCAAATCCCTTGTTGGCAATCACAGAGGTCAGACATTTTCTGTAGTTGGCCACCAGGTTTGCACACATCTCAGGAGGGATTTTGGCCCACTCCTCTTGGCAGCTCCTCTCCAAGTCATTAAGGTTTGGTGACTGACGTTTGGCAACTCGATCTTTCAGCTCACTCCACAGATTTTCAATCAGATTAAGGTCTGGAGACTGGCTAGGCCACTCCAGGACCTTAATGTGCTTCTTCTTGAGCCACTCCTTTGTTGCCTTGGCCGTGTGTTTTGGGCCATTGTCATGCTGGAACACCCATTCACGACCCATTTTCAATGCCCTTCCTGAGGGAAGAAGGTTCACACTTAAGATTTGATGGTACATCCCCCCTTTGATGTGGTGCAGTTGTCCTGTCCCCCCTAAAACACCCCTAAAGCAGAATGTTTCCACCACCATGTTTGACAGGTGGGATGGTGTTCTTGGGGTCAAAGGCAGCATTCCTCCTCCTCCAAACACGTCGAGTGGAGTTGATGCCAAAGAGTTTGATTTTGGTCTCATCTGACCACAACACTTTCAACCAGTCCTCCTCTGCATCATTCAGATGTTCATTCGGCAAACTTTAGGCGGGCCTGGACATATGCTTTCTTGAGCAGAGGGACCTTGCGGGCACTGCAGGATTTCAATCCTTGTCGACGTAGTGTGTTACCAATTGTTTTCTTGGTGACTGTGGTCCCAGCTGCCTGGAGATCATTGACAAGATCCTCACGTGTAGTTCTGGGATGATTCCTCACTGTTCTCATGATCATTGACACTCCACGAGGTGAGATCTTGCATGGTGCTCCAGACCTAGGGAGCCTGACAGCTGTTTTGTGTTTCTTCCATTTGCGAATGATTGCACCAACTGTTGTCACCTTTTCACCAAGCTGCTTGGCGATAATTTTGTAGCCCAGTCCAGCCTTGTGTAGGTCTACAATCTTGTCCCTGATATCCTTGGACAGCTCTTTGGTCTTTGCCATGGTGGAGAGTTTGGAATTTGATTGTTTGATTGCTCCTGTGGAAAGGTGTCTTTTATACAGGTAACAAAATGAGATCAGCATCACTCCATTTAAGAGACTGCTTCTAATCTCAGCTTTTTACCTGTATGAAAGACACCTGGTAGCCAGAAATCCTACTGAATGATAGGGGATCAAATACTTATTACCCTCATGAACATGCAAATCAGTGCATAATGTGTAAGACATGCATTTCTTTTGAATTATTTGTTGCTATTCTGTCTCTTAGTGTTACAATACACCTACCATTCAAATTTTAGACTGATAATTACTTTGTGAGTGGGCAAACATTCAAAAATCAGCAGGGAATCAAATACTTATTTCCTTCACTGTATAGACTGCCTAATAACTTTTATTTCTTTTGTGGTTAGTGTGCTACCCCTATCTATATGATTTGACATTTTTATGGTGAGTACCCATTCTGTTAGCAGCCTTCTGGGGACAGACAAGACAGAAAGTTGCTTGGCACCATCATGCACTCAACTTTGGGAGGAGGTAGTTGGCCAGCCAATTGGTCGCCATCGTTGTTGGGTGACTGGGTTCCTCATCTCCTAAAATGTATTGTAAATCTTGTGCCCTGTTATCTCAAGGGCTTCCCTGTTGCAGTGAGACCCTGAAGCCAGACGCCTGGAAATACTGGTGTCTCTGGAAGTAAATGTTTCTCTAAAGTGCTGACTTAAGTTAAATGTCTTCTGACCTCCCTTAACTGTCTAATAAGGAAGATAGCCCTCCAGCAGGAACTAGCTTAACAACCTGCTGGAAGAAGCAGTAACATGTTGGCGTAGTCATATCCCAACCACTATGGGAATTTGCCTTACTGTACATTCTACACATACATAAAATGGGTGCATGAGCCTTAAGCAGGCCATTCATGGATCGAAACTTCGCCAATTCAGCAGGGACAGGGACAGATTTTGATCCATGTGTAGCCATTGTGGTTGGAAAGAAGTTGATCTGTCGACTGAATTCTGTTCAATTACCCTGTTAGTATTTTTTTGCTCTGCCAGCATGTAGGCAACTGCAGTCTACTCTCTCCATTGGAAGTGGTGCTCAACCACAGCAGCATTGCAGAGGGAGATGAAGTCAGAAGGAACATTCTCCTTTATGATTTCCTGGGTCACTGGGGAAGCTGTCCAGTTGGATGCTGCTGACCCATGTGATTCTGGCCATCATGGGTCAGGCAGAGTCTATTTAAGACCCTGGCTCCTGGGCTTGGCACGCATTTATGTGAGTGAGTAGTGCAGGGACAGGTCACCCATCTGACAGGGACAGTGAATAGCAATAGGGAAAGATTCCATACAAGTGAGGAAAAGATACTGACATGCTATGCTTCCTGGAATCCTCTCATTTGGGTACAGAGAGACCAAAGACAGATGCTGTTGGCACTCCTGAGACCTGCTCAGTTTTACATTGCCGTAACATCTATGAGTTCCACGGTTTGGTGGCCTTCTGCTGGGTTGTTTGTGTAGTTTGAACTTACGTTTACTGCCACTGGACTCGGCAGGATATGTCTGTTCTTGCAGCAGCTGCAAAAGGAGGATCAGAGTCCATCATGGCACCATTAGGTTCTAATGCCTAAGTTTAACGGTTCCAATGTTCCTCTGGTTAAGTGGGAGGAGAGATTAGAAAGTGCTGTGTGCCTGTACAAGGTTCCTGGTCGGCTGATTATGGAGCTAGCAATCAACTCCTTAGAGGATGATGCCCGCTGATCAGTGATGACGTTGCCAGAAGAGGAACAGGCCACCCTGGAACAGATTGTAGTACACCTGGAGAGCCTGTTTGGAGAGAACGTAACGGTCCCAGAGTTGAGGCAGAAATTCTTTGTCAGCAGGTAAAAGGAAGAGGAGAGCCTCACTTACTTCACTGTAGCACTCCAGAGTCTCTGGAAACGTCTGGAGAAGAGGGATGTGCACGACTGTGCTGATATTACCACTTCAGATCATCTAAGGGATCAGTTTGTGGTGGGCATGAAAGCCGACCCAGTCACGAAAGCTCTGTAAGAGTCAATTAGAGTGAAACCCACCATCTCTTAACATGATGTTGTGGTTCATGTGGGAGCAAGCAACTATGGCAGTGATAAAGAAATATGATCCATTGCACCTGAAAGAGGAGGCCTTAGCCCCTTCACCTCTGTCAGCCATAGAAACAGCATTGAGGGAACTCGCCAAAGATGTGGCCTCTCTGAAATGGGAAATGTCCTCAAAAGGAAATGTACTTATTCAAATTGGAATTAGCCTACTCCTCTAGGGTCAAGAATCCGTTGCAGAGAGACTCAGAGGAGGAAGTGCGAGCGGTGTGAACATTTTGGTCATGTGGCGAAGAACTGCGGTTGGCCTGAATTCAAAACACACATAGACCACCATTAAACTAGTGGCTCCCAGGGCAAAGGGATGAATCCTGGGATAGTAAACACAAGGTCCCCAGAAACTGGAGTCAGTGACCAAGAGATCCCATGCACGATTGACACAGGCTCCGAGGTCACTATCAGAGTATGATAGCCCAGCAGTTTGGGACGTGAAAACAACTGGACCCCTTGTGACTATCCCTCAAGGCATTGAATAACTTACCTATCTTGGTAGAAGATATCACGTCGGTGAGGATCCAGCTATAGAACCAAGTGGCAGAACAAGTGGGAGTAGTGATGGCTCATGGCCCAGTAAGTTCTGAGTTGTCTGTTGTTCTGGGTGTGATCATGCTGAAGGACTTGGACGTATCCCACTTACAGGCCAAATCTGAGGACTCCAGCTGGCGTGCATGGGGCTGTGGTCCGTGAGCTGTGTGGCTCAACATGATTCGAGCCTATGAGGCTCAACAAAGGGCAGCAAAGAAACAGCCCGAACAAGTGGGGGTTGTCAGCAAACCTCCTACACAAAAGGCACTCTGAAAGAAGTGGTTGGTCATTACCATTGAGGCTCACAAAAAGTTGCAAGGGGCCGCGGTAATTTTGGAACCCCACAAGGACTCAGTGGTGTCAGGGGAGAGGTTAGTCGCTCTCACCTTATCCATGATTCACAAAAGGAGAGTACTGGTGCAGCTCATCAACCTGCGGACAATCCCTATATCACTCCCCAACTATGCCACCATAGCAGACCTCTACCTGGCTCCTCGTCACTGTATCTTAGAAGCCCCACCAGTGGTGGAAGCAGTATGTGCCTCTCTATAAGCAGCCATGGCTTCATTAGACGAATCCCAATACAAACTACTGCTGGAACAGCTGGACATCCCCTTATAGGACTATCATCTACCACAACAGTGTCTTCTTCATCAACTGCTGGAGAAACACCTACTGGTCTTTGCCACATCCCAGAAGACAACAGGTTCACTGAGGCCATTGATCACCCAATCCAAACGGTGGACACTTCACCCATCAGGGAGTGGTGCCGTCACATTCCCCTAGGCCTGTGCAAAGAGGTCAAAGACTTACTCTGCAACATACTACAGAGCAGGGTAATTCGGGAGAGCCATAGCTCCTGGGTCCTGTTTCAAAAAAAAAAAAAAAACAGCCTGCGATTCTGTGTGGACTACTGCAAGCTAAATGCCTGTACACACCAGGATGCCTTCCCATTGCCCAGAGTAGAGGAGTCACTTAGGACACTGGGCCAAGCCAAACACTTAACCCTTGACCTGGCTGGTGGTTACTGGCAAGTCCCAGTAAGGGACCAAGCTTGTGAAAAAATTATCACACCTCTGGGACTGTTCAAAATTAACCACATACCCTTATGGGCTGAGTAATGCCCCCAGCACCTTCCAACATCTAATGTAAAGATGCCTGGGAGATTTCAACTTTGAGACTGTGTTAATCTACTTGGATGATATCATCATTTTCTCCAAGACCTTTGAGAAGCGTGTTAAGCAATCGGTCTGGGTGTTGGTGAAAAACACCAAAAATGCAACTGGCAGTAAACTGGAGCCCAAGTGGGAGCATATCCCATATCGGGTTGAGAGATAGCCTTGTCCACCAACTGTATGACGTGGTCTCAGAGGGTCCCAATCCCATCAAGAGGTGTCTCCACCGCAACCTGCTGAGACCCTGTGTGCTAAGTGGCAACTGATCCAACAGGCCAGCTGGGGACAGGAAGGCATTTGACCCTGTGGATATTCCATGAAAGAGGCTCTCATTGAATGGTTCTTGCCTCCTCTCTTGCTTGAGCGTCCAGCCCCTACAGACACAAAAACAAGAGCACTCCAGGAGAGCAGCCATGCATGACCCTATAAGCTCAACAGCCTGTTCTGACGTGCCTGAAGAAATGGTCCTGGGCCTGGGTGAAGGAGATATAGAGGGCTCAAGCGACCCCTATCCACCTGCGGTCCCAGAGTGATGATCAGAAGATGATCCCTTGCAACTTGATTCCACAGAAGACACTGTTGTTCGCCACCCTTTGCCGTTCAACTGTGGCCAGCTCCCTGCAAAGTACCGTACTCTGATTATGTTGTTTGAACTAATTTTTCCTGTTGTGCCTTAACTGTGTTTACTACAGTAGTCGTGTTGCTCCTTACTGTGTTGCGATGCCGAGATCAGTTTCTGTCAAGGGGGGGGGGGGTATAGGCAGATGTACTCTACTTTCTCCACTGCAGATGACTTGGCGGGGAGGATTCCCATATCCACATCAAGTGTATGGATGGGGAAATTGGGTGTTTTTTTCTTTGTCCAACTGACCCATTTATGGCCAGCTTTAGTGTATCAGATCAGATCCCCATCTCTTACCCCTAGGTCCTCCTTTTACTGCTTTCTATGTCTGTATGCAGTACTTGAGCATATCCAGCAGCAGAAATGAAGGAGTAGGAGAGCAGAGATTCTAAGAGGTATCACTAGATTCTGTGGCTTAATGCTGATCTACAAGCAAAGAGCTAAATATACAGTTAAAATGCAGATATGGGAGCTGCTTTGTCTGCCAATGCATTTTTATTCCTAGAAACTATCAAAATAAGCTTCCTAGTGCCAAATCCTGTAAATATTAAAAAGAAAAAAGACGAAACTGCTAAGTACAGTAAGGCATTGGATTCTTTGGGCACAGTAGGAGACTACACAATAAAATGCATATAACCATTTATTGACATAAAAGAATCATAATTGGACTCAAAAAGATACTCTTCAAAAGAGAAGATAAGAACAAAGCACATCAAGTTGAGCACAGAGCCCCCCTCCTGTAAAGTAAAGGATAACTACTCAGCACATAGTGACAACATACATATATTTAAAAATACAGTCAACGCAATTCGCCTGTGCATTTGGCTTCTTCAGGACCGTAGCTTGAATATGGGGGAGAGTAGTGCTAGTGGAGGCGGTAAGTCAGTGGCATAGATGTCTGGAGGGCGGACATAGGGGACCAGGGCTGGAGGCGAGCCATAACTGAGCACAAATGCCTACCTTAATGTAAGGAATTCTGAAAATATATAGATTATTGGTTTCCAGTACAGACAGAACAAGCTTATCTCTACAAGAACATAAGAAGGAAAGCAAATGGCTAGGACAATGGTGGGCCTGCATATCTGACCGGCAAGAGTAAAGTAGTGACCTGGTCACATATAATCTCAGTCCAACCGGAATCCCAGATATTCCCATATATTTGAAAAGCCAAATGAAATGGCAGACTAATTGGCCGATGAAACTAGTGGTCACCCGAAATATGTTACCTTAATATGGCATGCGTGTATGATACCACAGTAGGTCTGCACCCAGATCCTCATAGATGTCCCCTGTCAGAAGGAAACAGAACACGCCACACCGGATACTACCCGCACCACGCCACACATGGAGGGCAGCAAAGAAGCAGTATTTTTATTCCTCTCTCTCTCCATTTCTGAGATTTACACAACCCTGCCAGACAACACATGAATGTTGCTGACCTAACCTTTTTGCTGGTGCAGTTAAGCAACGCAACCTTGTCACCTCTCTTACGCAAAGATGGCGAAGGTTTGGGACTTTCAAACACTCTGTGTGCGGATGTTCCAGGAAACATGTGCATGCGCAGATGTGACGCAGAGCCCATTTGAAACTTGAAGCTCATCTGTGCACACGTGGGGGGGGGGGGGTAGGGGACAAAAACCTAATTCTCATCTAGAAATTAATGACTTCAATTAAGAATGTAAAAAATTGTATGTCCTCCAAGAGAGGGAGGAGGGAGGGGGAAGGAGGCAGGGCACCATGACATGACTTGAAAATCTGCAGAATTCTGCATATGAAGAAGACTGAAATCTACCCGATTTATGAAATCAGGAGAAACAGGAAGTTTAGCTTTCTCAGTTCTGTCCATTGCCTGTCCAGTAACATGAAACCCGTAACAGAGGCCTCCGTCTCTCCCCTTCCTCGCAGCCCTCATGCTCACACGCTAACCTGACTTCTGTATCCTCTTTCTATTTTTGTGACAGCAATGTGCTTTGATGTCACCAGTCCCTCTCTGTCTCCATTGATATAACTGTAGGCAGTTAAAGGAGAAGACTTTAAACATTATTACAAAATACTAGCCGTATCTATTACTTCTAGGTCTTTTGCCAAAATTCCATGAGATGTAACTCTCAGTTGGAACACTATGTATAATACAGATTGAATAACTTATTATTATTATACAGGATTTATATAGCGCCAACAGTTTGCTCAGCGCTTTACAATATAACAGGAGACAATACAGCAACAATACAGTTCAATACAAGAGGGTTAGGAGGGCCTGATCCTTGGAGCTTACAATGTAAGATGCATCAAAGTGTATCTAAATCCAAGAACACATAAAGTGCTATTAAACCCAAAACCAAAATTGTAATAAATTGCAGTTTACCAATCATTAGATGTGGTGGCTACATTCGTTTTTTTTTATGCTTTTTCTCTCTATGTTTTCATCTGGTGATCTGGCCAGCAACACACCTCCTGTATTACAGTGCGTACCCTCTGGATGCATGAGCACAGGGCACCTTTGGACAGGAGCATTGTCAGTCTGGAGAGAGGGGAGTGTTTGATGTGCTTGGGGGAGGGGAGTGTTAGATGTACTATCAGATTTGGATACACTAAACAAATTGAAGACAAACTCCAGCTAACACGTTTTAAGTAGTTACAGCAATCTTGTTCCTTTGAGATGAAGTTTTTACATAAATGAATACAACTGCTACATCTACGGCACATCTTGTTTTGTTGAACAACAACAGATTTACTGGCCGGATTACCAGCTTAAAATAAAGGAAAGAAAGACTAAACAAAGGAAACCACAACTAAGAATTGGTAAGCCTCAATATAATAAATGTTTGCTTTTGCGTTTAATAACATTTTAACAGTCCCTAAAAAATTATTCCAGGTGTGGATATTTTATACAGTTGTGCTCAAAAAATTGCATACCCTGGCAGAAATCGTAAAATTTTGGAATTTATATTGAAAATATGAAATTGAAATATCCTGCGCTCAACTATGAAATTACCTAATAAATAGCCAGCTGCTATCACCTATTCCCTATACCTCAGGATGTGTAAATATAACAAAAAATGGTGAAGCGCTATGCAAATGCAACAAATCAGTGTATATACACACAAATATAGGTGAATAAATATACATTAATAAGCAATAATTAAAACGTGAGACTCCAATCTTTTAAATAATATAGAGTGACATGTTCATGAGGAAGCCACGTGTCCTATCATGGTGTAACGCGTAGAGAGCATGTGCCACTTTCGGTTTCAGCGGTGACGCACGTCCGGTTTTGACGCCATCTTGGTACACCCGAGTCCCCTAGTACACCCATAGCACATGGGAAACTGCTGTACTAATAGGATTTTAATGTGAGTGTCCATTATTTTGGCGTTTTTTCATTAATAAAGCGGTATTACACTATGGAGGTCTTTCTCTTTACCCCTGTCATGCATGCCTGAGCCTATTGTGTGAAAGGCATATTTGATGCGCTGAGTTATAATCGAAGCCCGAGTGGAGTCGGTGGACCCAGGGGCGGACTGACCATTTGGAAACTCGGGCACTGCCCGAGGGCCCGGGGTCAGTAGGGGGCCCCATGAGATGCCCCTGGTGCCTTTTTCATAGGCTTTTTTAAGTTTATAGTGTGGGAAGCCGTCTGGTTTGAGGATTACCCAAGGTGTTGTGGCCCTTAAGGGTCGATGTTAGGAGGTGAGGGGGCACTTTAGCCACTGTGGTATAAGTCACAAAGAGTGTCACTGAGAGCACTTATAGTGTACACTGAAGATTGAAGCACTTTTTGTTGGACTGATCACTATCGATGTTTACACTGAATGATTTTATTCAATTGTCGTTTATTTATTTTTTCTATCACTTGATACCCATCACTTGATATATTAATAATGGATATCTAATTTTTGGTATATATTTCACTCTACCTGGTGTGTATACATATTGTTTAGCAGACCAGGCATTTTTTACACAGTGTGTTGCTGTTTTTAAGCACGGGTCACTTTGTATTATTTCAAGGATTGGAGTCTCATGTTATTATTATTATTTCAAGGATTGGAGTCTCATGTTAATATTATTTATGTATATATATCTCTTTTGGGTATATATTTCATTTAACCTGGTGTGCTTATATTTTTATTGGCAGATCAGGCACTTGTTTTTGCACAGTTTGTTGCTGTTTTAAGCACATGTCACTCTATATTATTGAAAAGATTGGAGTCTCACATTTTAATTATTGCTTATTAATGTACATTTATTCACCTATATTTGTGTGTATATACACTGATTTGTTGCATTTGCATAGCGCCTCACCATTTTTTGTTATATTGAAAATATGACTGATTATGTCAAAAAAACTGTCTTTTATTTAAGGAGAGTATATGAAGCCATTTATTATAAAATAGCTCTTTGGCTCCTTTTTAAATCATAATAACAGAAATCATCCAAATGGCCCTGATCAAAAGTTTACATACCCTGGAATGTTTGGCCTTGGTACAGACACACAAGGTGACACACACAGGTTAAAACGGCAATTAAAAGGTAAATTCCCACATCTGTGACTTTTTAAATTGCAATTAGTGTCTGTGCATAAATAGTTAATGAGTTTATTAGCTCTCACTGATCAGGCTAGATACTGAGCAATGGGGAGCAGAAAAGAACTGTCAAAAGACCTGCGTAACCAGGTAATGGAATTTTATAAAGATGGAAAAGGATATAAAAAGATATCTAAAGCCTTGAATATGCCAGTCAGTACTGTTCAATCACTTATTAAGAAGTGGAAAATTCAGGGATCTCTTGTCACCAAGCCAAGGTCAGGTAGATCAAGAAAGATTGCAGCCACAACTGCCAGACGAATTGTTTGGGATACAAAGAGATATTCACAGGTAACTTCAGGAGAAATACAGGATGCTCTGGAAAAAGACAGTGTGGTTGTGTCAAAGAGCACAATACAACAATTCTTGAACAAAAATGAGCTGCATGGTCGAATTGCCAGAAAGAAGCCTTTACTGGGCCAATGCTACAAAAAGCCCAGTGAGAAGTGTCAAGCTGTTGTCGGGCATATTGTAACTGGGCTTTTTTCTGCTATTCACTCAGACCTGTCCATCCCAGCTACAGGAATCCACAGATTCTTGCCACTGGATATTGCAGTGTGTTGATCCTACCAAATATCTGATGGGCTGGTAATTTCCTGTAGTGAACTCACAACACTGTTCTTCTGCTGCCCTGAAATCTCACACAATGCTATTAATCCTTCCTAAAGCTGGCCATACACTAATATATTTTCTTTTTTTTTTTTAGCTTGTGAGCTTAAAAAAAAAAAAAACAGATTTCTCCATAGTCACCATACAGCCTCCTGCTGAGCTATTATGTACCAGAATAATGGCTGCATCTGCATTTGGCCAACTATTTTCAATCAAAGGATGTGAGGCAGGAGGTGGCTGACAGGGCCACCCACTAAGCTGGTTTTTCAAGAAATTCAAACAGAATTTAGGGAACAGATCAGGAGAGATGGAAGTGTTCTGTAGTTCTAAAACACTTTCTGTCCTCAGATGACAACACTACTTCTACCGCCCAAGATAAAACTTTCTGGAAGAATGGATTACACTCAGGAAACCAAATGTTTCTGAATCGGATAATGCCACATCACAGTATCTAGCCTTAGAGCAGCAACACATGTACAAGGAGGAGGAAGCATGGATAGGAAGGTGGCCTGAAAACCATAGGGTCATACATCACATCTCCTCCCCCTACCATAGTCTTCTCAGAGTACCAGCCACCAGTAGCTGAGGATTCATAATGAGTGAGTGTTCATAGTCCTGTATCAAGCATGACAGCCCCCAGAACATGAACACTGTGGGGCAATGTCCTAAATCCCAGGAATATCCTCATGCACACTGGATGTTTTTACAGCGGCTGTTTTTGACATTTTTCTACAGCCAGTAAACCCCCCAGCATGTTATCCTATGTGTCCATACACACATAGACTGTAATCAATGTTTTTTGGCTGAAAAAAAAAACACCCCAGGACTAGTGGCTTTCTAGAGGAGTTTAGCTGTAAAAATGCTCGAATGCTGAAAAACGCGTCAAAACATGGTAAAACAGTGCAAACCGGCGTTTTTGGACTTTTTTTTAACCAAAATAATTTTTTTTTGGCAAAAAAACCCTGCTAAAAAAATGCTAAAAAACACAAACAGAAAAACTCAGGAAAACACCACTAACTGCGGCAAAACACAGCTAAACAGTAATGCAAAAACGCTACAAAAACTGACTTTACACAGCTAACATTACCAGCGTTATCAAAATGTCCAGTGTGTATGAGGACTTACACAGCAGAATAGCAGTGGACACTGAGAGACCACTGGTACAAATTGGCAGATTTTTGTAGGAGGTTGTAAATGTTGCCTGCATACCCTGTGTGCCACCAGCAGCAGCTGTCAGTGGTGGCTGTCAGATTTCTACTCTGTACAAATCAGTGGCCAGAGGCGCTGCTGTTCATTTAAGCAGTTACATGGGTGTAGCGAGGCCATTGCCATTTCTCTTTTAAAGAACTGTTTCCCTTTTAAGACTGCATGTTGTCATAAAGGGTTTGATTGGCTCAGCTCTCAGCAGTACTGGAGTGTTTGTGGGAGTTGCAGTTTCATCACAGAGGCAGACAATGTAACTTTATACTGCACAGGACTACAGGGACCAGGATGCTTTGCAAGGAGGAAGGGGGTGGGTGAGCCACATGTGCCTTTGCGGAGGACATGTGGGAGCTAGCCTGCAGCTCCTACTGTTGAAGTACACTGACACTGTTTCCAGAGCAGCAGAGGTTGCTAAGGACAACGGTTATCTACAGCAGCTGAAGTCACGGCAGTTACCGACAGCAATGACATCTCCCACCGCAAAGAGGTCAGAGTGTTGGAAATCGCAGAGGAGGCGTGTGACCATCTCAGGTGAGGAACCTCAGAGATTGTGCAGCACCGACAATTGACAATAGAAAAAAACTAGCAGAGAGACAGAGCCCCATTCATCATCCCTTCAAGGAGTCAACCCCTGGAGACTGTTCTTCGTGGATGTGGTGAGCAACTGCTAACCTGTGACATGTCAGTCCTTAGGAGAGATCCACCGATTCACTAACACAGGCCTGTGCAACACATCACACAGTGTTACAATCCCACAGTATACAAGTGAATTGGGGACTGAGCCTAAAGAGATGTCAGTTTAGCTGGGGACATATTGCTGCTATAGTTGCAGGGGGTTGATTCTGATCTATAGCTATACCGGTATATGCATGAATATTGTGTTTCTTGATGTTATTGTGCCAATTCTAGAAGGTTTGTGTATTCAGTGCATTTAACTGCTATCTTCCAAGTTAATTTTCAGTCCATTTGCAGAGTTTTACTTATCTTATTAAACTTGTTATAAAACTTCCCACAAGGTGTACTGGTGTGCTGTGGATCCAATATATATATGGTTCATCACTGAAGTAAGGACAGAAGTGCCCATTAATTTCAGCGGCCCCTTCAGGGGTGAGCGCTACATGGGGATACAGCCTCTGACTGACCCTGGACACAACAGTGTTCGCCTCCAGGGTCGGAAATTTCTGCCCGAATGCCCGAGGTCTGACTGCATGCAAACTGGCTCCAACTAATTAGCCAGTTTGTATGCAGCCACAGCACCTAGCCACCTCTGAATGCAACAAAAAATCTGCAGATATGCGCTTGTCTGAATGCAGTGAATGAGTGAACTATAGAGCCTTTCACAAGGCAGGTTCAGTGCAGGCACTGATCACATTTGAGCTGAAGCCGCAAGTGACAGGCATGGCAGCAGCCTAAAGGACGGTGTCGCAGCCATGAATCCAATCCCAAATGTGTGCAGTGGGTGAAAGCACAGTGGGCCCCATACACTTTGGAGCTTTTGTGCACTGCATGCTCTGCACACATTGAGGATATGCCACTGACTGTAAAATACACTGCATCAAACATACCTAGTTAGAAAAAGCACATTCATTGAAAGCATCTAAAAATCAAATCCACGATACAGATTAGACAGTAAGCCCCCCGTCACATCAAAGCCGATTTTGAAATCGTGCGACTTACATTACGATTTCAAAATTGGGTGACCTGTTGATTTCAGTTGCGATTTGCAAGATATCTGACACAGTTGTCTATGCAAATCACAACAAAAGTAGTGCATGTACTACTTTAACCGCTAGCCTACAGGGCACTTATACCCCCTTCCTGCCCAGGCCAATTTCCAGCTTTTAGCGCTGTCGCACTTTGAATGCAAATTGCGCGGTCATGCAACACTGTACACATATGAAATTTGTATCTTTTTTTGTGACAGAGATTTATTTTGGTGGTATTTAATCACTTCTGGGTTTTTTATTTTTTCTTAAAAAAAACAAAAACCACAGAAAATTTTGAAAAAAAAAACGTTTTTTCTTAGTTTTTGTTATACAATTTTGTAAATAAGTGATTTTTCTCCCTCATTGATATGCGCTAATGAGGCTGCAGTGATGGGCACTGATAGGTGGCTCTGATGGACACTGATGAGGAGGAACTGGTAGGTGGCACTGATGGGCATTGACAGGCATCACTGATGGGCACTGAAAGGAAGCACTGATATATGGCACTAATATATAACACTGATAGGCAGCACTGATAGGTGGCACTGACAGGCGGCACTGATAGGTGGCACTGACTGGCACTAATGGGTGACACTGAAAGGCAGCTCAGGGCACTGATATGTGGCATTGATGTGCACTGGTAGGCACTGATATGTGGCATTGATGTGGCACTGATGGGCACTGGCACGAGGGACTGATGAGCACTGACACAAGGCACTGATGGACACTGACAGGTGGCACTGCTGGGGCTACACTGATCATCAAGGCACACTGATCATCAGTGCCCTGATGATCAGTGTACATGTCCCCTCTGCGGAAAGCCGATTACCGGCTCTCCTCTCCTCTTGAGCTGTCAGCGTGACAGCTTGTGGGGAGAGACATGCCGATAACCGGCATTTCCCTGTTTACATGTGATCAGCTGTGATTGGACACAGCTGATCACATGACCGAGCCGACATCTTCGGCTCTTTCTGTGATCAGTGATCCGACACAGCGCACCACTGATCGCCGCGCTGCGCGCTCCCTGAGCCGCGCATGCGCAGTGAGAATGGGAGGATGTCATATGACGTCCTCCCAGAACGAGAGAACCACCTTGCGTCTGTCATATTACTATATGGCGGGCGGGAGGTGGTTAAAAATCGGTGCAGCTCTGACCACGTCAGAACTGCCCTGATATGACCGCTCTAATAGGGTGCGACTTGGCATACAAATTACAAGTCGCATGGCATGCAAATCACATGCCAAGTCACACCCGATGTGAACGGGGTGTAAGGCTACATTTGTGTGGGCATTTACACAGGTTGAGAATCCTAGCAGCAGCGATCTGCAGATTCCCGCGACTGGGATTGACAGATATGTGCAGATAGCTGCAGCCGATGAGCCTGTACAGTGCAATGACAGGCCGTTGGTGACTGCAGCTATTCCTGACTGTTTGTGCACTAGGCACTCACCTACGATGATTGTGGCTGTGTACAGTTATCTAAATACATCTATCAATCCCAGACTCAGGAATACACAGATTTTTGCCGCTGGGATTCGCAGTGTGTGTAAATGCCCATGCAAGCAAACACCTAGGTTTCCCAAACATCAAACCAAATTCACCAAACTGTTAGGCAGAGGAGCTATCACTATTTATGAGGCACATTGGTCAACATCAGCAGAAAAGGAGCTAATACAAGAAGCATAAAAACACAAATTTATTGTTAAAACAAAGTCATTCTGCCCATAAAAAGAAAATCTCATTCTGTGATAAAACATTACAACAAATCAGTGGCTTCTATGAGTGAGATCGCTGTTTTTCCTGCATACCACCATTTGAACTGACATCTGCAATAGTATACTTGATGGACTGTAATATACGTACACTCACCGGCCACTTTATTAAGTACACTTTGCTAGTGCCAAGAAAATATCACACACCATTACACCACCAGCCTGAACTGTTGATACAAGGTAGAATGGATCTTTCATGTTGTTTATGCCAAATTCTGACCCTACCATCTGAATGTTGCAGCAACCCATTCTCCTCTGACGTCAACAAGGCATTTTTGTCCACTCAACTGCTGCTCAATGGATATTTTCTCTTTTTCGGACCATTCTCTGTAAACCCTAGAGATGGTTGTGCATGAAAATCCCAGTAGATCAGCAGTTTTTGAAATACTCAGACCAGCCCGTCTGGCACCAACAACCATGCCACGTTCAAAGTCACTTAAATTCCCTTTCTTCTCCATTCTGATGCTCAGTATGAACTTCAGCAAGCCGTCTGCACCACGTCTAAATGACTAAATGCATTGAGTTGCTGCCTTTCGCTGATTGTGTTACCAGGCAATTGAACAGGTGTACCTAATAAAGTGGACGGTGAGTGTACACTGTCTTATAAACATGCCTAGTTGGAAACAGCAAATTCATTTAAAGGGTCTATAACTCAATATTCAATATCCTGGGCTAAAGTACCACATCCATAAATAAGAAAATAAACATTGGACTTGAAATTAGGGTTAGGATTACACTTGCAATCGTATAAAAATATCATTTTTATTTAGTCCTATCTGTACCATTTGATTCAGAGATCAGTTAAGAATGTTTTTCCCCTCAAAAGGAATGTCGGACTTTATTGGTACCACCACACCTGCAACTGTATAATATATCACATTTATATAGCCCTGTATGTACCATTTATGATTTATAGATATTTTAAGAATTTTGTTTTTCCAAAACTGCAATGTTGGACTTTAATGGTACCACCAAAACTGTAATCGTATAAAAAAAAAAACTGCATTTATTTAGAATTTAAAAAAAAAATGTATTTTTTCATTTATAAATTAATTCTAACTAAATATGCGGTGGTACTAATAAAGTGCAACTTTCCTGCCATGAAAAAAAACATTTTTAAACGATCTACAAATCAAATGTTACAGATAGGACTAAAAAAATGTTTTCTTTTTATACGATTACATGTGTAACCCTAACCTCATGTCCAACATTCCTGTCAAGGAAAAAAAATATAAAGTTTAAAAATTTTAAAGGATCTATAAATCAAAAAGGTATAGACAGATAAGAGAGACCTAAAAATTAGTTTTTTAATTAATTCTAACTAAATGTGATTTCTTTTAGCAATTTCAAGTGAGGTGGTACTATTAAAGTCCAACATTCCTGCCATGAAAAAAACATTTTTTAATAATCTATAAATCATATGGTACAGAAAAGACTACATAAATGTTTTATTTTATATGATTACATGTGTAACCCACAACCTCATGTCCATGTCGAGGAAAAACTTTTAAAGTTGACCATTTTTAAAGAAACTATAAATCAAATCAAAAAGGTATAGAAAGATAAGAGAGACAAGTTGAAAACTATGATCAGCACTCATTGCTAGAAATAATCAGCCATATGGCTGGCTTTACTGAAGACGTTATACTGAAAGATTTCGGGACAGCTGAGGTCTATTCGTCAGACACACGGCTCATTCTCAGAAGCATGCTCCCCTGACAGCATGACTTCAGTGAGTCAACTTTATAATCAGGATGGCCGGCTAGAATAGAATCTGGCCAACAACAACTTGCTAGTTTATTCTGCTTTCTAGGTCTACAGTACAGGCTAAAGAACAGACACAAGGGTGAAAAGTACGAGTACAGTACCTGCCACAGGAGAGGGCTTCCTAAGCAGCACCCACCTATTCTTCCACTGAAACAGGAAAACAAAGTTAAATATTAGGCAGTGGCATACACAGCCGTTTTAAAAATTCTAGGGCAAAATATTTTCCGAAAATCAAAGTTAATAGCAGGCAGAAAAAAAAAAAAAGAAAGTCCATTTCGCTGACCTTTTTTCCATCTCTCAATTTGACTTGACCCTCCACCACAACCGAATCCGTCATCTTCAGTCATGGTTCCAAACAGCTGCTGCCTGCTCTCTCCCCTCTCTCTTTCTGAATGTACTTAAGCCCAAGGGTCACTTTCAAAATAGCTTTAATAGCTCTGCCTGGCAGGAGATGCGCAGACAGGGAGAGCTGCATTATGTGACACGCAGCCCGCCGAGCAAATGGCCACTAACTTTTCCAGCCGCCTCCCACCGCCTCTTACCAGGGCAAGTGGGCACAGAGATTTCGACAACTGTCTAAGCTTTTGACCCTTTAAGGGCAGAAACAATGCGGTGCAAGAAGTTTGTATTCAAGGCAAAGACATTTCTTCTGTAAGAGGAATAAGTAGGAGTGGACGGCTGTTGGGACTTGTAGGCAGTAATCCTGCTTATTATCTTTATACCTCGGGGCTTAGGAACAGAGGGGGCGAGGTGGGCACCAAAGTTAAAGAAATCTCGTTATCAAAGCAGGAGTCTTTTATATGATTCAGGATGCTGACAGGACTCAAAATGTGTGTTGAAGATAATAATTCAATGAATGGTCCACCTGTCTACTTTGCAGATCTAAACTATTTCCTTGAATGATCATGGCTGCAAACTGTCCCGGAATTGTTTGGTGTCTATACACGCTAAGATTATCGATACATTCCTTTTCTGATTGATCTTTTTTAATAGGAAGACTATTACATTTATGGTTAACAACCTATTTATTTGACATGACACCAACGGCGAAGTTGGGTTCAATCGATAATCAAAGTGTATAAGTATATGTAAACGCTCACCTTGTTAAAAAACCTATTAAGGTTCAAATAGAAGTGAAAGGCAGAACATTTGTGTGTGTACTGTACGTTTTTAAGTGCCAGTTCACTGTCTTTGAAGCCCTTCGAGGAGATAACTTTCCATTTAGAAATACAAATTCAGAAATCATGAGGAGCAGATCCATAAAAGGAGGGGGGCTAAAAACACCCCAAATAAGAACAAGTACAAGCACAATTAAAAGATATCTGCCCCTACAGGAAAGAAGTCCAGAGGGTAAAACCCCAGAGAGACAACCGGGAGTAAGCAACGAAGGAGAAAGATCTAGACCAGTGGTCTCCAATCTGTGGCCCTGGGGCCAGATGTGGCCCTTTGCCTACCTCTGTCCGGCCCTTGGGACACTATTCAATCCACAACTGACACCAATGATGGGCTGCTATTCCTCCCACTGACTCCAATGATGGAGCACCATTTCTCAAACTGACACCAATGATGGGGCGCCATTCCTCCAACTGACACTAGTGATGGGGCACCATTCCTCAAACTGAAAGATGTGGCCCTTTGCCTACCTCTATCCAGCCCTTGAGACACTATTCAATCCACAACTGACACCAATGATGGGCTGCTATTCCTCCCACTGACTCCAATGGTGGGGCACCATTCCCCCCACTGACACCCAGTAATGGGGTGGCATTCTTCCCACTGACAATGATGGGGCACTATTCCTCCCACTGACACTAGTGATGGGGCACCATTCCTCAAACTGAAAGATGTGGCCCTTTGCCTACCTCTATCCAGCCCTTGAGACACTATTCAATCCACAACTGACACCAATGATGGGCTGCTATTCCTCCCACTAACTCCAATGGTGGGGCACCATTCCCCCCACTGACACCCAGTAATGGGGTGCCATTCTTCCCACTGACACCAATGATGGGGCACTATTCCTCCCACTGACACCAATGATGGGGCACCATTCCTCCCAGAGACACCAATGAGGGGGTGTTATTACTCCCACTGATACCAACAATGGGGCACTATACATTCCACCTAAACAAATGAAGGGGCACTGTTTGCTTCCACTAAAGTTGGGAGATTTTCTACTCCCACTGGCCACAGTCCGGCCCCTATAGAGTCTGAAGGACAGTAAATTGGCCCTTTGTTTACAAAGTTTGGAGACCCCTGATCTAGACTGTCATTGGGAATCTCAAACATGAATCGGGTCAAAGAAACTCATGACAAGTGAAGCAGAAGGGGAACTATTGAGGAACAGGAAGTATGTTCGCAAACGCCCACTAAAATGGAAATAGAAGAAATGTTTGCAAAACTTGAACAATCGATAAAGAAAGATATGGCGGTTTTGCATAACGATTTGGGTTAAGTGTTACTGCAAGTGGAAGAAACAGAAGAAAACTGGACAAACATGCTCAAGTGATAACTAAACTGGAAGAACAAAAGGATGAAATGCGATGGGAACAAAGGAGGCTATTATATAAGATGGAAGATCAAGAAAATAAAGATATGCGGAATAACCTAAGGAATCGGGGTTTACCTGAAACATCCCAAGACGAAGATTTAAGGGATATAATTAAGAAGTATTTAATCCAATAATGGATGAACCAGAAACAGAGCAATGGAAAATTGACAGGATACATAGGATCAGGCGACCACAGCGAATGACAACTGAAACCCCCAGAGATGCGATAGTTCGTTTCCATTACTATGAGGATAAAGAGCATATCTGGAAGAAAGTAATGAGGATTCCAGTAATTAAATATGGAGACACAAGTTTGCAAATCTTCTCAGATATGGCCCTAGAGACTCTGGCGAGGAGAATTCTGAGGCCACTATTGGAGCAGATGCGGAAGGAAAATGTTCGATATAACTGGCTTTTTCCAGCCTGTCTTGAGGAATGGAAGAATGCACGTTCTGTCAAACAGATTCCCAGACGACCTGTAGGATTTCTGTGAGAGACTAGAAATACAGATCCCTGATATCCCAGGATGGACAGAGGGAGCTAAAGAAACCTTGGACCTAGGAAAATAGAACTGGAAATTGGTCCCCAAGAAAATGCTATAATAGAGGGGAAGGGAAAGAGGAGGAGAGGGGGAGGAAGAGAGGAGAATAAAACAGAGGGGTCCCAAGAGGGGATGTTTGGTCCTGTATGTCTGATGTTTTTTTTTTTTTCCTCTCTCTTTCTCCTCTCTTCCCCTCCTCTGTATTTTACATCTCCTCCTCCCCCCCTGGTTCCCAAAGTGGGGGGGGGTGGATTTGGGGGAGATTGGAGGGGTAAATAAGGCTTAAATTGAAAGGTTTGAGCAGGTAAGGGCATTGGGCGGGGGGAAAAGGAAAGAAGTGGGAGGGCAATAGAGGAGGGTTGAAAGAGAAATGTAACTACCAGGCAAGGTGGTTGGTTGCTCACCATGCCCCCGAGGGAGGTGGAGACATGGGCGACGTATGTGCTCAGGGCCTCACCCTGAAGGTTGAATCAAATGTGGGACAAGGCCCACTACCGATTCAGGGGTTAGGAATGGTCCCAAGGTCTCCAGGGATGGAAGGAGGGGGTGGGGGGATCTCAGAAAGGGGGGGGGGGGTAAAAATAGAACCTCTAGAAGATATCTTCTTGCTACAAATTAGATACAAGGTTAATTTCCTAGGTATGATCAGCAAGGCGAGAAAAGAGGAAGAGGAATGAATTTGGTTAATTTTATGACCTATAATGTGAAAGGATTGAATACCCTGGTAAAAAGACATAAGAACCTTCCATAAGGAAATCCACCAACGTTCTATTGGAGTAATATTTTTGCAAGAGACGCATATATCCCATAACACGAATGTTAAGTTATACTCAAAACATTATGCTGATACACCAATAAGGCGTGCTAAAGGCGTAGCAATTGAGATAGCAAAGAATGTGAGATTTAACATCAAAGAAAGGTTGACTGACCCAGAGGGTAGATATATATTTGTGAGGGGACTTAAATGGAACAGAATGTACACTGGCAAATATTTACTATCCTAAGAAGAACCCAAGGGTATTTTTGGAAGACATGTTAAGAAAATTAATGAATTTTAAAAAGAGCAGGTTGATCATGGCAGGAAACTTTAATTTTTGTATGGACCCTATGCATAAAATGTACTCAAGATTGGATTATATAATGATAGAGCACAGATAAGTGGAGTCATTAGTTAAGGTTGACATTGAGGTGACATCAATATTGGATCATGCTCCTGTCAAGCTGCGTTTACAAGAATGGAAGAGGATAAACATGTGGAAGTTGAACGAGACACTCCTACAGGATCAGGAGATCTAAAGGAGATTAAAAAAAGAGATTGAGCAATATTTTCAGTCAAATGAGCCTGAGGAGGTTTCAGTTGCACATAAGGTTTATATAAGAGGTATTCTGATCTCCATAGGGGCAGAAGAGAAGGAGGGAATAGAGAGAATAAGACCATTAATAGAAGAATTATATGAACTAGAACAACTACATAAAAAAATACTAGATATAGAGGTACATCAGAAAATAATACTAAAAAGAGAGGAATTTAAGGATTTAATGGAGCAAGAAACACAGACGGTGTTTAACATGGTGGCAAAAGAAAGATACCAATGGGGGAATAGACCAAGGAAATATCTAACCAGAAGATTAAGGAAACAGAAATCAGCAAATTACATGGAGAGAATCAGAAATGAGACCGGTAAAATGGTATATTCAACTACCGAAATAGCAAATGTATTTCAAAAATATTACAGTAGGTTATATGATGTAAACTCAAGAATCTAAAAGAATAAGAAGTAGAAAGAAAAAGGAAAAAGGAAGTTATTTTTAAAAGAAGCCAATTTATATAAACTAAATTAAGAAAGTTCACTAGTCCTAGAAAAATCTATCTCACAGGAAGAAATTCAAACAGCCTTACAAAAACACGATGGCAGGGAAGAGTCCAGGACTGGATGGGTACACAATAAGGTATTATAGGAAATTTAAGGAACAACTAATCCCAAAAATGGTGCCTGCCAGAAATAGGTATCCACTCCCAGGAGGGAGGATCAGTGGAACTTTCTTTCTTTCTCAGGTGAAATTTCAATTTAAGAAGTTTAAACTACATGGTATCCAGCTACAAGGAGCATTATTGTTTCCCGATATTAGAGAATGTAGAATGTCTTTTTTTTTATCACACAGACTCGGTGTAGTAGACAGCTAAAGGATCACCAAGGCATAACACTGTGCATCACACCTAAGCAAAGAGCACAACTTGGATATACTGTATTATGAGCAAATACAGTATAGCCATACATGAACAAACATAATTACAAGCTTTATTCAAAAAAGGTTTTAATTTATTAAAAAAACAATGTGATTTACATTAGAGTGAAACGAAGGTTAGGTGTACTTATAAAACAAAAACTGTATTTTTTTATATAAAAGGATTATAAACCCTGTTGTGTTTTCTGTTGCTGTGTCCCTACTAGACAGATAAACCATCTGTATCACTACCCCCGTAGGGATTGTTGCTGAATTGGGTCCCCCTATAGTCCTGCACAGCCAGGCAATTCAGAAATTTCCACACAAGCTTGCTTCAGAGTCAGAAATCAGTCCTTGAGCTTTTGTTTTGTATTTTATAGAGGAGATTTAACTAGGATAGGGTAAAGGGGTATAGGATGCCCAAGGGAACCAATAACTGAGGACAAATCTCCTGAACTATTCACAAGCTTCTCCTTCTTCTGCAACACAGTGTTTGTTGGAGTGCTAGCCAGCATCTCCTAGTTGTACCACCCCAGACCCTGGATTAACTCCTCTTCACCCAGCAATCTGGAGACTTTTCCTGAGCAGGTGATCTGCCTCCTGTCCCTTTAAATAAGGTGAACAGTCACTAGTAGGGGGCTAATCTGGTTTCCCACCAGAGTGCTCTTTCCCCTATCCGCCCAGGGGGTGCAGGTGTTCTCACTCAGATCCTCTCCTGTACTGCTTGCGGGTTGGCTGCTGCTACCAGGCCTATCAGCTGGGCTGCTCCTTTCTTGCCATACAGGTGGTCCTCACTCAGGGGGCCAGTGATCCCTAAGTTTTCTGCCTCTCCAGGTCCAGACTCACAGGCAGGCCCCATCCCACTAGGCCTCCTGGCAGCCTTCCTCCTCCAGCCTCACATCTTCCTATTCCTTCTTCCAGCCATCTCCTCCACGGTCCTCCCACTTAGCAGGCTCCTTGCCAAGCCTTCTGTTGGAGATTGGCTGAGGTCCCTCAAGAGTGCAGCCAGCCACTCCTCAGATCCACCCACTGCCTCCAAGGCATTTCTCTGAAAGCCTCAGAGCAGGGGGAAATTCCAGAGGGGCTGGCCAGCAGAGTCTCTCAGTCCTGACCACAATTTTACCCCACTGGCTAATACACCTGAGCTGCTAACCAGCTCCTGTCTAACCATTAGAGTCTAGCTCCCCCTAGCTAGACTAGGAGGGTGCTACACATTTATTTGTCCTGAGGACCATTGTCACAGAGACAGAAAGTAATGGGCAATCCTACATTTTACAGTTGTCACCAGAACAAGAGGAAAAAGCAAATCTTTCAAAGAGAAGCGGGTGGCAGCTGGCCATAAATGGAGTGAATTTCTTCTGGTTCCTGATGAACTTGCCAAAATTCACTCAGTGGGTGGCCCTGAGCTAAGGCTAAAAAATATATATATTTTTTTAGATAAAGTAGGGAAGTTAGCAAGTTAAAGCAAGTTTTTATTGAGTTCCCGCTAGGTAGAGTCACCCTCTCCATTTGTCATGATGATCTTGGTCATAAAGAGATCCAGTGATGGTAAATTGAAATGTTATTCCAGAAAAGGAAATGAGGTTAAGGCTTGGTTCACACCTACAGGTGCAACCAAGCGTGGGTGCCTTTTTCGCGCATACCTGCATGTCTCATGTGGGGTAACCTATTCATTTCCATGGGCTGCATGAGAAATATGGAAAAGGAGTCCCTGACTCTTTTTCACAAATGCGCCAAACCAAACCACATGCAGTTTGGCACACGCAAAAAAAACTGTGCATTTGCAGATGCATGGGGGTACCATAAACAATTTAAAAAACGAAAGGGCAGCACGTTTCTCTAAGTGTGGGGAAAAAGTGCAATTTTGCACATTTCCAAAGCACAAAGATCTGACCCTATACCAAGGTTCCATTTGCACGGGCATTTACTCGTGCTGCAAATCCCAGTTGCAAGAATCTGCACTTTGTGTGCATCCAGCCACTATCAGCTGTGGCCAGTGACACCCTGTCATTGCACTGTACTCAGCCGCAGCTATCTGCACACAGCTGTCATTCCCAGCTGGGATTTGCAGCTTTTTTAAACTCCCATGTGAATGGAGACTACATTTTTCAATGGGACATCATTATGGTGAATGTTTCAGGAGGAATTCCTCTTTTGCTCTTTGGGAGTACATCCAGACAAAAGTACATATGTAGTGCTACACTCATGAGGGGCGCTTTGTTTCTGGGTCCCCCTAAACTCCTCACAGCCAGGCAACACGCATTTTCCACACTTTCATCCACAGTCCATGAACCTGTCTATGAGCTTGGTTTTTGTTAACTTGGATAGGCTAATAGGAATTATTGGATGTCCAGCTTGGCTGAATCAATGCACGGGGACAACTTCCTTCCTATTTACAGAAACAGATTGTTCTTTTCCTTGAAAGTCACCAGTCTTTGCAGATCAGTAGCAACTGCCCCTTATGGGCTAGGGACTCTCAGCCCCCACTCTGAAAATTAGCTCAACTTGCAACTTGTAAACTGCTGTATTTTTCGCTCCATAAGACATACTTTTTTCCCCCCAAAAAAATGGGGGGAAATGTTTGTGCATCTTATGGAGCGAATATGAAGAGGCTCGCCCAGTATTCCCCCCGTCGCAGCGGCCGTGTTAGAATACTGGGCCGGCCGCTCGGTGCGGCAGAACCTGCTCCTCAGTCCTACCTGTTCCTCGGTCCAGCGGTGTCCTCACCACCGTCTTCTCTCCCTGAAGCCGGCATCTTCAGTGTGGGCACCCAGCTGTGACAGCTTGTGGCTTCATAGCCGCGTGCCCAATGCGCACACGTGATAAGCGCTGCACCTTGTGAATGGCCCCGTAGTCTTCTGGGACCTGTCACGTGTCCCAGAAGCTTATGGGGAGGGAGGAGGAGCGGACTGACCATTTGGAAACTCGGGCACTGCCCGAGGGCCCGGGGTCGGTAGGGGGCCCCATGAGATGCCCCTGGTACCTTTTTCATAGGCTTTTTTGAGTTTAGGCAAGGACACAGGGGCCCAATGATCCCCTATTGCCCGGGGGCCCCATGAGTTGTCAGTCCGCCCCTGGGAGGGAGGACAACTTCTGCTTCTCTGATCGCCTAGATGGAAGTGGCAGTGGGTACCTGTCAAATTGTTTTAATTCCCCCACCCCCATCCCCGCTCCCCAAAGGTCTGCAGTCTCTGGTCATCTCCTGTACTATGTCTGCAGTCCATTGGTTCAGAATATTTTTTTTCATGTTTTCCTCCTCTAAAACCTAGGTGCGTCTTATGGAGCGAAAAATACGGTACATGCAGAGCAGTCTACTCTCCCGTGTAGAACTGCTCCCAGCTCCACAGCCTGCAAACTATACCAACCCTCCTTGCTGCTCTGAAGATCTCCCAGGACAAGGATAAAGGAGTAAGCAAAGCACTTAGAAAGTCCTTTGAAAGCTTGCTACATGTGGCAGTCTCTCCCCTTGTGAATCCTTGGGTGTACTCCTCTTTGCTCCCACTGCTCCCAGGCCTTGATCCTGTTCATGTCATACTGCTGAATGGATCCTCCTGAGCCAGCCTGAGCCCTCACTAGACCCGGGGGACCCCTTCCAGGCCACTGACAGTCTCCCGACTCCCCAGCCTCCCCAATGCAGTGTAGCTGCAGCTTTCCAGTGGGTTAGCTGCGCTTAGCCATAGACTTTTATTATGTCCTGTGGGTTTGGCGCACTAAAACTCCTGAATGCAAGAGTTTTGGTGCATTTTAAGAAAGTGCACCACACCTGCAGGATGGTAAAGCACAGCTAACCCAGCAAAGTCGCAGATGCACTGTGTTGTATCCACTGTGCAGCACATCAGTGTCAAAGCAGCCTTATAGGGGGCTCAGAACAGTAAGGATTCATTTACATTTGCGGTTTAGGGGAGGTAAAACCCCATAGTTAAGATGTGTTTTTATTACCCTGCACCAACAGCACCCGCTCTTGAGCTGCAGTGGCTAGGGTTGTAGACATGTAGCAGCTGCCGTAAGAGTTATACGCCATGTCATGGTTGGTGGCTGTAGCACCTGTCAAGCACGACTCATTCAAGTGAATGAGGCCCCTTTGCAATTGCCCTTCAACCTTGTGCAGCACAGCAAAGCGGAGTTCCAGCTGAAAAAAAAAAAAAGTCAGCAGCTACAAAAACTGTAGCTGCTGACTTTTAAAATACAGCCACTTACCTGTCCCTCGGTCCAGCGGTGTCCTCACCACATCTGGTTTCACCGGCCGTCTTCTCTCCCTGGTGCCGGCATCTTCAGTGTGGGCACCCGACTGTGACAGCTTGTGGCTTCACAGCTGGGTGCCCACTGCGCATGCGTGAGAAGTGCTGCGCTTTGTGAATGGCCCCGTAGTCTTTCGGGACCTGTCATGTGTACCAGAAGACAACGGGGAGGAAGGGGGAGGACAATTTCCGCTTCCGATTGCCTAGGCGATCGCAGCGGAAGTGGGAGCAGGTACCTGTCAAATTCTGGTACCCGCTCCCCCCTGCTTCCCAAAGGTGTTAATCCTTAATGGGGAGCGGGAGACAAAGCATTAAAGTGGAACTTCCCCTTTTGGGTGGAACTCCTCTTTAAAGCAGGCAGCATTGTGTTGCTTTATCACCACTTGCTTTAACCCCCTGGACCCCGCAGAAGAATGCAGTTGCAGGGCACTTGTAGAGTGGCCCCATTTACTACATGAATAGGTCATGATTGGCAGGCAGTAGCACCCACCTAAAGGGTGGCATTTTCTGCTGACCTCTGGCAGCCATCTTGATGTGGGACCTTATAAATTAGGGCACTGGCATCATTCGGACATGTCTGGATGTAGGTCAGAGATAGAGACAGATACTTTAAACCAGGGGTAGGCAATCCTAAAGAGGTGGAGATCTATCTGGACAACATGGGAGAAGTCAAAGATCACCAGGCACAATGTTACCTCCTCACACCTGATTTAAACCTCTAATTGTTGTACTACCGTGTCACAATCATGTGCATTGCACAGCAATCATGGGTTTAAATCAGGTGGTGAGGAGGCAACATATTGCCTGCTCACCACCTGTCAAACACACTCAGATCAATTTTCAGATGACTACACTTGTGAATGATTGCATTGGACAGTGGCACTCTTAGGGCTCGTTCACATGTAAAGTTAGGGAATTAAACCCTGCGGTTGAATCGTGGTTTAACCACCCCAATCCCTACCCCCTTTAGTTGCTGAGGCAGCAGCCAAAAGGTGTATACATGGTACAGCAGAAATTAAACCCCCCTCATTGATCTTCCCCATGCCAGACAATGAAGATAGTATCAGAGCTTTGTACTTCTACCGGGCCATAACCAAATATGCCAAAGAGAAAGGGAAGCTTCTATAGTGTAAAACTCTTTTTTATTCCTGTTGACATGATGACGAAACGCGTTGGTGGGGCTAACTTACATCACCTCTGGTTTCCATATATGGCTGTGGAACGCATGGCGTTGAGTTCTTAAAGGCGTTATTAAGTCTTTTATACTGTAAGTGTGTTTTTGGCTATTTGTGTTTTAAATGAAAGAAAAAGGGGGTTACACTATAGAAGCTTCCCTTTCTCTTTGGCATATTTGGTCATGGTCCGGTACAAGTACAAAGCTCTGGTACTATCTTCATGGTCTGGCATGTGGAAGATTGATGAGCCTGTAAAGTGAGGAACTTCTCAACCTACATGTTGGAGAGTGGAAAATTAACCAAAACGTGTTAGACCCACTGGAAACAGAGGTCTACCTTTGCGGTGAGTGCTGTGAAAAAGGGGGAGCACGTGTGGAAGCACTTATCCTTTGTCTATTCACAGTGCACTGAAGTTTAAGTAACAAGATTATGGACTATGTTTAACCACATCCCGACCGCACTATAGCAGATATACAGCTACAAGTCGGCAGGGGTGTGCAAAATCATGTATATATATGTGATTTTGTATTGCTGGGTAGGGGGCGCGCTCGAGGCCCGCGTGCACCCTACCCCGTACCACCATTCACAGACGCAGCTGTCACCAGGTCCCGGGCGATGATTACCGAAGATCTCCGAAGGGTAGGGGGGCTGCTTTGTTTACACACAGTCCTCCTCCCTGCCGGCTCGGGCACAGCACAGCCATTCAGTGCAGTGTGATTACAGTGAAGCACCAACACACCGCCCCCCCAGTAAAACAATCCCAGCACATAGTTAACCCTTTCATCGCCCCTGATGTTAACCCCTTCCTGCCCAGTGCCATTAGTACAGTGTCAATCTTTTTTTTTGGCATTGATCACTGTATTGGTGTTGCTAGGGATATCAGTGACACCAAGTCAGTTCCCCCCCAGTGTCAGAATGCCTCCCGCAATCCCACTATAAGTCTATAATAGCCACCTTTACTAGTAAAAAAAAAAAAAAAAATTCCAGTATATATACCACCATTTGTAAACAATATAACTTCCACGTAAACCAATTAATTTAAACGTATTGGGATTTTTTTTAGCAAAGACATGTTGCAGAATACATTTTGGCCTAAATTTTTTACTGGACATGTTTAACTTCTTCCCTACTACGCTATAGCCAAAGGACAGCTACAGCGCACGGGTGTCTAGTTCTGGAACAACGTCCATGGACGTCCCCCAGAACACGTCCCCCAGTGGCGCACACCCGGCGCTTCCGGTGATTGCTGTGTCCTACGGACACAGCTGATCACGTGATATGGTAAACGGCCAATTACAGCAGCTTTTTACCATGTGATCAGCTGTGTCCAATGACACAGCAGATCACCAGATAAATACAGTTGGCTGCTCTTTCCTCACCCTGTCACAGAGTGAGGAAAGTACTGCTGATAATCGGCAATTGTCAGAGAAGTGATTGGCACTGATGATCAGTGCCCAGCAGTGCCACCCACCAGTGCCACCCACCTGTGCCCATCAGTGCTGCCCAGCAGTGCCGCCCAGCAGTGCCCAGAAGTTCCATCAGTCAGTGCCATCCATCAGTGCCACCTATCAGTGTCACCTCATCAGTGCAGCCTTATTAACGCACATCAGTGAAGGAGAAAAATTACCTGTTTGCAAAATGTTATAATAGAAACAAAGAAAAACCTTTTTTTTCCAATTTTTTCCTCTTTTGTTTATAGCGCAAAAAATAAAACATCCAGTGGCGATTAAATACCACCAAAAGAAAGATCTATTTGTGTGAAAAAAAAGATAAAAATTTCACATGGGTACAGTGTTGCATGACTGCGCAATTGTCATTCAAAGTGTGATAGCGCTGAAAGCTGGCCTGGGCAGAAAGGGGGTCCTTTCCATCACTACCAACAACACCACCATCAATCCCGCCCAGCAAGCCAAGGTCCTTGGCGTCATTCTGGACTCAAACCTTTCCTTTCAACCTCATATCAAATCTCTCACAAACACATGCAGGCTCCACCTCCGGAACATCTCCAAGATACGCTCCTGCCTTACCCCAGACACCACTAAACTACTAGTACACTCCCTGATTATCTCACGCCTGGACTACTGCAACTCCCTCCTCACCGGCCTACCCCAGTGCAGGCTCTCCCCGCTTCAGACCATCCTGAACTCAGCGGCCAGACTCATCCACCTCACCAGCCCCTCCACCTCTGCCACCCCCCTCTGCCTCTCCCTCCACTGGCTCCCCATTGCCCAACGCATTAAATTCAAATTGCTCACCCTGACCTATAAGGCCATTCACAACACTGCCCCTAACTACCTCACCGACCTGATTCCCAGGTACCACCCTACCCGTACCCTTCGCTCTTCACAGGACCTCCTTCTATCTTGCTCCCTGGTCTCCTCCTCCCACGCACGACTGCAAGACTTCTCCAGGTCCTCCCCCATCCTCTGGAACTCACTACCCCAATCCATCAGACTGTCACCTTCCCTCCTCACCTTCAGGCACTCTCTGAAAACCCACCTCTTCAGGGAAGCCTACCCCACCCTCACCTAACAGCCGCTGCCCTTCCCTCCTCCTACCACTCCATCCCCCACAGCCGTTTCCTCCTGTGCCTCTACCCCCTCCCTCCTAGATTGTAAGCTCGAAAGAGTAGGGCCCTCTTACCCCTTGTGTACTGTTTGATGTTACTGTTCTGTTTCATGTATTGTCCCCCCTCTATTGTACAGCGCTGAGCAAACCCTTTGGCGCTATATAAACTCGATAGATAAATAAATAAATAAATAAATAATAAGTGCCCAGTAGGCAAGTGGTTATAGCAAACAGTAAAGAATATTGTTTTTTTTTCTCAAAATTTTAGATCTTTTTTTTTACAGCAAAAAGTAAAAAATGCACAGGTGATCAAATACCACTGAAAGAAAGCTCAATTGGTGGGAAAAAAAGGACATACATTTAATTTGGGTGCAGCATTGCATGACCGCACAATTGTCAGTTAAAGTAACGCAGTGCTGTATCACAAAAAATGGCCTGGTCAGGAAGGGGGGTAAATACTCAGGAGGGCAAGCGGTTAAAGCACAGACTATATTATCATTGATATTGTTATTTGATTATTTGTATTTATTTTCATTGGGGGAGATGTGTTATAGCACCATACACCATTGGATTTGTATAGCAATTTCATTTGCTTTTTTAGTAATTTGATGCACAATTCATGGTTTATAGCATTGATATTGTTGCACAGCATCTCTCTTTGAGGGCGAGGTGTATTATAGCACCATACACCATTGGATTTGTATTTGCACTTTTAAGTATCTAACACAGTTTGGTATTTGCACAGTTCATGGTTTATAGTATTGGCATTGTTGTGCATCATCTATCTTTGAGGGGGGAGGTGTATTATAGCCCCACACACATTTATTTGTGTTATTTATTTCACAGTGTGCATTTATATATGGTATCCCCCTTGGGAAGGGTGTACCTAATATTGTATCTGAGCTTGCCTTCCTTAGGAGGACTAATTGTTCTTCCACTTAGTTGGGGAACTGGTTTGTTTTTTGTTGGTTTCCGCTTACACACTTGGTCCACTCACATCACGTTAGAGTGCCCTGCAGGACTCCCTAGGATTACCTTCTTTCTATCCCACTCACACCTCAATCTGACTATGTTAGGAAAAGGGGGAAGGTGTCTTGTAGTGCGATATGGATCTAGGGATCGGAATTCATTTCATAGTGCATTGTAGGTTTACACATACTTCGGCGAAGTGTCAGCATTACGTAAATTTGGGAACAGCGCCACACCCTTATATTCCATTACACATTCCAATTGGAGAGTGATAGGTGTGGGCAGCAGTCCCCACCGTTGCGCAGTACCATTTATATACAAAGTTTCTTATCTGCTGGTGCACATCTGCCTAGATGAATGAACTCCAAAACATCATCATCTTGACAAAGCCAATCAAAACAGCTATAGATCAGACTCCAGAAGAAGACCAGCTGAAGATGTCAGTGGCCGGTGTGGGAGCTCTGGAACACTGCAGTGTTGGAGTGGAAATGAGTACAGTCCTGCTTAAAGTTTGTACCTCATTCAAGGTACCAGTTCGGGTGCGTTGATGCACACCCAGGCCTCAGCAAAGTGTATTCAAGTTGGGACAGTCACAATTAGAGATGAGCGAAGAAATGAAAAATTCGATTCGACTGATTCGGCGAATTCGTGGACAATATTCGATTCGAGTCGAATAAATTCGCTGTGAATTTAACTTAAAAAAGGGTGTTTCTAGGCTTCAGAGAGACTTAATATTAGTGCAGAACACTGTACCTTTAATTTAAATGCCCTTGGAGTCTGCTGGGGAAGAGAAATAATACTGTCTGTCAGTATGACATGCAGATGAGTGCCGTCGATCTTAGAATCACTGCACACTTCACTCCTTTGGCCAGTCACGGGGCCAAAACCAGTGTTTGGAGCCACAGTGTGGCGGTGGAGGCAGCAGCAATGGGAGGCCATACAGCAACCTATGACAAAATGGAAACCAGCAGGAGCGTGAGGAGACCTGAAAGTGGCACATGGCAGAGTGGGAGCAATGGGAGGCGGTACAGGGACCCAGGTCACACTGTGGGCCCAGCAGCAGCGTGACCAGGCGGTACGGGGGCCCATGGCCGATATGGGGCTTGGTGGCACCTATGGAAGGCCTGTAATCTGCCAGCGACCTATGACAAAATGGACAACCGCAGGAGTGTGAGGAGATTTCAAAGTGGCACATGGCAGAGTGGAAGCAATGGGAGGCCGTACAGGGACCCAGGTCACACTGTGGGCTCAGCAGCAGCGTGACCAGGAGGTACGGGGGCCCATGGTCGATATGGGGCCTGGCGGCACCTATGGAAGGCCGCTAATCTGCCAGCAACCTATGACAAAATGGACAACCGCAGGAGTGTGAGGAGATTTCAAAGAGGTACATGGCAGAGTGGAAGCAATGGGAGGCCGTACAGGGACCCAGGTCACACTGTGGGACCAGCATCAGCGTGAACAGGCGGTACGGGGGCCCATGGCCGATTTGACCTCATTCATCCCATAGTCCTGCCGACTCACGAATAGCGTGGCCTCCTCAAAGGGCCTGAGCAAGCGCAGGTGTCACACATGAGCTGACAATGGCTGACATCTAAGTTACACAGGGAGTACCTTTATCCGCTTTTAACATCAGGAAATCTGTGATGGCCTTTAGCTGTTCGTAAAGGCGGTCTAACATATGTAGGGTTGAATTACACCTTGTTGCAACGTCACAGCATGAGGAGTCGGTACGGGGGCCCATGGCAGATTACATGTCTGGCAGCAGCAATGGGAGGCCCGTAATCTGCCAGCACCCTATGTCAAAAAATTTAACACACCAGCAGTGTGAAGAGACCTGAAAGTGGCACATGGCAGCAGAGTGTGGCGATGGAGACAGCAGCAATGGGAGGCCGTACAGGGACCCATGAGAGACTCTGGACTTGGCAGCAGCATGAGGAGGCGGTATATAGGGGCCCATGGCAGATTAGGGGCCTGGCAGCAGCTATGTGAGGCCCGTAATCTGCCTGCACCCTATGTCAAAAAATTAAACACACCAGCAGTGTGAAGAGACCTGAAAGTGGCACATGGCAGCAGAGTGTGGCGATGGAGACAGCAGCAATGGGAGGCCGTACAGGGACCCATGAGAGACTCTAGACTTGGCAGCAGCATGAGGAGGCGGTATATAGGGGCCCATGGCAGATTAGGGGCCTGGCAGCAGCTATGTGAGGCCCGTAATCTGCCTGCACCCTATGTCAAAAAATTTAACACACCAGCAGTGTGAAGAGACCTGAAAGTGGCACATGGCAGCAGAGTGTGGCGATGGAGACAGCAGCAATGGCAGGCCGTACAGGGACCCATGAGAGACTCTGGACTTGGCAGCAGCATGAGGAGGCGGTATATAGGGGCCCATGGCAGATTAGGGGCCTGGCAGCAGCTATGTGAGGCCCGTAATCTGCCTGCACCCTATGTCAAAAAATTAAACACACCAGCAGTGTGAAGAGACCTGAAAGTGGCACATGGCAGCAGAGTGTGGCGATGGAGACAGCAGCAATGGGAGGCCGTACAGGGACCCATGAGAGACTCTAGACTTGGCAGCAGCATGAGGAGGCGGTATATAGGGGCCCATGGCAGATTAGGGGCCTGGCAGCAGCTATGTGAGGCCCGTAATCTGCCTGCACCCTATGTCAAAAAATTAAACACACCAGCAGTGTGAAGAGACCTGAAAGTGGCACATGGCAGCAGAGTGTGGCGATGGAGACAGCAACAATGGGAGGCCGTACAGGGACCCATGAGAGACTCTGGACTTGGCAGCAGCATGAGGAGGCGGTATATAGGGGCCCATGGCAGATTAGGGGCCTGGCAGCAGCTATGTGAGGCCCGTAATCTGCCTGCACCCTATGTCAAAAAATTAAACACACCAGCAGTGTGAAGAGACCTGAAAGTGGCACATGGCAGAGTGTGGCGATGGAGACAGCAGCAATGGGAGGCCGTACAGGGACCCATGACAGACTCTAGACTTGGCAGCAGCATGAGGAGGCGGTATATAGGGGCCCATGGCAGATTAGGGGCCTGGCAGCAGCTATGTGAGGCCCGTAATCTGCCTGCACCCTATGTCAAAAAATTTAACACACCAGCAGTGTGAAGAGACCTGAAAGTGGCACATGGCAGCAGAGTGTGGCGATGGAGACAGCAGCAATGGGAGGCCGTACAGGGACCCATGAGAGACTCTGGACTTGGCAGCAGCATGAGGAGGCGGTATATAGGGGCCCATGGCAGATTAGGGGCCTGGCAGCAGCTATGTGAGGCCCGTAATCTGCCTGCACCCTATGTCAAAAAATTAAACACACCAGCAGTGTGAAGAGACCTGAAAGTGGCACATGGCAGCAGAGTGTGGCGATGGAGACAGCAACAATGGGAGGCCGTACAGGGACCCATGAGAGACTCTGGACTTGGCAGCAGCATGAGGAGGCGGTATATAGGGGCCCATGGCAGATTAGGGGCCTGGCAGCAGCTATGTGAGGCCCGTAATCTGCCTGCACCCTATGTCAAAAAATTAAACACACCAGCAGTGTGAAGAGACCTGAAAGTGGCACATGGCAGCAGAGTGTGGCGATGGAGACAGCAGCAATGGGAGGCCGTACAGGGACCCATGAGAGACTCTGGACTTGGCAGCAGCATGAGGAGGCGGTATATAGGGGCCCATGGCAGATTAGGGGCCTGGCAGCAGCTATGTGAGGCCCGTAATCTGCCTGCACCCTATGTCAAAAAATTAAACACACCAGCAGTGTGAAGAGACCTGAAAGTGGCACATGGCAGCAGAGTGTGGCGATGGAGACAGCAGCAATGGGAGGCCGTACAGGGACCCATGAGAGACTCTGGACTTGGCAGCAGCATGAGGAGGCGGTATATAGGGGCCCATGGCAGATTAGGGGCCTGGCAGCAGCTATGTGAGGCCCGTAATCTGCCTGCACCCTATGTCAAAAAATTTAACACACCAGCAGTGTGAAGAGACCTGAAAGTGGCACATGGCAGCAGAGTGTGGCGATGGAGACAGCAGCAATGGGAGGCCGTACAGGGACCCATGAGAGACTCTAGACTTGGCAGCAGCATGAGGAGGCGGTTTATAGGGGCCCATGGCAGATTAGGGGCCTGGCAGCAGCTATGTGAGGCCCGTAATCTGCCTGCACCCTATGTCAAAAAATTTAACACACCAGCAGTGTGAAGAGACCTGAAAGTGGCACATGGCAGCAGAGTGTGGCGATGGAGACAGCAGCAATGGGAGGCCGTACAGGGACCCATGAGAGACTCTGGACTTGGCAGCAGCATGAGGAGGCGGTATATAGGGGCCCATGGCAGATTAGGGGCCTGGCAGCAGCTATGTGAGGCCCGTAATCTGCCTGCACCCTATGTCAAAAAATTAAACACACCAGCAGTGTGAAGAGACCTGAAAGTGGCACATGGCAGCAGAGTGTGGCGATGGAGACAGCAGCAATGGGAGGCCGTACAGGGACCCATGAGAGACTCTGGACCTAGCAGCAGCATGAGGAGGCGGTATATAGGGGCCTATGGCAGATTAGGGGCCTGGCAGCAGCTATAGGAGGCCCGTAATCTGCCAGCACCCTATGTCAAAAAATTAAACACACCAGCAGTGTGAGGAGACCTGAAAGTGGCACATGTTTGAGGCATGATTCATGGCGGATTTAGTCAGTTGTGTCAGGAACTGGTGGTTTGAAATCCAGACTAATCCACGCCTGATTCATTTTCACAAACGTGAGTCTCTCCACACTTTGGGTGGACAGTCGTGTCCTCCGCGGAGTTACAATACCTCCTGCCGCACTAGACACGCGCTCCGATGCCACGCTACTGGCCGGGCATGACAGCCTTTCAAGGGCAAATTCAGCTAGTTGGGGCCAAAGGTCAAGTTTCGTTGCCCAGTAGTCAAGGGGATTGTCTACCTCGGTTGGCAGGGTGCTGTCCAAGTAGGCCCAAGCCTGTTGTTTGAGCTCCTGCTCCAGGTCCACCTGATGCTGCTGCTGCTGCTGCGGCTGGTTAGTAGTTTCCTCACTGCGCTGGTGAAGAAAGCTACTCATCATTGACTGCAGACTGAGGCAGCCACTGCTGGTGGAGCTGCCACTGCTCCTACCACCCCACCCCTCCCCTGCTGCCATGCCAGCGGAACGCGAGCGCACAGGGCCCACAGTGTCTGAGGATGGACGTTGGCGCACAAAGGCAGAGACCAACTGACTACATAGGTGGTTTTTATAGTACGTAATTTTGGCCTCCCTCTCAGCAGGTGTGAAAAAGGCCACCATTTTGGACCGGTAGCGAGGGTCCAACAAGGTGGACAGCCAAAAGTCATCCCTCTGTCTGATGGTTATTATTCGGCTGTCGCTACGCAAGCAACCGAGCATGCTATGGGCCATTTGTGCCAAGGAATGCGAGGGACTCCCTGCCTCCATCTCCACAGCATACTGCCACGGTGCGTCTGGGTCCTCTGTCTCCTCCTCCTCCTCCTCTACCAGATGCTCCTGCTCCTCCACTCCTGTCCGCTGAGTGGAAAAACCACCCATTTCACTCAATAATTCCTGAGCACAAATGTCCTCCTCTACCTCCTCCTCTTCTTCCTGTCCTGCCCCCACAGGGGTCATGTGGCGTTGAGATCTGTGCGCCACGTCTACCGCACCCTGACCAGCCATTGTTAACAGCATTTGTTCCAGGACGTGCAACAGAGGAATGACGTCGTTCATCCCATAGTCCTGCCGACTCACGAATAGCGTGGCCTCCTCAAAGGGCCTGAGCAAGCGGCAGGTGTCACGCATGAGCTGCCAATGGCTGACATCTAAGTTACACAGGGGAGTACCTTTATCCGCTTGTAACATCAGGAAATCGGTGATGGCCTTTCGCTGCTCGTAAAGGCGGTCTAACATGTGTAGGGTTGAATTCCACCTTGTTGCAACGTCGCAGATCAGGCGATGCTGTGGAATTCCGTTCTGCCGCTGCAGCTCAATGAGGGTGTTCTTTGCGGTGTAGGAATGGCTGAAATGCATGCACAGTTTACGTGACATTTTAAGGATGTCTTGCAGTGGGATGGTGGATTTTAGGAACCGCTTGACAACCAGATTGAACACGTGAGCCATGCATGGCGCATGGCACAACCTTCCTTGACGCAGAGCAGACACCATGTTCTTTCCGTTGTCAGTCAACATGGTTCCGATTTTTAGTTTGCGCGGAGACAGCCATCTGTCGATTTCTCTGTTCATTACACTCAGCAGTTCCTCCCCTGTGTGACTACGTTCGCCAAGGCATACCAGGTGCAGCACAGCGTGACACCGTTGCGCCCTGCACATGTGATATGCCGGTCGGGTAATGGGACTTGGCACGGGGGTGGCGGCTGAGGACACGGCGGAAAAAGAGGTGGTAGAGGCGGACATGCTTGCTGGACCAAGGACGTGCAAACGTGGAGGCAAAAGCGTCGTGACCTGTCCAAGTTGCTGGTGCGGCTGTGCCGGCACCACGTTCACCCAGTGGGCCGTAAATGACATGTACTGTCCCTGACCGTAGTTACAGCTCCACACGTCGGCGCTGCCGTGCACTTTGGCAGAGACCGACATGCTCAAAGACTGGCCCACCATCTCTTCTACATGTGAATGCAGGGCTGGCACTGCCTTTTGGGCAAAGAAATGACGGCTTGGCACTCTCCACCGCGGCGCGGCACAAGCCATCATTTCTCGGAAAGGTGCTGAGTCCACCAGTTGGAAAGGGAGGGACTGCAGCACCAGCAACTTGGACAGGAGGACGTTCAGCTTTTGCACCGTCGGGTGCGTGCTCGCAAACTGTTGTCTCTTGGATACGGATTCCAAGAAAGACTGTTGACGGAATCCGAGAAGAGGAGTAGCAGGAGAAGGAGCATCTGAACGAGCGGAAGATGCCAACGAGCGACAACTCCCCTCAGCAGAGGTGTTGGAGCCTTGACTGGCTGATAGAGGGCGATTGACGACGTCGGGTGACGGAGCAAGTAACGGAGCGGGTGATGGAGCGGGGGCTGGGGCAGGCAGAACCGCCGTATGTTTATCACGGTTTTCCCAGGCCACCGAATGGTGACGCTGCATATGCTGACGCAACGCTGTAGTCCCAACATGGGCCCCCTGGCCACGCTTGCATTTCTGGCCACATAGTCGACATACGGCTACGTTTACTTCCTCGGGCGGCTTGAGGAAAAATTGCCACACCACCGAGTAGGAAACTTTGCCCCCGCTACTCTTCACTGGCTGACTGCTACTTCCTCCGTGCGCACCGGCACCACTACTGGCCGTGGTGGTAGGCTGCAGTGGAGCTGGTGCTCTACTCCGTGGACGTTTGGCTCCACTGACACTGATGCGACCCTGCTGCTGTCTCCTGGGCAACCCACCGACTGTTTTGCTCGCTGCCAAGCTGCCACCCTCTTCTCCTGATGATGCGGAAGAAATTGCCTGATGACGACGAGGCTGCCAAGTGCGATCAACCTCCTCATCATCAAGTAGGGTCTCCGCCTCACTACTAGCCCCCTCGGCTGCGTCTGGGTCAGGAGACAGACCTGTCTCTAGACCGGCTACCGAGCCACTCTCCTCGCCAGTACTTGTTCGCTTGGCTGCTGAAAAGGCCGATGTCTCCCCCCGTTCCTGACCGCCCTCTGTTAGCTCTTCCTCACTGTACAGTGGGGCTGAGCCCACAGCATGCGATACTTCGCTTGGTGAGGGAACAGCAAAGGACAGGGGCAGGTAGAGGACACGTGATTTCAGTGGGCTTGCTCCCGGGCCATGCCAACTAACGGTTGTGTCTGACGTACCCACCGACCGTTGGCTGTAGGTGTCAGAGGTGACCTGGGAAGAGGAAGACGACCGAGCCAACCAATCAATGACGGCAGGGTTGTCGGTGGAGACACGACCGCTGGATGACACCGGGAGCACTGGCCTCTGGCTGCGAATACTGCTGCCTCGACCCCTTCCTCTGCTGCCACGTCTGCTCGCTCCTAAAACATTGCCTCCTCTGCCACTCCTCTGCATGTTGTCTGACATACTATTTAATTCAACGATTAGGTGTCCCTGAGTAACAATTCTCTGGCACTCAGTAACAATTCTGTCTGTCCCTGAGTATGAATTCTGTGGCCCTGAGTAACAATTCTGTGTCTGTGCGAGTAACAATTCTGTGTCTGTGCGAGTAACAATTCTGTGTCTGTGCAAGTAACAATTTTGTGTCTGTGCGAGTAACAATTCTCTGGCACTCAGTAACAATTCTGTCTGTCCCTGAGTAACAATTCTCTGGCACTCAGTAACAATTCTGTCTGTCCCTGAGTAACAATTCTCTGGCACTCAGTAACAATTCTGTCTGTCCCTGAGTATGAATTCTGTGGCCCTGAGTAACAATTCTCTGGCACTCAGTAACAATTCTGTCTGTCCCTGAGTATGAATTCTGTGGCCCTGAGTAACAATTCTGTGTCTGTGCGAGTAACAATTCTGTGTCTGTGCAAGTAACAATTTTGTGTCTGTGCGAGTAACAATTCTCTGGCACTCAGTAACAATTCTGTCTGTCCCTGAGTAACAATTCTCTGGCACTCAGTAACAATTCTGTCTGTCCCTGAGTAACAATTCTCTGGCACTCAGTAACAATTCTGTCTGTCCCTGAGTAACAATTCTCTGGCACTCAGTAACAATTCTGTCTGTCCCTGAGTAACAATTCTCTGGCACTCAGTAACAATTCTGTCTGTCCCTGAGTATGAATTCTGTGGCCCTGAGTAACAATTCTGTGTCTGTGCGAGTAACAATTCTGTGTCTGTGCAAGTAACAATTTTGTGTCTGTGCGAGTAACAATTCTCTGGCACTCAGTAACAATTCTGTCTGTCCCTGAGTAACAATTCTCTGGCACTCAGTAACAATTCTGTCTGTCCCTGAGTAACAATTCTCTGGCACTCAGTAACAATTCTGTCTGTCCCTGAGTATGAATTCTGTGGCCCTGAGTAACAATTCTGTGTCTGTGCGAGTAACAATTCTGTGTCTGTGCAAGTAACAATTTTGTGTCTGTGCGAGTAACAATTCTCTGGCACTCAGTAACAATTCTGTCTGTCCCTGAGTAACAATTCTCTGGCACTCAGTAACAATTCTGTCTGTCCCTGAGTAACAATTCTCTGGCACTCAGTAACAATTCTGTCTGTCCCTGAGTAACAATTCTCTGGCACTCAGTAACAATTCTGTCTGTCCCTGAGTATGAATTCTGTGGCCCTGAGTAACAATTCTGTCTGTGCGAGTAACAATTCTGTGTCTGTGCAAGTAACAATTTTGTGTCTGTGCGAGTAACAATTCTCTGGCACTCAGTAACAATTCTGTCTGTCCCTGAGTAACAATTCTCTGGCACTCAGTAACAATTCTGTCTGTCCCTGAGTAACAATTCTCTGGCACTCAGTAACAATTCTGTCTGTCCCTGAGTAACAATTCTCTGGCACTCAGTAACAATTCTGTCTGTCCCTGAGTAACAATTCTGTCTGTCCCTGAGAATGAATTCTGTGGCCCTGAGTAAGAATTCTCTGGCACTCAGTAACAATTCTGTCTGTCCCTGAGTAACAATTCTCTGGCACTCAGTAACAATTCTGTCTGTCCCTGAGTAAAAATTCTGTGGCCCTAATAACGTTTCTGTGGCCCTAAGTAACAATTCTCTGGCACTGAGTGAAAATTCTGTCTGTCCCTGAGTATGAATTCTGTGGCCCTAACTAGCGTTTCTTTGTCCCTAAATAACGATTCTGTGGCCCTCATTAACAAGTCTGTGTCCCTGAGTAATGGTTCTCTGTCCCTAAGTAACTTCTCTCTGTCCCCAATTCTCGTTTCTGTGGCCCTAACTCTGTCCCTGTCCCTAGTACAGAGCGGTCTGCCTCTGTTCAATGACTGCAGGCAAATGAAGATTTCCAAAATGGCCGCTATATATACCTCGACCATTACACAGTGCTGGCTGGCTGGCTGCTGATTGGCTGATGCGATCACATGTCGTTGAGGAATGCATTATGGGGCAGCGCGCCTTGTCTGCGCGCCTTCCCCGACATCCCCGCTCCGTCGCCGCACATGTCAGCCGCCATTTTCGGAAAAATTTCGATTCGCGCGTCCGAATTAGGCTGTTTTTCGGATTCGGCACGAATCGAAATTTTTCCGATATTCGACTCGAATTCCACTTCGGATACTTCGATTCGCTCATCTCTAGTCACAATAATGAAATGATTGGCACCCTGTAGCCAAGAACTTCACCGCCATGAACCTATTCCAGCAGTAAGTACTATCCCTTAACCAGTGGATTCCTCTTCCTAGCCAGGCACTCACTAAAAGAGCACCCAAATGACTTAGGATCTCTTATTTAAAGGCACCCTCATTAAGATGACCACCTGATCTCTCCCAAGAACTCAGCATCAAATCCAAAACCTGTATTCCCTAGAGAGAACTAGCAGTCTCCATGGGGACATTTCCCTTTAAGGAGAAGTGTGCCTATATAAGAAAACAAACACTCATACTCACCTCCCTGCTGCAGCATCGCCGTCTCCTGCTGGCTCTAAGCCTGAGAACTGGGTGATCAAAGACCACTGATCATTCAGTTCTTGGTCCGTTCTGATCAAAGAGCAGTGACTGTCAGTCACCGCCATGTGCTCTTCTCCTCCAGCGCTCATTGGAATGCCAGACAGAAGAGGTGACAAAAGTAGCTGGTTCAGGCTCTTAGCTGCTTGCTGAGAGGTGGAGCCAGCTGTAGGCAGGTACAGTCTCATTTCTTCACTGCAGTTGGCACTTCACCACAGCGACATTGCAGGAGGAGAGGAAGTCCGGAGGAAACTGTTTCTCTATGTTTCCAGGGTCACTGGGGAAGCTATCCGGTTGGATGCTCACACCCCTTGTGACTCTGGTGGCCTTCTTGGGTTAGGCAGAGTCTATTTAAGACCCTGGCTCCTGGGTTTGGTGTGCATTTTGCGAGTGGCCAGCATAGGGTCAGGGTTCCCGTTTGACAAGAAAGTGAATAGTGGTAAAGAAAGGTTCCAGACAAGTAGGGACAGGTCATCTTTCCTGGAATCCTCCCACTAGCCAGGCCGCATTCCACCCTCTGAGACAGATGCTGTCGGCACACTTGAGACCTGCTCTGCTCCACATTGCTGTTGAAATCTGTGAGCGGTCTCAGTCTTGCAGGAACCTGGTTTAGGTATAGCCTATGAGGCTCAACAGAGAACATCTAGGAAAGAAGTGAGGGTTTTCCTTACTCCTCCTAAACAAAGACTACTCCTGAGTTCTAAAGATTTTAGGCATTGGTCTGAATTTTTGCAAGTGGATAGCCATTTTATATAGTCACCTATGACTCAAATTAAAATTAGCGGAGCACTCTCACCCTCCTTTCCTGTAGAGAGGGGGACTCATCAGGGATTCCCCCTTTCCCTGGCTCTCTTTGCTCTCATGATGGAGCCCATAGCTGTTGCCCTTGCCTCACTGGTGCAGGGTATACGTATTGGATGCAAAGAAAAACTGGTGTTGTATGCTGATTATCTTATACTCTTTGTTTGGGATCCTAGTCCGTCGTTTTGGGTGGCTCTTAAGCTCTTATCTGAATTTGCTTGGTTTTCTGGGCTTCGAGTCAACTGGGATAAATCCCTGATCTCCCAGTGGACCCAGAGGCATCCCAAGCTGCGGACCTTACTTTACCCTTGAAGTGGACTGGCAAACTTAAATACTTGGGTATTCTTATCTCACTGCACATAGAAGATTTTTGTAGCTTAAATCTACATCCACTCCTAGCTAATATTGAACTGCATTTAAAAGCCTGGGGTAATCTCTCTTTGTTTCTGATAGGTAGGATACATCTAATTAAGATGAAAATTCTGCCATTGCTGCTCTATGTGTTATGCCATTCTCCTGTCTGGATACCTTGTGCATCTCTGGCTTCATATGGGACTCTGGTCAGCCTCTATTTCATTTTTTGCTGCAGAGACCATGGTTGGTTTGGCTTGCCTGAACTTCCACAAATATTTAATTGCAGTCATGTTAACGGATGCACACAATTAATTGATATCTGATGATATGAACTCCGCTGTAGTGCTGCTGATGACTGCCCATCTGGAATCCTATGAATCACTTTGCAGCATATTATAGAGGGGAACCATGGCCTCTTTCAACCTTATGCAATGAATGAAGGTGGCGGTCCGGGCTTGGTAAACAGTGATACCTAAGTAGTCGATTGGCTCCATGTCCTGCTCTCCTTATATGCCCTTATGGCTCAATCCAACTCTTTCAACTCAATACAATATCTATCTCAGCTCAGTGAGGATGGCATTCTTAAAACATTTGATTCCTTAAAGGCACAGTTCAATCTCCCCACGCATTACTACTTTATTTAGGCCCAATTTGGAACCTCTCCTCTAGTAGTTCAACCCTCCACTACGGAACAATTATGTACATAAGAAATGAAGATATAAAGAAGCCCTTTTCCATCATATGTAAGGCTTTACAACCCCACTATTCACCATGGTCTGGAATGCTTGTGGGCATCCTGGGAGGAGGTAGTACCTAATTTAGACAGCAAAGAATGGGAGAATATTTGGGAGGGCCCATTCAAACAATTAGTCCCCACAAGAGGTAAATTTAGACAATTCAAACTTTTCCATCATATCTATCTTACCCCAAGTAAACTCCATAAAATATATCCTCAATGCCCCCCGGTACTCTGGAGATGCATGGCAAACAATAGGATTAGGTGTTGGAGTGCATTTTTAAGGTAACCACTATACGGATTCCACTCCTTGCAGAGATATGTATTCTAGGATTAGTGGTTACTCTGACACACACTAGAGCGATTAGGCCCTTGGTTTATTACTGTTTTATGCTCGGAAGGCAATAGTGCTTCAATGGAAATTCGCTACTGCCCCCACTCTTAGCACCTCGAAATCACTGGATAATTCTGTAGTTACTTTATATAAATCAACCTACCATGCAAGGGGGTGTCCCACAAAGTTCCAGAAGGTATGGGACATCTGGGTATAATCACAATGGAGAGTGATCAAATAGGTACTTTATGACATGTTTACCTCTTAAATTGGTTTCATATATTGTGACACTGGTATCCTTACATCCTTCCCCACCCCCTTCTGCATTCCCTATTATCTCTGCTAAAGATGTAACACCCTCCAGGTTAGCTAGCTAGTTTTTTTTTAGCTAGAGGCTGAGAGTCAGCCTACAAGTGAGGCAGGAGTTCACCAGAGGACAGGCTAGGGAGGTTCTACAGGTCACAGTTTCTGGGGCCCTCCCACCCTTGCAGAAACTTGAGGAACTTTCTGAAAGAGGGGTGGAGGAGGTACGGAGGCTCAGATCTGCATGTTTGAAGGACCTTGGCCAATTGTGATAGACCACACAGATGCAGGGCAGTTGTGAATGGGGAATCACCTATGTGGCGGTTTGCAACCCACAGAGAAAAACCCTCATAAATACTGCCCTTTTAAATTTGAGTTGTTGGCCCTCACAGTGAAATGGGCATGTAAAGGGAACAGGGGGGGTATAAAATTTTCACCCTACCTTCCTTTACATGCCCATTTCATTCCCCCCACTACTTCCTTCATATGGCTATTTCATTCCAATCCAGCAAAGAGATGGCCCAATCCAGCAGAGGCATCCCCATATAATCCAGCAAGGAGACATCCACATTTAATTCAGCGAGGAGATAGTCCCATATAACCCAGCAAAGAGTCATCACCATATAATCCAGCAAGGAAAAAGCCCTATATAATCCAGCAAAAAGACAGCCCCATCCAACAAAGAGACAGCCCCCTATCCAGCAAAGAGTCATCCCCAACCAGCAAAGAGACATCCCCATCCAGCAAAGAGACATCCCCACCCAGCAAAGAGACAACCCCATCCAGCAAAGAGACAACCCCATCCAGCAAAGAGACAACCCCATCCAGCAAAGTGTCAGTCCAGTCCAGCATAGAGATGGCCCAATCCAACAAAGATGGCCATGTATAGTAAAAAAAACAGTTCCAATCCAGCAAAAAGGCAGTCCCAACCCAGCAAAGAGACAGCCTAATCCAGAAAAAGGGACAGTCCCAATCTAGCAAAGAGACATCCCCATCCAGCAAAGAGATATTCCCATCCAGCAAAGAGATATTCCCATCCAGCAAAGAGACAGTCCCAATCCAGCAAAGAGACAGTCCCAATCCAGCAAAGAGATGGCTCCATATAGCAAAAAGACAGCCCCATCCAACACCAGCAAAGTGGTATCCCCATCCAACAAAGATACAGCTTCATCCAGCAAAGAGACAGTAACAGGCCAATCAAAAAAAGAGAGAGTCATAGGCAGGTTGCCAGCACAGGCCCACATCCACACATGTAGCCCCTCAGCATCCCTATAATCCCATTCAGCAGGAATGTCAGCTCAGCTCACAGTTATAGGAATTGTGCAGCAGCAAGCACCTACATTCAATTGAAAGGCTGCAAATCCATGAAAGCTTCTCGCAGACAGAGTATTAGTGAAAAATACAAAAAATATCAGGAGCAGCACATTGAAATCTAAATGGGAGTGTACCCCTTATCGGGTAGAGAAACAACCCTTCCCACCAACTCCAATATATGATGAAGTTTCAGAGGAACCCAACCCTGTGAAGAGATTACTTCACCACAGTTTACTCAGGCCTTGCATATTGAGTGGTGACTGCACCACCAAACCAGCTGGCGACTGGGAGGTGCTTGATCCTGTACATATCCCACCCGTGCAGGCCCCCGATCCTAAATGGATCCCAACAATATTGTCAGGATCCTTCCAAAGCTTGGAGTGGCTCTGTATTGTTGGCCAAGGGTGGACTTTAGCCTGCTGTTGGCTGATACTGGGTCACAGGAGTGCAAAAGTAAGTGCACTCCAGTGACCCACAAGAGAAGTACGGCCAAAAAAAAGCTTTGGCCATACTTCTCTTTTAAGAGACTCCCCTATCCCTGTAGCATATGTACAGTGTCACCTACAGGAAAAGAATGCCTGCACATGTCTACAAGTTCATCTCTACTTTAAGCTCATCCAAGGCCCCATTCACATGTAGCCTCAGATGATGCGAATGAGTTTGAGGACCCACACCTGCAAGCACCTGCATGTCACTAAGAGGCATGTGGCTGTGTCCATGCAGCCAAGTGTACCAATAGTCAATTATGGAATACCAGTACAGGGATGGACGCAATAGCTGTGCATCCCCAAGCTGGGAAAGATGGCCCTGCATGGGGCAAGCAGCTAATTGCCCCATGTGAATGGGGCCTAAATCAAGCAAAAGACTGTGGTGTGTATTTTGTCTTTTATTTCATATCCCTGAATATAAAGATGATCTAATTTGCAGTGAGCATTTGATATCCTGGAAAATTTTGTTAATTAGAATTGGCAAAGTGCTTCTTTTTTTTTCTTTCTTCTAGGGGAAAGTCAGGCATGGCACCAGTGTGTCCTCTGCGAGGGATTTCAGGTGCCAATTTGGGGGAGGCTGTGTACGATTGGATTTGTGTGAGATCTGCGTGGCCATCTTAGAGAGAGAAATGTCACATACAAACCCTGTAGTGAGCCCTGTAGTGTGGGGGAAACCATGTGGTGAGACCCACTTGCAAGGCTAGCCTAGGGACAGGTTCCTGCGTAGAGGGATCAGTCTAGGTACATCCTGGACACCTCCTTGTTAGCAGGTTAAATCCAACCTGGGCACAGCATGACCTCACCAGGCACCGCAGATCGACCAAAGCTCTAGCTCCCAAGTCTGTGGGGATCCTTGCTCCCATAGGAAGCTTATAAACTTACAATTACTGTCAGATACTGTGCTTGCCCAATGTCCTTCCAGCAGAATCAGGTTGTTCCTTAGAGGAAGAAGACACCAATCCAATTAGTTTTCCAATCTTCTACTTAACAACTTCATTGAAGTAAAACAGAAGCATTATAAATCTGCAGGAAGACATTTCAGAGACACTATTTACCTCCACTTTCCTCCAAAACTGCTGGTCAATTAAGATTGATTTGATGAGATGCTTTCACAAGCCACTAAGAGCTTGTTTAGACAGAAACAGGAAGTGAAAAAATCCTTTTTGCTTCCGGTTTCTGACACCACATAGTGGTAGGAACAACACTTCCTCTCCCTGTGTCCCAGGATGCCGTTGGTCACATCCTTACTGGCCTCCTCAATGGGACTGGAGAGCCCAGTAAACACAGTGGCAGGAGGGGGGTGGGGGCATTTTGCCACCTGTAAAAGTAATCCAGCAGCTGTATAGCTGCTCGGATTACTTTTACATAAGAGAATCACCGGCTCTAAGAAACAAAACTAGGATCATGACTTTATCTGCAATCATGATCTTGGTATAACCACTTAAACCTGACGCCATTATAGACAGGGAAAGGTTGGGAAGTGGTTAAAACTTTACTCCCAGGCTTTCTCTACCCAAGTGTAGGTGGGGCCTAAGTTGGGTACCTTGTATTGGGAGGAAGATAAAATGATGCTCAGCACTGATATCAACAATCCATAGACTATACAGTCACTCAGCATTTACATTGTAGGTAGGGCCATCCAGAATATGGCTTCTGTTACCAGAGATAGTGTTCCTTTTAGGAAGAGGATGTTCCTGCAGTCTGCACTGGCTCTACATCTGTACAGCACTCGCAGGAGTGTGTATAGTGAAAAAGGAGCCTTCCCTGAGTTATATCTTCTCACTTGGAAACGGACCCTGAGTCAAACACTGTGCATCACAAGTGGGTTCCTCTCCCCAACATTCTCTCAAAATGATGTGGGGTCCCTTATTTAAAAAGTTCCCTCACCCAAGATGGCCACCAAAAGTCACCAGAAGCTGTAGTGTCCAATCAGACAGCTGCTCCCTCTGAGACACCAATGGAGATCATGAAGGGCGTTTTCCCCTAACAAAGTCCACTCCATCTGTATGTAAGCCGTGTACCGGGTTGGGCTCCCCAGGATACAGTGAAATCACGAACGAGGAAAGCAACCCCAACACCAGCTTTTGCCACAACAGAATTTTACTTAGATGTGGCAAATAAGCACAACCACAAATGCTGGGAACATACAATAAATTTACATACACCCAGACCAAAGGCTGAAACCCTTGTGCTGCACAGCACGGCACCTTCTGATGGATGAAGGTAGAAAGTGAAGTAATTTACCTACTGGCGGGCACAAATAAGCTGCCACACCTTACCTGTTATTACCCTAAAAGAGCAGGAATCAGTGTATGGGTGTACGGTATGGGCTAGCCTGCGGTGCAGCACAACAGCTTACAATCTTACACAAATCTACAGTATTCCCCCTCCCATAACTGGTCCTGTAGCACGTGCCTGAGTATTCCTTCTGAGCAAAACGCCAGTCTGGCTTGCGTTTGTAGGATTTTATCAGCTCTCCAGTGTGAAATGTCACTTTAAGTTGTGGAGTCCTTCCAATAATCAGTAACACTTGTGGCCTGACACAGAGACCCTAACTAACTATAGGCCAACACTGAAATGAGGTGTGTGCACGATCTTACCGACCCGGGTCTGCTTTGCATCCGCTGGTGACTCTGAACAGAACAAATGTCTCTCCAACAAGCATGCGGTCTTGCCGTATATTTTGCTTAGTTCCTCTGCTCTCATCAGCCTTCCTGGCAGCAATCTAATCAGCATTCCTGGCAGCAATCTCATCAGCATTCCTGGCAGCAATCTCTGGTTACTGAGGGACGCTTTCACACCTGGATGTCATCAGATTCTCAGCTCACACGGCCCCTTATTCACCAAGCTCCAAAACATGGCTTCTCTCTCTCCTCTGTGTGCAAAACCCCACCTCTTCATGAATATACAAATATCTATGCAGTCTGAGGCTGTGTTAGAAAAACAGTGACATCTTGTGGCTAAACCGCAGAATGTCCGTCAAAACATTAATTTACTTCCACACAAACAGTGTTCAAACAATGAGAGCTTTTTCCCCATCTCACATGTACTATGGCACAGTGCCACCTACTGGATGCAGGAAAACCTGCACCTGCCAACACACCCTGCAGGTTACATGGCGTAGTTCTGGGTTACCTCTCCTGTTCATAGACGCACTAACTGCTCCTGTGCACAAGGGGTTTAAAATGTAAAATATATAAATACTTATGAAAAAAAAATAGACTTCTCCATATCTCTGTGAGTTCAAATGAGGGTAACACAATACAATGCTTAAGTCAGACTTGAGCTCGGCCTACATGAACAGACATACTGTATTATATGACCAGGGACAATTTCCTTCCCGCTGTATTACAATTATTTCGTTATGTAGCCGAGAATCTCATATTTCCCCCTCATGTCTGCGGAATATCACAAATAAGCTCTGTGCCCCCTGACAGAAATCTCCCGCAGTCCATCAGTCTGAGAGAATGCCTTCAGTGCCCCGTGCAGACATTGATAGGAGAAGCAGCTGCTGTGGTCAGCTTCACAGTGTGAGGAGAACAGGGACATACATAGAATGTTCACCAAGACGATGCAAACGACATCACAATATGTAGAGTGCAACAGGGATGCCTGTACTTAACTAAACATGTGCAGAACAAAAAAATTTGTTTATCTTCAGATTGATTCGTTAAGTTACTGATTGCGTTTTGTTGCATTCATAATTAAATTCATTTGAAAAATATTGAATTGATCATTGTGAAGAATAGCCGGTTCTATTCTATTCAAAATTAGAATTTTGGAAGTTGGTTAGATTTTATTTTATTCTATTTTAATCTATTCTTTTTTTTCTATTATATTCTATTCTTTTATATTTTATTCAGTGTTGTTCTACTTATTTTATTCTGTTCTACTCTCTTCTTTTCTATTCTAGTTTGTTTTTTTCTATTTTATTCTTTTCAAAATTTAAATTTTGGAAGACAGCTATATTCTCTATTTTTTTTTATTCTATTCTAATATATTTTTTTCTATTCTATACTTTTCTATTAAAACTTTCTTCTATACTATTCTTTTATTTTATTTTCTATTCTGTTCTGTTTCACTCTATTCTTTTCTATTCTATTCTGTTTCACTCTCTTCTTTTCCAGATTCGAATTTCAGAAGACAGCTATATTCTAACAATAATACACATAGTCTTTGAAGGAAATCAGCAATAGTCAGCAAAACGTTTATATTTCAAATTTGTTTTCGAATTTTGGATGAAATTTAGTTTCGTTACTTCGGATTCTACTATTGTATTCTTTGAGATTCGAATTTCAGAAGACGGCTATATTTGAACACTTACACACATAGTCTTTGAAATATAAACCTTTTGCTGACTGTTGCCGATTTCCTTCAAAGATTATGTGTATAAGTGTTGGAATATAGCCGTCTTCTGAAATTCGAATCTCGAAAAGAATACCATAGTAGAACCCAAAGTAACAAAACTAAATTTCATCCGAAATTCGAAAACAAAATTTTAAATAAACATTTTTCTGACTTGCTGATTTCCTTCAAATTTGTTTTTGAATTTCGGATGAAATTTAGTTTCGTTACTTTGGATTCTACTATTGTAATTAAGAAATTCGGATACATCAGAATCTCCAGATAATGTAAATTTTGTCTGAACTTTAAGTCAGAAGGAAACGAACCACACATGTCTATCCTTAACCTCTTGCTGAACACATAACACGTGTGTAGGCAAGGAGGGGGGCTTTAATGCACATACACAGCACATATACGTCTATGGTGGCTGAGGTTTCTGTGCCTAGACAGTACTTGCTGTGCACTCCCAGAGATGTGGTCAAGGGATTAGAAAGTCCATCCCCCCTTCCCTAAAACCAAGTTAAAAGGCCACAGCAGGCAGGTGGATAAGGTTTAAGGATCACTAATACAAAAAAGGATTGTATTCTGAAAACTGAGTGTGATTAATACATACAATGATAAAAATTGTATCAATATACTGAATGTTATTTTAACCCCTTCCCACCATCACCTTCCATCCCTTTAAGTGATTCTAAATGCCGGGAGCCTGAGGCAGGCATTCCAATCATGTGAGCCAATACAGCAGCAACAGGAGAGGTTGCTTTTAATGTCGTGTTCCTATTGCAGATTTATATCACTTCCTAAGCTGGTGACAACATTGTTACTGGGAAAAAAAGAGAAGGGAAATCTAGACAACAGCACCACAGACTGGAGTTGCACTTTACTGTCCAGGGACAACACAGAAATCACCCAGATATATAGCTTCAAACATTCATTTTTGTCCTTGTGTAACTCATGAATGTAATATACAGGCATACCTCGGTTTAGGAATTTAATTAGTTCTACGGGACTTTCCGTATTGCGAAGAATTCGTAAACCGAAACGCAGTTTCCCATAGGAATGCATTGAAAACCAATTAATCTGTTCTGGAGGTCAGAAAAAAGTTAAAACAAAAGTCTTTTATCTGTTCAAAAAACTCTTTATAAAGTGCACTTTAAAGGCATAAATACTGTACAGGGGCATGATTCAAAATTAATTTGTAAATGCATTGAAAACGAATTCATCCGTTACGGAGGTCAGAAAAAATTCCAAAAAAGTCTTATCTGTTCAAAATTCATTAAAAAGGCATAGTACTGTACAGGGACATGATTAAAAAACAATTAGTAAATGTATTGAAAACCAATTAATCCAATTATTTTTAATGGATTTTCATTTGTAAACTGAAAATTACATTAACCGAGGAGTTTATATACTGATGTACACCTGTATTTTTTGTTTTTACTAAATGAATGAGACAAACATGAAGGCTGCCATTGCTCTTCTCTCCTTCTGGAAATGCTAGTTGACTGGCTGTCATGCTAACTTCTTGCTTTGAGTCAGGAAGGAAGGAGGGAAGGAAGGAGGGAAGGAAGGAAGGAAGGAAGGAAGGAAGGAAGGAAGGAAGCATAAATAAAAGGAGAGAGATGAGGAAGGTGTAGCACTACTCCCTTAGGAGTGGCTAGAAATTTGGGTCCCCCTATAGTCTTCCACAGACTTGCATTCAGAGTCAGTAAACAGTCCTTGAGCGTGTCCCTTGAGAAGAAAGCCCTTCATTAGCAATTATGGTTCTTCTTGTTCTTGCACAGGAGGAGACAGCCGTCTGTGGAGATCTTGCAGAACAGTGGAAGAAAGGAACAAACAAAGGAATATCACATTCCTAACTCTGACTGGCTAGCTAAATAGGCACTTTAATAAATTGTCCATTTAATTAACAAGAAACTTGAGGAGCCCTTCCTGGTAGGATAAGGAGTCCAGCTGATCTCCCTGTAGCTTCCTCAGACCAGTACATCTGGGAAATGAAAGGACCGGAGTCCATAAGAAAGAAGAGAACCCGTTGGGCTGGAATCCTGCGTCAGCCGGTCAAAAGTACATGGCCCATGTATATGCAATAGGATAGGGTCCATTTGTCCAGTAACAAAAGTCTGGGGTCAGGCATCCTGACTAAATATCACCCAAACCGTACTCTCCGCTCCTCGCACGACCTCCAGCTCTCTAGCTTCCTTGTCTCCTCCTCCCATGCTCTTCTTCAGGCCTTCTCCAGAGCTTCCCCCTCAGATACTACCTTTTGTACCACTAGCCCATCCCTCTTAGATTGCAGGCCCTCCTAACCCTCTTGTATTGAACTGTATTGTTACTGTATTGTCTCCCGTTATAATGTAAAGCGCTGAGCAAACTGTTGGCGCTATATAAATCCTGTATAATAATAATATTAATAAAGTACTGTTTGACCCCGCATCACCACCCCTGTCATTCCCTACCGGCTCACCTGACAAGGAAGAGTCATCTGAACCCAGCTCCTTAGCTGTGGTGACAGAGTGGTCTTGAACAGCCAACCTCTCCGGGATATCTGCTAGTCCCATCTGAGCAGTACTTGTGGGCACCGGCCCATCAGCAACATCTCCGGGTGGTTGAAAGGTAACAGCAGGCAGCCATCCTCTGCTGCAACGGTCTGCTGTCAGTGCAGGAGAGCTGCAGTCTCAGGACTCTACCCCACTCTGTATCTCCAACTCCAGACATCTCCTGGCCTTCTGTCTCTCTGACCAGAAAACTTGTGGGTACATCTGCAACACAGCCTCCATCTCTCTCCTCTCACGCTCTCACAGCAAGCTGGGTGTACTGGGGGGACTTGAGGGCATGGCCACGCCCCTCCATGAGATACTTTGGCGCCAACAAGACTGCCGTGCAGGAACTTTCCCGAGCTGGTGTTAACCTCTGCTTCTCGAAGTGGGAGAGTACTGACTGGTTTGAAGGCTTTTGAAGCTCTGAATCCAGGCAAAAACACAAATGCAGTTCACTGGCAAGGACAAAACACTAAGGCCCAGCCACTGTTGGATAACTGGGTGTTTGTAGAAATAGTAGCAATAGTCTGCAGCAGTTGCTATGGGAAACAGTGGGGTATGCGACGTACCCCCCCACTAGACACTGTTGAGCAAAAAGTCACTAGGTCCAACTACTGTAGGGCAGCTAGACATTTGTAATCCAGTTGCTCCAGGCAACGACAAGCAAGAATGCGTGGCAAACACTGACTGTTGTAGGCATTAAAATGAGTAGTAAAACATAGGCCTCAGCCACAGATGTGTGATCAGGTATTTGTTCATCATTGCTCGTAGCAACCAAGGAGAGCTGAGGTATCTGAGTGGATTACACAGTAGTAGTAGCAACATGAACAATGAATTCTTTTATAGTCTTTTATAGGAGCCACTTGTAGAGCAGCAAAAAGACATTCACACACTGACTGTTGTAGACTGATGGGTCATTCCAGTTGCTCTGGGCAAAGGCAAGCAGGACAGCAATGAACATTTTTCTGATGTTTGCAGATAAGTACAGGACATAGTTTCTTTCAACAGCCACCTGTATAGCAGCAGGGAGACTTTTGGACAGGCTGGGCATGGTTGCCATGGGCAACAGCATCAGCTACGTTACTTTAATCACAGCAACAGTCACAATTCCAGCAGTACAGCACCACTCCAATTTTCCACTTGGCTCCATTACACTTTCAGCAGCAAATAACACTTTACTGGCCTGTTGGTTGCTAGGGGCAATGGCCATGCAGGTTTCTATAAGAGATCCCATATTATGAGCCTCCACATGTAGCACTACCCCCTTAAGAGTCATTAGAGATTTGGGCCCCCCTATAGTCCTGCACAGCCAGGCAACACGCATCTGCCATAGACTTGAATTCAGAGTCAGTAAACAGTTCTTGAGCTTGGTTTTTATGTTTTATTAAAGCAGAGCTCCACCCAAAAGGGGAAGTTCCACTTTAAAGACTGCTCCCCCACTTCTCATTAAGGGTTGGCACCTTTGGGGAGCCGGGGGGCATGACAGGTACCCGCTCCCACTTCCGGTTCAATCGCCTAGGCAAAAAATGGTTAGCACTTCCGCATGGCAGTACTAGGGTCGTTGGTTCGAATCCCCACCAGAGCACCACCTGCCTGGAGTTTGCATGTTCTCCCTGTGCCTGCGTGGGTTTCCTCCGGGTACTCCGGTTTCCTCCCACACTCCAAAGACATGCTGGTAGGTGAATTGGTTCCTGTCTAAATTGTCCCTAGTATGTGTATGAATATAAGTTAGGGACCTTAGATTGTACACCCCTTGAGGGTTAGGGGCTGATGTGAATGTACAATATATATGTAAAGCGCTGCATAAAATTGATGGTGCTATATAAGTACCTGAAATAAATAAATAAAATTCAGAGGTTTTTTTTACAATCCTGATCTTCATACTTGTTTTGATGTCACAGGGGCAGCCAAACAACAAGGAAACCATGATTTTTAGATGAAGGCCAACAATGGAAGCTTCCTATTTTTCTCATGATAGGGTCACCAGCCCTCTGGAAGATTTACCCCCCCACCCCCCCACCTTTATGACTAAGCCACTTTTTGCTGTATGGCGCTGCACTACTGTAACTGACAATTACGGAGCAAATCAACAATGTATACAAATTAAATTTACATCATGTTTTCACACAAATAGAGCTTTTTTTGCTGTTTGATCACTACTGTGTTTTTTGCTCCATATACTAAAAAATACAAATTAAAAAAAATGTAAATTTTTTTTTTACTTATTGCTATAAAACATATCCAATAAAAAAAATGAAAAAAAAAAAACATTTCTTCATTCTTGCTTTGCAGGGAGATAAAAACTGACACATCCCCGCTGACAGGAGAGAGATATCTATTGTTTACATAAACAGATTTCTCTCCTGTTACTTGCTCCGCCGATTGCCGGGTTCCAGACATGAATCGCTGGCCAGGACCCAGTGATTGACATGTAAGGGAGTACAAGCTGAGTAAGAAAGCAGCAATCCAATATGACAAAAAAAATGGAAAAATTAGAAATATATATACCCACTAAAAAAGTAAGAAATGGGTAGAATAATAAATATAATATACAGTACAATGCTAATAGTGCAAGTCCAGTGTGACAGTAAATAGGTTCCAATAATAGCCCTCAGCAGTATAGTGTAATTGTTGATCTTCCACTTGGTAAACCACTGTGTCCACCACCATTAGGCATGCACGCTCACCTCCATGAGTTGACCTATAGATCCTACAGGTCAATATGAGTTCTGTCAAAATCTTTAAATGCTTTCAGCATGTCCCAGTCGGTGAGGGTCCACATCAAAAAGGTCATAAAGGCAGATGTGTGCTCAACTAAACCAAAGAAGGCTCTTCATAGTGCAATATATTTTTAATATTAACATTTATAAAAACCGCATTCACATTGAAGAAAGAGCATAAAAACCCTCACAAGGCATAACATAGGCTTGGGGTAAACAAAGATGGCGGTTGCAGACGCTGCACCAGAAATGATGTCACCATGCTTTTTGTTCTTCATGTGACTTCGTCAGGGATAGGAAGCCAGTGAGGCATGCAGAATTTATAGACAAAGCAGTTTACAAGTAACCAGAGAAACCTATTACATCAAGCCAATTAATGGAGTCCAGGTGGCAGCCATATAAATGGAGGCAAATATAGTAAGAAATATGAGTCATGACTTCAATGCAAATCCTAATTAAAATGGTCAACCTTTAAAGTGACACTAAAGCTTTTTTTTTCTTAAAACAACAACCATGTCTATGTTTACCTGCTCTATGCAGTGGTTTTGCACAGAGCAACTCCGATCATCTTCTTTTAGGGTCCCTGCTGGTACTCCTGGCTCCTCCCCCTCGAGCAGTGCCCCCAAGAGAAAGCCGTTTGCCATGGGGGCACCACTGCCTGCTCGCCCCAGAGCCACTGCTCCATGCATCCATGAGACACATAGAGGCATGGCTCAATCCCACCCCCAGCTCTCTCCTCATTGGCTGTGATAAACCCATAAGGGGGAAGAGTCCCCAGCCAGCAGAGGCTTTCGTGAATGATCAGAGGGGGCTCAGGTAAGGATTGGGGGGGGGCACTGCATACAGGTTTTTTTACCTTCATGCATAGAATACATGAAGGTAAAAACCTTGAGCCATTAGGCTATTAAAACCGCCATTAGAACCGCTTCAAGTACTCAAGGCATCACTACACATTCTCAAGTAAACCTATGACCTAACTTCAGCTATATTGCCAAAAGTATTGGGACGCCTGTCTTTACACTCACATGAACTTTAATGGCATCCCAGTTTTAGTCCATAGGGTTCAATATTGAGTTGGCCCACCCTTTGCAGCTATAATAGCTTCAACTCTTCTGGGAAGGCTGTCCACAAGGTTTAGGAGTGTGTCTATAGGAATGTTTGACCATTCTTCCAGAAGCGCACTTGTGAGGTCAGTCACTGATGTCAGATGAGAAGGCCTGGCTTTATTCATCCCAAAGGTGTTCTATCAAGTTGAGGTCAGGAGTTCCTCCACCCCAGACTCGCTCATCCATGTATTTATGGATCTTACTTTGTGCACTGGTGCACAGTAATGTTGGAACATGCCTGATGCCTTAAAAGTTCCCTTCACTGGAACTAAGGGGCCAAGCGCAACCCCTGAAAAACAACCCCACACCATAATCCCCCTCCACCAAACTTTACACTTGGGACAATGCAGCCAGGCAAGTAGTACTGTTCTCCTGGCAAACGCAAAAGCCATCTGATTGCCAGACAGAGAAGTGTGATTCGTCACTCCAGAGAACACGTCTCCACTGCTCTAGAGTCCAGTGGCGGCATGCTTTACGCCACTGCATCCGACACTTTGCATTGCACTCGGTGATGTAAGGCTTGAATGCAGCTGCTCTGCCATGGAAACCCATTCCATTAAGTTCTCTATGCACTGTTGTGCTAATCTGAAGATCACATGAAGTTTGGAGGTCTTTAGCTATTGACTCTGCAGTTGGCATCTTCTGCACACTGTGCGCTTCAGCATGCGCTGATTTCGCTCTGTCATTTTACAGTTCCTGTTCCTAGTTGCTTCCACTTTGTTATAATACCACTAACAGTGGAATATTTAGTAGCAAGGAAATTTCATGGATGGACTTATTGCACAGTTATCATCCATGGGCAACCTATCACGGTACCACACTTGAATTCACTGAGCTCCTGAAAGCGACCCATTCTTTCACAAAATGTTTGTAGAAGCAGTCTCCATGCCTAGGTGCTTAATTTTATACACATGTGGCCGTGGAGGTGATTGGAACACTTAAATCCAGTGATTTGGAGAGGTGTCCCAATACTTTTGGCAATATAGTGTATATTTTGCATAAATACTGTATATTATAACAAGTCATATTAATAAATAATGCATTAAATATTAAATAATAATTAAATAATATTAAATTAAAAAATACATTATATGAATATCATTTATAATCAAACATAAAAAAATGAATGTATGCTAAAAAAAAAAAAACCCATCGTTTAATAAAGCAAATAACGTCTTAAGCAGCTCCCTCTACTGGTAAAACAAATATACGTGACTAGTCAGAGAGAAAATCTCACAACACCCCAATTAAAGAGTGACTCTAGACCAATCTCAGCAAGTCACTTACTAACTAACTAAAGAGGCAGTCTAGAGTTATAGTGTAGCCCTTCTTAGTATTCTGCACATGTTCTCTTAAGCGCTTCCATAAAGGTTTTTTGTTCTTCCAATATATTGGGTTTAAGAGGAGCACTGAAGGGCATAGATTATACCCTCAGTACTACATGTGATGCAATCCTTAATTTGGTACTGGGTTCCTGTCACATGAGAAGTAAAACTATCTTTTATTATTCATGACTTCTGTTGCAACACATGTAACAACAGGGTAGGAAACCTGATTGAAGAAGGAGACCTGTCAATTTTTAAGGGGGTCTACTACATTCCTGGCAATCCCAACCCTTAGTGTGGGTGCTCTTCTATGGGTAAATTTTGGGTGATCTGGTAAGAGATCCTTCAAGTGCCTATCAGATTTGAGAACTGGCCAATATTAATACAAAATCTTTTAAACTTTTCTATATTGGGAACTAAAATCCAATATGTGGGTATTTGTTCTCTTGACTGTTCCTGTATCCTTTTATCTTCAATCAGTTTTTATTTCTATCATATTCTCCAACCTCTCTTATCTTCTCATTAATAAAATGATTTTCGTACCCCTTCTGGATAAACTGCTATCCAGTTAGCGCAGCCTGTTCTTCATATTCTTTCCTTTCTGTACAGTTTCTCCTCAAGCGGATAAATTGACCCTTCGGTATATTCACCATCCAAGGTAAATGGTGGCAGATGTCAAATGGAATGTATCTATTCCGATCAACAGTTTTGACATGCGTTTTGGTGACAAATCTTCCTCCCTCTACCGGTATTTAAAAGTACATTTTCTTAGTAAACATACTCCCATGCTACTCGAATATGCTTCTCATTACAATTTAGGCTGTTCAGAAAAGATTCCAAGCTATCCCTATTGCCTTCCCATAGGATCACAACATCATGAATGAATAGTCTTAATTTCTTTGGTCTATTTTGATAAATAACTTTTTCTTCCCACCGGGACATAAACTTATTTCACAGATTACACTGCCTGTAACACCCTCTGTGAATGGAAGAGAGAAATCTGTGATGGATCAGACTCTCCTCCATTCACAGATCATATTTCATATAATGTAATCAATGAAAGTACTTTTCTTAATAGAGGAGAGGGCAGGAGGGGCATGTGCCAATCAGATCATCTATAGTGCAGCTTTGAAGACCCAAATCTGTTAATTCCCATGATGCCAGAGGTTCAGCAGCAGGAAGAGGACAGGGCAGCCCTGCAGTGAAGAGTAATACAGCAATTTGTACATTGCTGTGCATATTTCCTAACACGTAAGTAATGTAACTTAAGCTGTAAAGGATACATTTTTTTTTTTAGCTATACTTCAACTATAAAGAAAAAAAAATCACAAAATACATTCTGTGTACCGTTTGTGATAGGACATCCATATATAAATTATATGGGTTGGTTCTTTTTTGAGCATGGAGCACAATCTTTAACATTCCTTTCCTCCAAAGGCATATAAAAGATAGACAAAGGAACTCGACTTAGGCCTCATTCACATGGCCATGTTCACCCATGTGGGATGCACGGGTGTTCCATGCAGCCCTATGCAAGCATCCTATTCAAATCAATGACAGGTAGCCGGTTGCATGGACCTGCATGTATCTCCATGTGCATCCCGGAGTGTACATCCATGGGAAACTGATGCACAGATCAGAAGGCAGCCTGTCTGTGTTGATTTGTGCATCGGACCCACACAGGTGTACATTCGGGGATGCGCTCAGAGATCCGTGCAACCATCTGCCTGACATTGATTAGAACAGGCTGCCTGCACAGGGCTGCATGGAGCACCTGTGTGTCCCAAGCACAAGGGTAAAGACTGCCCTTCACATGGCTATATGAATATGTACACCCGTGTGAATGAGGCCTTACAGATGTCAAGAGATACTATAAAGCAGTGGTCTTAGCAAGAATATATGACTGGACATTTAACCATAAGGGGAAAAGTTGGGTAACAATTGAAAACGATCTTAGTGGCACTAGATTGAACCAGACGATATGGGTTCCACCACAGTTTAGGGGAATTAAAGAAAGCACAAGTATCTACACTCTAAATGTTCTTAGGATATGGGATAATTTACACAAAAACATGAAATGGGAATTTAATTCTATATTAATGCCTCTCACAAATACTGATTACTTTCCTCCGGGAAAAAATAAGATATCGGGGAGATGGTTTAGAAAGGAGGATACCCAACTGAGAGATGTTTTGGTGGGGGGGGGAATTGAGACCACTTAAAGATTTAATGGAGAATAAGGGAGATATTTTTATTAGAATAGATGAGTGGAAATATCATCAATTGAAATGTTTTATTGGAAATCTTCCGAAACCCTTGAGAGTAAAACAGGAGTGGAATATGTTTGAAAGGTTGTTAGAGACACGAAGAGATGGGAAGCACGGTGTTTCAAAAGTGTATAGAATACTCACAGAATTAGACACAAACACAAAGTTAATCTTTATCACAAAATGGGAAAGAGATATGGGAGTTGGGTTTGACGAAGATAGACAGAAAAAGATGTTTAGATTGATACACGATAATGTGAGTATGAGAGAGGTTGAGGTTAATTATAAGTGTGTGACACGATGGCACATTACACCGAGTGTAGAGCACAAGATGAATGGGGAGGACTCAGATAAGTGTTGGAGAGGGTGTGGAGAGATGGGCACGGTGTTTCACATATGGTGGGAATGTCCGAAAATCCAGGCTTTTTGGAAGATAATAGTCAAATTGATTAAAGAAATAACTGAAATTGACATAGGGTTAGACCCAACGACGTGCCTCCTACACAATGTAGAGACATCAGTAAATAAATATAAAGACTCAGGTATTTGGTATTTCTTTAATGCGGCGAAAGGGTTGATACCCAAGTTTTGGCGGAGGGCTGAGGTACCAAAGGAGGAAGACTGGATTAATAGAGTAAACCAGATAGGTAGAATGGAAAGATCATATCATATGCAGGAAGATAAGATGAGAGTTTATTTCAGGAGATGGGAAAAATGGGAAAGAGCAGGATTGAAAGAGAAATATAGGAAAATATGAACCAGGATGTTAGCAAAAAAAAAAAAAAAAAAAAAAAAAATTTAATAAGCCTCAAGAGAGTAGAATGGGATAGAGTCTGCAGAGGGGGAGGAGGGGGGAGGAGCGGTGGGAAGGGGGGATAGTGGGATGGGAAAGAAAAGAGTTTTTAGTAAGGGATAGATAGAAATGTTAGAAATGTTTATTTGTATGAAAATTTTTTTCCCTTTTTGGGTTTTTGTAATAATATGAAAAATTTAATAAATATCTAAATTAAAAAAAAAAAAAGAACAGGCTGCCTGCACAGGGCTGCATGGAGCACCTGTGTGTCCCAAGCACAAGGGTAAAGACTGCCCTTCACATGGCTATATGAATATGTACACCCGTGTGAATGAGGCCTTACAGTTCCAGTATATGAATTTTGTATGTTCAGTGCAGATTCAAACACATTTACATGTAATGCTCACCCACTAAAGGACCCGCTAATTTGGTCCCAAGGTTCTTTCCCCAGTATACTAGCAGCTGTGCCATAAACAGTCTAGGGGTATTCTTTTTCAGATGCTTTATTAAACTTTAACACTGGTCTTTACTCACAAATTTCCATGGATATTTGAATGCCTCCTTCCAATATCAGCCAGACATTTCTCCCACAGGGGCGGACTGATCATTTGGAAACTTGGGCACTGCCCGAGGGCCCGGGGTCAGTAGGGGGCCCCATGAGATGCCCCTTTTTCATAGTCTTTTTTGAGTTTAGGCAAGGACACAGGGGCCCCATGATCCCCTATTGCCCGGGGGCCCCATGAGTTGTCAGTCCGCCCCTGGTCTCCCATGAACTCTTCAGATCAGATGCCCAACAGAAATCCATCGGTCAGCTCCATCAAAGTTCAGTAGATAAGGCCCCCCAGTTAACCCAGCTGGAACCTCAATGAATAAATGAAAAGAGCAACTGGACCACCCAGAAGGGCAGCAGCCCTCCAGGCTGGGATCTTCTCCTCCTGGACAAGAACCCCTCTGCTCTAGGCCTCAAATTGTTCATACACTCTTCCAGCCACCTACTGGGCACCATCTCCCAGGGATTTGCTGGGGCCACCTAAATATTCATACGACTTGACTCTCCCAGCCCACTGGGAGATTAGGGTATGATAGGGTATGCTTCCCATACCTCCCCAGAAGGCAGGGGGAAGCAGTCAAACCTGCAACCAGTGAAACACAGAACAGCCTGAAATAAATCACAAGCTGCTCAACTGATTGCAGTAGAGCTAAAATAACTAAATTTACCTAGCCTAACTAGCAACTTAACTAGGAGGGTGCTATGTACATTTTGGAGGATACGCCATTCAATCAACAGATCGTCTCAACATGAATTTTGTTTCCAAAGAAATCTTATGAACACAAAATTAGTTTTGTCTCCATCATCCTAATAGTTGTGTGATGACTCCATACTTTTTTATTAAAAAGATTAATTTTAATTTCTTCAAAACCAATTTTGGGACTGTGAAATTTATTTAGAATACACCTATTCTGTGATTTGAGTTCTGAAATGTTTAAACACGGCACATGGTATATTTTCCTTACGACATGCAATTGTAACCCAACCCAGGCCTGCTGACGCTCTGAGAAGGTGGGATTTTGTACATTGACTGTGGCTACCAAAATGTGCTTGTTGTATGAAATAAGATCTCTTTCCATACATAAAAAGTTATATAAAGAAAGGTAACGTTAGTAATTACATCTTCCACTGACAGATACATTACTGTGAATTAAGTGTTTAGTGAAGAAGGAAATACATGGGATGCTAATGGAACTCGCTTGTTGTCTGTGTTGACTCACGGATAAGTCAGATTGCTTTGTTAATGCTATGCAGGAAACATTGCCGCTCTTCTAGTCAAAGCCCATTTAACTTAATGTAAAATAAAACGCTACAGAAGTGATATAACCTATACAATTGTAACACACTCGATTTTGTAATTAGTATTAAACTGTACTTTATAATTTCACTTTGCAGACATCTATGATTTTCTAAAAATGCTCCAAATGTTAAATTTCTCTTCCATGCAGCCGCAACAGTAAGTGCCGGGCCACACCAGAACGCAGTGCAGGAAAGTCACGTTCCATACACACTTCCTGCAATGCATTCAAATGCACTGCCCTTGTGATCTGCATGAGGGTGCCAATGTAATGTTAATGGAACCTCAAATGCAAATGACAAATGAAGTGCATTTGCGAGCACTAAATCGTATGGTACTGCAGTACCATGCAGTTTGGTGCAGCGTGTTTTTAACCAGTTCATGCTTGGCCAATAGCAAAATGATGGCCGAGTGGGACTCTTGTCCATCAGGGTGAGCGACATATGATGTCCTCCCAGATCGCCATCTCCTCGTGCCCACGGGGCTGCGATGTGGCGAGATCTGTCACCAGCTGTGTTCATAGGACACAGCCAATGAACGATCTGTGTACTGTACTATGTGACCACTGTGTAGCTGGCCAGCTAAGACCAGTCCTAGGTTGCTAATATGGTTCACATATATGTGTATACCAAACCTGCCAATAACCTCAGTACAGTATATATGTGCATATGTAAAAGCTAAAAGCAGAATCATTGCTGTAATTTATGTCTTTGATTGTTATATGACATTTATATATTCATTGTGTTAGCAGAAGCAGAAAAGGAAAATATGCCTTTAAGAGTCAGTATAGAGCTGAGCCAATCACAGACAGCCTCACACTGTACAGAGCCTTAACCAATCCCAGCCAGTTTCACATTTGTGCCTGTGTAAAACTCCCTGCTAGATTGTTCTAGAGACACATGCTCACCAGACAGAAGAGGAAACAGACAAGTTCCAGTCAGAGAAGCTCTATGGAAGCAGAGAAGACCAAATAGGTATATAATGCACTTGTGTGTTCCTCTATTGTTTAACAGTGCAGGTAGATCTGTGTGTAAAATCTGTTGTATGTGTTTACTTGTAGTTCCACCAAATCTAATCGAAATAATCTAACGACATAAGTTAACGAATGTACCGAGATAAGTAATCGAATATAACAAATTTAACAAATCTATCGAGATAAGCTATCGAATGAAACCACTGTAATATGAATTAAACCATTGTAATATGGAAGAAATAAGCTACTGTAAGATAAACGAAACAAGCCATTGTAAGCAGTGTTATATGAAGAAGATTGAAGTTATTAAAGAAGTTAACTAAAGTATTCGGTGTGCTCTTTAAACCTACTGCATCCATAGAGCGGCATTGGAGGAATTACAGAGTAAAGTCAGTCTAATCAAACAAAGAAACAGTAATTGCATAATTTTTCTAATGCCACAGCGCACACGGCACCAAAGGGTGCTGCGCCTGCCACACACTGTGACAAATCACAGTGGGTCACATGACAAGTGTAAACAATTTCTTTCATGCCTCCATTGTATACAATTTGTGTTTCTAGCTGTGATTGGTCATAGTGATCACATGGTACAGACATCTGTGTCATGTGATTAGCTGTGGCCAATCACAGCTAATCACAACAAAAAACACTGAATGAATCGATTTCATTCAGTTCAATGCTTGCCTATAGCAGTGAAATTCACTTCTATAGGCAATCATAATGTGTAAAAAAAAGTTTGATTACTTTCAGAGTAGTACAATATTACTATGGTAACATTATATTACTCTGGTCAGTGTTTTATTAAAAAAAAAAAAACATTGAAAAAAAATATTTTTTTTTGTATTGTCACCAGTCAGTGTCCCTGATCATTACGCTGTACTGTACTGGTTACAGTATGTAGGGAAAAAAGGTGAAAAATGTTTTATTTCATTTCTTTATTTTCCAAAAAATTGTGAAAAAAATTACAACTTCAAAAAACTTGCCATGCCTTTTACTAAGTATCTGGGACTGTCTACTTTCCAAAAAGGGTAATTTAGAAAATATCTGTACTGTTCTGACTTTTTTGGGCCTCAGGAAATGAGATCGCTTGTCAGTACAGCAGGATTGATTGATCTGGAACTGGGGAGCTACAGTTCATTGAGGGAACCATGAATGCCAACATGTACTGCGACATACTGAAGCAGAGCATGATCCCCTCCCTTTGGAGACTGGGCCGCAGGGCAGTATTCCAACATAACGACCCCAAACACCTCCAAGATGACCACTGCCTTGCTAGAGAAGCTGAAGGTAAAGGTGATGGACTGACCAACCAGGTCTCCAGACCTAAACCCTATTGAGCATCTGTGGAGCATCCTCAAACGGAAGGTACAGGAGTGCAAGGTTTCTAACATCCACCAGCTCTGTGATGTCGTCATGGAGGAGTGGAAGAGGACTGCAGTGGCAACCTGTGAAGCTCTGGTGAACTCCTTGCCCAAGAGGGTTAAGGCAGTGCTGGAAAATAATGGTGGCCACACAATATATTGACACTTTGGGCCCAATTTGGACATTTGCACTTAGGGGTGTACTCACTTTTGTTGCCAGCGGTTTAGACATTAATGGCTGCCTGCTGAGTTATTTTTAGGGGACAGCAAATTTACATGTTATACAAGCTGTACACTCACTACTTTACTTTGTAGCAAAGTGTCATTTCTTCAGTTTTGTCACGTGAAAACAAAATAAAATATTTACAAAAATGTGAGGGGTGTTCTCACTTCTGTGAGATACTGTACTTATGTGCCATACCTGTGGGTTCCCTCTAGAAGCTGGAAATCACTGTAGTAGGCATCACTAATACCAGGATTTCCACTAGCTCCCATGCTGAACAACTGTCCTGCTGCATTGGGAACACGGGAGATCGCTCATTTGGCATAGGCGCAATTCAGAGATTGCTTTGCATTGAGACGTCACCTCATCCTTTAAGAGAAAATGCAAAGTGTTCTTTGGATAGTACCTGTGCCGGGCGGGCGACCTCCTGTGTTCAGATGTGGGTGACGTCTGCCAGCCCTACTTCCCAACCCCCACATACACACACCTGCAGCCTCCTGACATACATGATTTCAGGTTGTTGTTGGAGGACAGTGCTGGTCTCCTTGGCCTGCTGTGTGTGTTTTTTAGTAAATGACAGCAGCTACAGCCACATGATCAAAATAGCTGGAGTTCCTCTTTAAAGATTGGGAGATTTTAGTAATGGCAGACCTCTCCTCCTAGCAGTCACTGGAAAGGCCTATATCAGTATCTACAGCAAACAGTTAGGATGTGCAATGTAAATAGTTCACGTGGAAGTGATTTTCTTTTAGTTCCTCAGCAAGAATGGAGTTTCACTTTAAGTAGGTTCTCTACTGAGCCTCTAAAAAAGGTGCATAATGTGATTGTAGAAAAACAACTATTTTAATGAAAAAGAATACTGTTTATGGAATCCACACCACTGAAATATTTGCATAAGAATTACAAATATAATTGTATTTTTTGCAATAAAATAAATTGTGTCACTCATCTTGAAATATATCTGACTAAGATTTCATTTATCCTTTGTTTAAATGTTTCTGTACTGTCAGTTACCTTTTCTCTTTTTATGACCTTTTATAATGCACCACGCTGAGAGGAGTATCAACTGCAGTGCCAGTAATTTTTAAGGGGACTGTAAGTGTTGTGTGACCTTAGCTGGGTGTCCTCCACGTGTTCAGCTAAGTGGTGACGGAGCACGTGCACTCTAAAACATTCCTGCCCAGACAAAGAATGATTCCCTAGACCAGAAGTCTCCAAAATGTTGAAACAAAGGGCCAGTGTACTGTCCTTCAAATATTAGGGGATGCCAGACTGTGGCCAGAAGGAGTAGAAAATGCCCTTGCATTAGTGGGAGTTAACGATGCTATAGACTTGGTTGTCAGCGGGAGTAAAGAAAATGAAATTATTGGCGTTAGTGGTAGTGGTAGAATTTGTTCCCCATCTCTGGTGTCAGTGGGAAGAATGAGGTCCCATTGATGGTGTCAGTGGGAGGAATAGTGTCCTGTCATTGGTGTCAGTGGAGAATATCATACCTCATATCAGTGGAAGGAATAGTTCCGCAAGGGCCGGATAAAGGCAAAGGAAGGGACACATCCAGCCCATGGGAGACCCCTGCCCTAGACCTACCGGGGCATGATGGATACAGGAACTTGTCCAGGGTACCCTTTGGAACCTGCCAATACAAGAGCACACCCTGGGAAGCTCCCAGCCAGGCCCAACCAGCATCCTCCAAGTAGTCCATTCCATCCACGCTTCAGGCCTTACAGCATTGGACCCAAATAGCAGCCGCGCCTAGCAGGTCTGTTTCCAGAGAACATCCCCATCTTGAGGTTAGGGGACAATTGATTTACATATGAACATACTTTAGTTACCTCAGAGGTGACAGCCTATTCCTTGAGACTGCAAACAAAGAGAGTAGTAATAAGGGGGATGGCGAGTTGAAGAGGCCACACCTTTAGAGGGGTTTACCAGAGACCTGAATCTGATGCAAAGGGAATGGAAGTAGCCCCAATAGTCTTTGTGTGTCCATGTGCAAAATGAATGTGCATGGGAATGGTTTCATAATTACAAATCAGGTGCTGCACTTGCTGGGCTCTAATGAGGAAAGTGACAGGGTCTGCATCCCTTTAAACATAATTTCTTTTGGGAATTTTTATTACAGGAAACTACATTTCGGAGGGTGTGATGTACACCAATGGTGTACAGAACGCCTCCAGGTTGCTATATTTCATTTAATAGAAAATTACAGGGGCAGGTTGAAAAGGAAAGGTAATTTTTAATAAGATTCGATTACAATATGACATGTCGCAATTGTATATGCTATAGTTTTAAAAATTTGCCATTTTCTTTTTCCCACGAAAGTGGAGATACCATTTAAGGCAACCTACAGTATTTATTCTGAAAGGGCTGCCAACACCACAAGAAAAAAACAAAACCTTGAGCTAAATATTAACAAAAAGTTCTGTACATTGTGGTGCACTACAATGCAGACCCATCAGTCCTCAATGTATTTGTATGTTGGGGTGTCATTTGGAAAGAATGCCCTTGCAATGCACTGTACAGAGTAGCATACAGGTTGTGTTAATATTGTAAAACACGGCATTCTGCTGCACATTAGCACGCTGCATTGGTGTTAAGCCAGCCTTCTCAGTTGCTTCATACATTTTAATGTCAGTAGAAGAGCTCCTATACTAGTGTTACACTCTTCAGCATTCTATACTCCTGGGAGTGTTGGATGCCTGTGTCCCCAACCACATGCTGTGGTTCCATCCTTCGACCCATACATCACCACATGGCACAACGTTGTCAAATTCAGGAGTCTGGCAGAGGATGCAGTGCTAGAACAGAACAAAAGTAGGAGACCGCTAGCCAGGCAAGTTCTTCTATTGTAGGTGACCACTATTAGAATTTTTCAGGCAACTGACAATTTACAGCAGAAATACACTATATCGGAGCACCACAAAGCAAAAATGCGATTTAACTTATTTTTAACCTCTTCGCTCTGGGCGCGTGCAAATGTGTGGCCTCCCTGCATCTGGGCCTTGATGCCGAGCGGCTGCACATTTGCGTGCAATTAAGAAAAACATATGTGCTGAGAGCGCGCGCCGTGCACTCTCCCAGCACACGTCAGCTGGTCACGGAAAGGTCCCGATCTCCTCTTTTGATCGGGACCTTTCCCGATCATGTGACCGCTGTGACGGCAAATCACGGCAGTCACATGACCTTAAAACCCCGCCCCACCTCCTGGCTTCTGAAACCCTTACAGGGCCGGGAGGCACCAGTACCAAGGGGTTAATAGTCAAAGCAAACACCCCCATCCATCCATGTGTCGATGCTTTATTTTGCTGAGAAATTACTTTGGAAAAAAAAAACTAGCATTTCTGGCCGTGGCCATCTTGAGTAAGGTCAGATGATTCAGGTAGCACTGACTTCTTGAAATCCATCTGCCCTTAGCTCAGGCATACATGCATGTAGGGTGCTTAGCTGAGAAAACCCCTCTTTCCCTTCAGAAGACTCCTGGGCTGCATGACATCATTTGCCTAGGCAAGAAACCAGGAAGTAACTGATAAAACGTACAAAAATAGTTCATACCAAGTAAATATGATAGAATGTATGTTCCTATCTAGTAATTTATGCTAGGAAAATAAGGATTAAAATAGTCAATGTGGATTGATAGAGTGAAGCTTCTCTTTAAGCCCAGGTTCACATATGTGCGGTGTTGGTTTCAGTGTGATACGTAAAAAGAGTCTGGGCGGTTCAGGTGTGAATTTTTAAAGTGTATTACACTTGAAATCGCACCTGAACCAGACTGAAAATTGTACCTGACTTTTTAAAATCGCACTGCAGCTGGCCCGTCCATATGTGAACCGACTCCATAGAAAGTCGATCGTGTTCACATGTCATGCGAATCAAATGTGGTTCAAAACATATCCAATTCACATATATGTGAACTGGGGCTAATTGTTATATTAAGCAATGCTGTCATTACATGCAACAAAAGAGTTTTATTGGAACAGGGGGACATGGCAATTGACACATGGCACTTAAGCAAATCATGGGTCCAGTTAGGGTTTTTATCTACTTTAATTCAAGAACAGAAATCAAGATGCTAGCTGACAATCCCAAGCCAAGTCAATTTAACTGCAAAAGTAGGATACACTAACAGTTGCATGGTTAGTCTGGCAGAAAAAAGACCATCTAGTTCAACCATTAAAAAAAAAAAAAAAAAAGTTATAATCCTATACCCCCAGTTGATCCAGAGGAAGGCAAAAAAAACCCCAGCAAAGCATGATCCAATTTGCTCCTGCAGGGAAAAATTCCTTCCCGAATCCCCGAGAGTCAATCAGATATTCCCTGGATCAACTTTACCTATAAATGTTATATCCAGTTATATTCTGTGTATCTAGGAAAGAATCCAGGACTTTTTTAAAGCAATCCACTGAGCTGGCCAGAACCAACTCCTGAGGGAGTCTATTCCACCTCTCTCATTGTGAAGAAACCTTTCTAAGTTTGGAGATTACATTTCTTTTCCTCCAGATGTAAAGAGTGCCCCCTTGTCCTCTGTGATGACCTCAGGGTGAATAACTCTACACCGAGTTCACTATATGAACCACTGATGTATTTATACATGGTGATCATATCCCCCCTTAATCTCCTCTTCTCAAGAGAGAATAAATTTGGTTCTTCTAATCTTTCCTCATAGCTGAGCTCCTCCATGCCTCTTATCAGTTTGGTTGCCCTTCTCTATTTTCTCCAGTTCCCCAATATTATTTCTGTGATTTAGTGCCCAAAACTGAACTGCATATTCCAGATGAGGTCTTACTAATGATTTGTACCGGGGTAATGTGATCTCTCTCTGGAGTCTATACCTCTTTTAATACAAGAGAGGATTTTGTTCGCTTTACAAACCGCAGCTTGGCATTGCATTCCATTATTAAACTTGTGATCTACCAGAACCCCCAGATCCTTCTCCACCATTGATTCCCCCAGTTGTACCCCCCCTAGTATGTATCATGCATGTATATTCTTAGCCCCCAAGTGCATAACTTTACATTTATCAACATTAAACCTCATTTGCCACATAGTTGCCCAATTAAACAGTACATTGAGGTCGGCTTGTAAGTTGGAGACATCCTGTAAGGACGTTATTACACTGCACAGCTTGGTGTCATCTGCAAAGACTGAAATGGGATTTATAATCCCAGACCCTATATTTTTTATAAATATAACAAAAAGTAAGGGTCCCAACACTGAACCTTGGGGTACACCACTGATAACCCTAGACCATTCAGAGTATGAATCATTAACTATTACTCTCTGAATACGATCTTTTAGCCAGTTTTCTATCCATTTACATACAGATTTTTCCAAGCCTGTAGACTTTACCTTACACATTAGCCGTGTGTGGGGAACTGTGTCAAACGCTTTTGCAAAATCCAAGTATACCACGTCCACCGCCACCCCTCTGTCCAAGGTTTTGCTCTACTCCTCATAAAAATAAATCAGATTTGTTTGACAACTTCTGTCTTTCATGAATCCATCCTGTCTGTTGCTTAAAATATTTTTTTCGCAAGAACTCATCTATGTGGTCTTTTATTAAACTCTCCAGTATCTTCCCAACTATAGAAGTTAAACAGGTCTATAATTACTTGGTAAAGATTTTGACCCCTTTTTAAATATTGGCACCACATTGGCCTTACGCCAATCCAGTGGTACTATGCCAGTCATTAAAGAGTTCCTAAAAACTAGAAACAATGGTTTTGAAATGACAGAGCTCAATTCTTTAAGGACCTGTGGGTGTATGCCATCTGGTCCAGGTGCTTTATTTACCTTTATTCTGTCTAAATATTTTTGGATCATATCAATTGTGAGCCAATGTGGATCATCTGGAGCTGGGTCAATACCATGCCAATTATGGACAAGAGCCCCCCCATGCTCCTTTGTATACACAGAGCTGAAGAAGGTATTTAATAAATTTGCCTTCTCTTTGTCCCCAGCCACCCACTCTAGATTATTTTGTAAAGGGTCTACATGCTCAGACCGAACCTTTTTACTATTAATATATTTGAAGAATTTTTGGAGGTTGGTCCTGCTATCTTTTGCAATCTGTCGTTTGTTTTCAATTTTTGCGGACTTTATTTCCTTTTTGCATATTCTGTTATACTCTTTGTAATGTTTAAACGATGATAAACGATTCCTTAAAAGCTCTTTTCTTTTTATCTATAGCTTTTTTACCTTTGGCCGTAAGCCACATAGGTTTGATTTTTAGCCTTTTAAACTTGTTGCCCACGGGAATATATTTTGCAGTGTGTTCACATACAGTCTTTTTGAAGAACTCCCATTTCTGTGTTGTGTTCATTGATGCCAATATTCTCTCCCAGTCTAAGTCTTGGAGAGCAGCTCCCAGCCTTGGAAAATTAGCTCTCTTAAAATTGAGAGTTTTTATTTTTCCCGTATGTGCTTGCGGTTTACAGCCAACAATAAATGAAATCATGTTATGGTCACTGCTACCCATATGTGCTTTTATATGGACATTCGTAATAAGCTTTGCATGGTTTGAGATTACCAGGTCCAGCAGAGCATCATTCCTAGTACGGGCTTCTATGAACTGTACCATAAAATTGTCCTGTAGTAGGTATAAACATTTTTGCCTTCTAACGGTTCCTGCAGTACCATTACTCCAGTCAATTTCCGGGTAGTAAAAATCCCCCATTATTATCACTGTCCCACCTCCTCATTAACACTGGGAGGCTTATAACAAACTCCAATGATTACGTTTGTAATCAACTAGGTCCTCTTTCACACTCACTCTGAGATCACTTCTCACATAGAGACAGATACCACCACCTTTCCAATTTACCCTGTCTCTCCGAAAGAGAACATTGCCAGGAATATTAATTGCCCAGTCATGTGAAGAATGAAGATTCAGCAATACAAATTAAATCATAGTTCTGTTCATGCACCAAAGCTTCCAACTCAACTGTTTTGCTTGGCAGACTTCTGGCATTGGTGAACAAACACTTTAATTCTTTGATACCTTGTGCACACGTATTTTGCATATTTTTTCTTTTCGGACAAATGGTACCAATTCCACTAGTTGTTTGTAACATGGGAACCATCTTATCTGCCATAGCCCTCCCCCCATCTTTCCCCATTCCACCCACCAATAAGTACTGACCCATTTGATCTAACTACCCCATTATAATCTAATTCTCCCTCCTACCTCGATCCTGGTTTAAATACCCGTATTTTCCGACATATAAGGCGACTGGGTGTATAAGACGACCCCCTAATTTTCCAGTTAAAACATAGGTTTTGGGCTACACTCGCCGTATAAGACTACCCCCCTTCCAAGGCAACACCATTTAAAAACATCAGATTTTTTAATTGAAATGGTTATGCCTTACCGGTACTTAAATCCTTCAAAATCCTCATGTTCATCCTTTGACATCATAAATTCATGAATGACATCTTGTGATACATTTTTAAGACAGTCATCATATGGATCAAATTCCAAATCAGATGGTTACCGCTGTATGTGCGGTAATACGGTAGCTTCGGCTACATACAGTATATATACAGCCCGCTGGATGTGCGGTAATGTACATACAGTATACCGCGCTGAGCCAAGCTGGCTCAAAACAAATGTCCCTATGACAGATTAATCTGTCAGCCCGCTGGATGTGCGGTATATACAGTATACTGAGCCAAGCTGTTTCAAAACGTACCAGTACGTCCCTACTTTAATCAGACCGCTGGATGTGTGTATGTACAGTAGCTGAGGCTACATACAGTATACGCTGAGCCAATCACGGTGAGCGATGTATTCTACTAATGAATACAAAGCCTGCTCAGATTGGCTGAGGTTGTGACATCATCAGCCCACCTCTCTGACTCAGCCAATCCGAGCAAGCTTTGTATTCATTAGTAGAATACATCACTCGCTGTGATTGGCCCAGTGTATACTGTATGTAGCCGCAGCTACCATACATACACGCATCCAGTGGGCTGATTACAGTAGGGACGTACCGGCACGTTTTGAAACCACTTGGCTCAGCGCAGTATACTGTATATACCACACATCCAGCGGGCTGACAGATTAATCTGTCATAGGGACATTTGTTTTGAGCCAGCTTGGCTCAGCACGGTATACTATATGTACAGTATTACCACACATCTAGCCAGCTTGACCCAAACAAACTCAAGGTTCACATTTTATACCCCGCGTATAAGAGGACCCCCAATTTTTGGGGTATATTTTTAAGTATAAAAAGTAGTCTTATACGCCAGAAAATACTGTACTCCTCCAGCCTTCCAATAAACCTCTCCTCCAGCACAGCAGACCCCCTTCCATTTATGTGCAAACCATCTCTAGCATATAAGCTGCACCTCAATGAAAAGTCGGCCCAGTGCTCTAGAAACCCAAATCCTTCCCTCTTACACCAGGTCTTCAACCATGTATTGAGTTCTCTAATCTCCCCGTCTTTCCGTTGCATATGGCACAGGCAATATTTAGAAGAATATCACCTTGGAGGTCCTTCCCTTCAACTTGCAGCCTAGTTCTTTAAATTGATTCTTAAGGAGCCTCCACCTTCCATGTATTCTGCCATTGGTTCCAACATGGACCAAGACAGCTGGGTCATGCCCAGCCCCTCCCAGTAATTTATCAACCCAGTCCACCACATGCTGAACCCTGGCATGAGGGAGACAACAAACCATTTGGTTGAGGCGATTCTGGCGACAAATTATTCGATCAATCCTTCTGATTATAGAATCCCCTTCTACTACCAGTTGTCTAGGCCTTCCTGCACTACCCTCACCACCCCTCCCAGATGGTTTGCCCTCCCAGCTGTTAGGGATAGCAGTGACATCCAGTGCTGCCACCCCTGAAGTTGCCACCCCCACATCTTCACCCAACTTGGCAAATCTGCTAGGGTGCACAAACCCAGCCTTCCTTGTCTGTGAGCCCCTACCACTCCTTCTCATTACAGTAACCCATCTTTCTACCTGATAATCCTGATTAGCCCCTCCGCCCTCCATATCAATCCCATTAGCTACCTGCTCAGAGAGCAGAAGACCCCTTTCAAGGTTGTCGGTTCTGCCCAGTGTTGCAACTTGCTCCTCCAGATCTCTAACGCGAGTTTCCAGAAGGGCAACCCGCCCACATCTGTCGCAGCGGTATCCATCCTGGAGATGTTGCTCCATTGTTGCATACATGCAGCATACTGTGCATTACACAAAACCTTTCACCCTGCTAGCAGTCATATCCCAGTTACAATATTAACAGGAAAGATCAGTTGCCACTTGCAGGTTAGTAGCCTCCAGTTATAATCTCCTGTTTTCCACTCTGGTTTTTCAACTCCACTTATCAAATGTCCTCTTAATCAAAGGTCCAGCAAGCAAAATACAGGCAAGCTCAAGAATGAGCTCTACAGCAAGTTATATAGGATCTGTATCACCTGTGACCAATTAACCCCTCCCCTTAATTAGCAGACTGAAGGAAGACAAGGACAGGAAGAAAAAAAATGCAATTTAAAAAGTGACAGAAAAAGTGATTTAAAAAAGTAAAAGCTTTTAGCAAGACCCGAAGAAGAAAATAAAACAACTACAAGCACCAGCAATCACCAGCAGTCAAAAGTAAAACTTTTTCACTCAAATTTCCCACTCTTTTTAGCTATCAGTCAGCAAAAAATTGCAGAACTTAAACGTTTTCTTTTTTAAAAAAAAGCAGCCTTTTGTCAACAAAAGCGTGTTTTGTGCAGCACACAGGACATTGCTGTACAAAGTTTTATTGAAAATACATTTTAGCATCTTCCATGTTGTTACATGTCAATTGTATAGTAAATGGATAATTAGCAGTTCACAGAATACGAGTCTAATTCAGATATCAGTCTGAACTGATAATTCCAGAGTAACTGCTTTACTATGTCCACAGTCCACACTCTACAATTTACTGTTTACTGAAAATCATATTCTTTTGTATTCTATTAACTTTAACTTGGTTTCTTTTTTTTTAAAGAAAATGTCTGAAAAGATCACATTGTGCAGCTATCATCTCTTTTTATCAGTTTTCTTGGGCATGATCTTGCTGTTGATCCATTGTATGTAATTAGAAACTTTAGTGTAGACCCCGGGTTTGTTCTCTTGGCCACATCCCTCTCCCCAGCTGACAATACCATACAGGTAGGTGATATCATCCTTCTCACAAGCCAGGGGCCCTCCAGAGTCACCCTGAAATAGAGAAATCAATAATTACTTTAATGAAAAAAACAAATTATTGATGCCAGTATAAAATAATACCTGCTTATGGCAAGAATGGGCTGTTACAATGTCTTTATTTTGATTGTAGGGGGTCTCAAAATGTTTACCTGGGCAGCACAGTGGCTAAATGGTTAGCACTTTCACCTGGCAGTACTAGGGTTGTTGGTTCAAATCCCAACCACGGCACCACTTGCCTGGAGTTTGCATGTTCTCCCTGTGCCTGAGTGAGTTTTCTATGGGTACTCCAGTTTCCTCCCACACTCCAAAGACATGCTGGTAGGTTAATTGGCTCCTGTCTAAATTGGCCCTAGTATGTGTATGTATGAATGTGAGTTAGGTACCTTAGATTGTACACCCCTGGAGGGTTAAGGACTGATGTGAATGTACAATATATATATGTAAAGCACTATGTAAATTAATGGCGCTATATAAGTACTTGAAATAAATAAGAGCCACATTATATGTTTTCAGGCTGTTTTATATAAATTAATGAGTCCCCTCTTACATTAGTCTCCCCATTACAGTCTCCCTTACATCAAAGTCCCCCTTTACATCAGGGTCCCCAGCGGAGTACCCCTTACTTTAGTGTCCCCCTAACAAAAAGGGCCCAATCAGAGACTCCTTATATCAGGGTCACCCTTAGAGTTCGTCTTATATTAGTGTCCCTATCAGTGTCCTTCTTACCAATGTAAGGCTTACAGTGTGGCTGTACCAACAGGGTGGCAGCCTGGAGGCAAAGAAGGAGGATTTCTTTCATCCTTTCAATGCTGGGGCAAGCGTCTCATTGGTTTCTAGTAAAGTGGCAGTCCTAGCAACCAACGATGGGAATGGTGACAGTGCAGTGGAAAGAGGGGGACCTGCACTGAAAACTGCAGGGGAGAGGGAAAGAGGAGACTATAGGCAACCTATGCTGACCTAAATTCTCTATCTGCGAGAATATGCCACTGACCTTGGCTGTGGGCAGTCAGTAGTGGCCTAGAGGCTGTCGTTTGGAGACCCCTGCACTAAGGCAAAGAAATGCCCGTAGCAGAGAAGAAAGATAAGAATTAGTGCAGGGCAGGCATGACTAGGCCTAGAGTGAGAAGGAAGAATAGAAAGGGTTAAGTATAGTGCCAGGGGGTTTGAAAGTATAGCGGGGGGAGCTGGTTGGTAGAGGAAGAGCGTTGGCGGGCTCTTCTGCACCTTAGGGTGGGGTGTCCTGGTGGGGGGGCGTCAGTTGGAGCTGGACGTTGGTGAGAGAGCTTCCCTCCCGCCCTCCCTATTTAGTGAGTGTTGTGTTCCGCTAAGGGGAACGGGGGTTATTTCGGTTCATGGGCGGTTGTTGGTGGTTCTTCATGGGCGGTTCTTATCTTGGAGGTACAGATAATGGTGTGCGACCCATCGGTGGTATGGTGTACCCGGGGACATTCCAGTTAACCAAGGTTTAACTGGAAGGTGGTGGTGCTGCACTGCGGACGGTATGGTTGTCTCCGAGCTGGTAGGTTGCGGCTGGAGGCCTTGTGTAATATGGTGGTCCGCAAGTGCATTTCAGATCATTTTTGGGGGGAGCCTTCGAAGACCAACAACAACTCTGTATGTTTCTGTTATAGGGAATGGTTGGTGTTAAATGTGTTTGTTAATAAAAGGCCGTGTTGGCCATTTTACTCCAAAATTGGTGTCATGTTTTCTTTGAGTATAATTTAAGGTGCACTGCAACACGTGGCTATGCACCAGAACTCTTTGCATTACAAATTTTGTGACATGCCTGATTTTCAATGCTTTGGCCAATTTTGTTTCAATGAGCTGCCCTATTCAGTGTGCATTAATGCACCAATAAAATAATAAGCTTTGGGTGGGCTGAACCTTTAATAAAATTGCAAAATACTATACCATATCAGTAGTTCTAACAAACATGGTAATTTAATATAGCAGTTTCCAGGGGCTCATTTGTTGAAACACCACATCCTCAATCTTCCCCAACCACTTCAAGTATTCTACACTTCTAGATATGTTGAATACCTGATCCCCTATCATACACTGTGGTATCTCCCACCATCTTTTATGTCACTATAGGAAGTACAGAGCAGGCAGGAGGAACCACAGCATGTAGCAGGGGAAACAAGTGTTTAATCCATCTGACCAGTCAAACATGCGCTGCAAGGGAGCATTGAAGAGGTGGCATATCAACAAACAGGTTGCTGGAAAGGCAGGTATATTCCCTCTTCATTTACATGTATGCTTGTATATACAGATTGGAGCCGACAGGCCCACTTAAAGTAGGTCTAAAGCCAAAATTCATTAAAATAAAAAGATAAAAATCCTTCTACTTGCTGTTCCTCACCCCCTCCCCCCCCCCCCCCCAATACTTACAGTACCTTTCATGATCCAGCGATGTGCCTGTCTGCAGCAGCACTGCTCTGTCTTCCTACTCTCACAGGACAGACTGAAAACAGCAGTAGCTATTGGATCTTGATGCTTCTCAGTCAAATCCTGTGAGGAGGGAGCAGGGGTGGGGCCAAGCTGCGCCGTGTGCATCTCTGGATGAACACAGCCCAGTTTGGAAGCTTGGAAGCACATGGCTTGCCATGGGGGCACACACAGAAAAGGAGGAGAGGAGATCACCAGCGGGGACCCAAAAAGAAGAAGCAAGAGACCTGTCTTTGAAATACCCTTGCACACTATCCTTGCTTACCTACAGAGAGGAGATAAATATAGCCTGTTTTTAATTTAGGAAAAAGATTAGAAGTCTTTAATATCACTTTAAAGTAAACTGTAATCTGTATTATTGTTTTTTTAATGGCAGGGTGGCTTTTTAGATACAGTACATCAGTGAGCACCTGATAACAACGTACCTGACAGGCATCTTTGCTGCAATCAAAATATCCAGCACAGAGCATGTTATCACTCAGTTCAGACCCATAGACTTCAGGGCTGCTGCATTTACTATCGGGAACTATAGGCACTTTTATTTCCTGCAGAACATATGAATATTCTGTGGCATCTAAAGAGAAGATTGTAAAGCAAAGAACAATACAAATGATTTTTAGTATGAGCAGACTGTAAAATAATACAGTATCTGACAATATATTATTGATAACTATAATGATAACCGCTGATAAACCACAATATACTTTATACCATTAATTATCATAATAACTGCTGATAAATAGCATATACTTTATAACATTAGGCCTGGTTCACAGCTATGCATTTTTTAGTGCATTTGCAGAAACGCACTACAGTGCAAAAATGGTTTCCTATGGGACACATTTCACATTTATGTGTTTTCAGCTGCTGCATTTTTTGAAAGGGTCAGGGATTTTTTTTTTCCGTAGCAGAATTCAATTTTTGGTGCAATAGACTTCAGTGGAACTGCACCAAAAACACAAGTGTTGCATTCTTTTATGTGTTTTGCTTTTTTTTAGGGCCAGCAACTTGATGTGACTCTCTGGCACTCAAATCGCATCAAAGTAGTGAGGAGCATTATCAAAGTCGCATAAAGGGGGGTTCTATTGTTATCAATAGGCTTGCGACTTGACATACACCTTTGTGTCAAAAGTCACGTTAGGGTTAAGCGCTGGGATTTGGGTAAATATTAGGGTTAAGGTCTAGGCTTAAATGTTAGGGCTAGTGTTAAATGTTAGGGCTAGTGTTAAATGTTAGGGCTAGCGTTCTGACCCTAACATTTACCGCTAACCCTAACACTGGTCCTTACCCTAACATTTAACACTAACACTACCCTTTAACCCTAACTAGTGACTTTGGATGCAGAAAGTTACAGCCTATTGATTGCAAAGGAACCCCTTCAAATCTATGGGACTTAAAGTCACAGTGACTTTGGAAAGGTTCATACGCTACTTTGATGCAACTGAGTGCCAGAGAGTCGCACTCAGTACTTTCCTAATGGCCAACAAAAAAAAACCTGCATTTTAGAAAAAGCAAAATGCACTGCAAAATGCATCAATCGCAACCCGCATAGCTGTGAACTTACTTTTCATAAAGATAACTGCCGATGAGTACTGAACACGTTAAATCCAAGCTCTGAACCCTCTCACTTAAAGTGAACCTGAACTCAAAAAGTGAGTATTTGCTTTGTTATAGGAAACATCTAGAAATGTTAATTGTGCCTAGAGATGGCCATAGACTATAGAATCTGATTGCTAGGCTTGTTTCCGGTTGTGGGCAGACTTTCCCTAAGCGCTAATGCATTTTTGGTAGTGATAGATACTACATGTGTCTGGTCAGGAGCTGGGAAGGTCCCAGTGATGGGCTCCCTGGAAGTGGCGTCCCAGAGGTGCTGGCGACACGCTATGGGTTTGGGACCCTACAGAGTGTTACTAGCACTAGGTCATGTCACTTTGCTACTTTGCACTCTTCTTGAGCAGGCCTCTAGTCTAGGCTATGCTCTTCTGGAAATTCTTACACTGCTCCGCAGGCCTGCTTTGTGTATTGAACATGGCACTTTTTTAATTTGTTATTTATGCACAAACACTCACCGGCCACTTTATTAGGTACACCTGTTCAATTGCTTGGTAACACAAATTGCTAATCAGCCAATCATATGGCAGCAGCTCACTGCATTTAGGCATGTAGACGTGGTGAAGACGACTTGCTGAACTTCAAACTGAGCATCAGAATGGGAAACAAAGGAGATTTAAGGGGCTTTGAACATGGCGTGGCTGTTGGTACTAGACGGGCTGGTCTGAGTATTTAAAAAACTGCTGATCTACTGTAATATTCACACACCAACCTCTCTAAGGTTTACAGAGAATGGTCCGGAAAAGAGAAAATATCCAGAGAGCTGCAGTTATGTGGACAGAAATGCCTTGTTGATGTCAGAGGTGAGAGGAGAATGGGCTGACTGGTTGCTGTGACATTCAGATGGTAGGGTCAGAATTTGGTGTAAACAACATGAAAGCATGGCTCCATCCTGCCTTGTATCAATGGTTCAGGCTGGTGGTGTAATGGTGTGGGGGATATTTTCTTGGCATTAGCGAAGGTGTACCTAATAAAGTGGCCAGAGGGTGTATGTATCAAAGGCACTTACTTCATGTAGGGTTTGCACAGAGACAGATGGTTTTCTTGGACCTGCCCTGATGACAGGGAGGGGAACTGTGGCCTTCAGTTCTTTTTTCTTTTCCCCAATCAGGAGGTCTCTATTCAGGGGAGCCATCCAATAAATACCCGTAGGACCAACTTTCACAGGTCCCTAAAGCAGGGCCGTGGATAAGGGGGTACCACCATTCCTCCTGTACAGGGCCCAGGCCAGAAGGGGGGCCCAGGCAGCTGGGTGAATCGTATGTGAGCAGAGAGGGTGATGAGCAGGTGGGCAATTACTGGAACTGGTCACCCGTATGGTTCTCTCAACTGAAAGCTGGCTTCTCCTCTCCCTCCTGCTGGATTTCAGCTGCTGCAGAAAGAGCCATACAGATTTGCACACATCACCTTCCCTTTGCACCATATGTCTCCCCCTGCTGCCCAGGCCCCCCTGTGTGCCCCCATAGTGCTCCCTCCTCCTCCCTCCTCTTCTTCCCAGCTGCAAACACACAATAGGATCCTTCTGCATGGAGAGTGGGGAAATAGTAAAAATGTCCCAGTTACCAGCCCCTTTCTTTCCTGAATGAACAAAAAGAGAGATTGGTACTGATCACTCACTGTGTTCGTTCATAACTGAAGAATAGTAAGTTGCGTCATCACGTGCCCACGCGTTACGTCACGATGCCACGTGACTTCATCAGGGTATGGGCACATCTTTTATTCTGGCTTTGGCCATAAGAGCAGCTATTACTTCTAGGACCACTTTGAGGAGGCTGCGTGCGGGACCTTGCCCACCAGTGAGGGAAACTGACACAGTGGTGGACCGTACATCTGTTGGAGAGGGTCCGGGTTCCAGACCGGTGGTGTTTGTTACCAAAGGCGTGTTGACCCTGCAGGGTCACCACATGGAGGTGAGGAGCCATTGCACCTAGTGTGGGATTCACAGTATCCTATTTCATATTCACATTGACTACAGGACTACAGAGCACCTCCATCTTTTGGACTGTTCTGGACTTTCTGCTATGTATTGGACATTTATTTCACGTTGGCAATTATTATTTAAGACACGTTATTATTTCTTAGTTTTGGACTCTCAAGTTCATGTTGGTTGGTGGTGATCCACTGATAATTCATGAATAAAATTTATGGATTAAGCGAGGCATTGTTTGGTGTCACATTTTTTCATGTCTATTTAGAACCCCCATTTGGGGTCACATATTACTTCAATATTTATAGGCAACACAGCCTAATTTCTCTCTTCACTTATCCCCGTTAAGGGGTCCACACATTTGTTTATTCAGCGATTGCTAGTTGTTCACAGGCGTTTAGCCTGATTCCTCTTCTGCTTTGTTCACGTTTACCACAATTTGTGGCTTCACGGATTTACTTTGTGGATATCCCCCATTAAGATCACTGATATATATATATATATTTTTTTTTTTTTTTTCAATAGTTATACTTGGGCATGTAGGTTATACATGTGTTATGTCACTCTATTGCATCCAGGGGCGGACTGACCATTTGGAAACTCGGGCACTGCCCGAGGGCCCGGGGTCAGTAGGGGGCCCCATGAGATGCCCCTGGTACCTTTTTCATAGGCTTTTTTGAGTTTGGCCAAGGACACAGGGGCCCCATGATCCCCTATTGCCCAGGGGCCCCATGAGTTGTCAGTCCGCCCCTGATTGCATCTATTTACTGGTGTTGTTTTTAGGGTTCTTTATTCATTATCACGGCACGTATTGTGTGTATGTGTATATATACATGTTTATATTTTCTCTGTGTGGCTAATTTTAGCCCAATAAGGGGAGGTTTTTGTGTTGTTTTTCTTTTGCTATTTTTTGGGAGTATTTATTTCATATATGCTGTTTATTTAGTCACATAGATACTTAGCTATTCTTTAGTATAGGGGGGTGTATTGTTTATGACTCACATTATTACCCAGTGCATTTATTAGCGCAGCACCACATTATTACACTTTGTATTGACCATTTTGGTATGTGGTAAGGTGTTAGCAGCTGTATTCACAGGTCCACCTAAACGCAGAAGGATTTTATTACTGTCATTGATCATCAGTGCCCTGATGATCAGTGTAGCCCCATCAGTGCTACCTGTCAGTGCCCATAATTGCTAACTGTCAGTGCCCATCAATGCCACATACCAGTGCCCATGAGTGCACATCAATGCCACATATCAGTGCCCATCAGAGCTACCTTTCAGTGCCAACTATCAGTGCTGCCTATCAGTGCCACCTATCAGTGTTCATCAATGCCGCCTGACAGTTTTAATTAGTGCCGCCTATCAGTGCCAGTCAGTGCCGCCTGAGTGTCACGTATGAGTGCTGCCTTTCAGTGCCCATCATTGATGCTGTCAATGCCCACCAGTGCTGCCTATCAGTGCCTCCTCATTGGTGCCACCTATCAGTGCCCATCACATTAGCGCACATCATTGAAGGAGAAAAATTACTTATTTACAAAATTTTATTACAGAAACTAAGAAAAAAATGTAAAAAAACAAAATTCAGACTTTAGTTTGTTTAGCAAAAAATAAAAACCCCAGCTCTATCTGTCTTGAAAAAATGATTAAAATGTTGTTTGGACACAGTGTTGCATGACCGCGCAATTGTCATTCAAAGGGCGACAGCGCTGAAAGCTGAAAATTGGCCTGGGCAGGAAGGGGATGAAAGGCAAGTGATTATAAAGAGGGAAAGATGTCCACAATGACCCAAGAAGTGGGCAGCCAAAAAGGGAACACTCATACGCTCAGATCAAAGACAGCGCAAATGATGGCAGAAGAATTGAACATGAAGGGAAACAGTGCGGCAGATTCTAACAGAGGATTTGGGAATGAGAAAGATTTCCACAAGATGGTGCCTCAAATCTTGACAGAAGATCAGAAAGATAAATGAAGAATGCAGATATTCTAATTTTTTAAATTCTGGGAAATAAATTGAATATTAAAACAAGAGAGGTATCCAGTAATATTTACAATGTATTATTTTACCACTTTTCCTTTCAGTATCACATTTTTCAGAATTCTGGAGGTCTTTGGTATCCACTATCATTTCTTAACCTGGAAACCATTCATTGTTTTGGATAATAAGCACCATTTCCCTGACTTATACAGATTTTATTCTTTTTTTTTTAGTGTTATGCTACATAAGTGCAGACACCTGAATATGGGGCATTGTTCAGTCGTAAATGATGAAGGGTGCTTGAACAGATCGACTAATAATGGTGATAGGTCCCTGCAGAAGAGCACATTACCAGTTCTCAGTGCATTTTTATGTAACAGGCGAAAGAATCAGCATAGAACAAACCGTGCTTAAGGTCCCTTATGTGTCGAAGCCTTGATTATTGCCACTGATTTCCTCTGAGTGACTATGATCTGTATTTTTAGCGTAGTACAAAGTACGTTCACCGTGTTCTGAATGTAGTACAGGGAGAAGAATGATGGACATAGAATGATTGCTCAGCTATATCTAAAGTCTCAAACTGTATTAGATGCTAGACTGCACTGTATCATGTTTTATACATGCTGAAATTATTCTTTTTTTTCAAAGAACTTGTCAGTTTAGCAGAATTTAAGTAGACAGTGTCGTATTATCTATGTGCAAGCCATTACACCAGTTTTTAAATGTTTCAGTGTACTACTTGTATCTGTTCAGACAGAAAAAGTTTCATATAGTATCAATTAACATTGCAGTATTTATAACATTAAGGAATCAATTCATTGTCAAATTTATGAAATTCTGTAAAACAACTTAAAGCGGAATTCCACTCACACTGTAAAAAAATAAAAGTCAGCAGCTACAAAAACTGTAGCTGCTGACTTTTCAAAAACAGCCACTTACCTGTCCCATGATCCCGAGGTGTCCTCCATGCAGCCGGCCGTCCTGGATTCCAGGAGGCCGGCATCTTCAGTGTGGGCACCCGACTGTGACAGCTTGCGGCTTCAAGCTGGGTGCCCACTGCACATGTGTGAGAAGCGCTGCGCTTCCTGAATGATCCTGTAGTCTTCTGGGACCTGTCACTTGTCCCAGAAGATTACGGGGTGGGAGGGAGGGGAACTTCTGCTTCCGATCGCCTAGACGTTCGCAACGGAAGTGGAAGCGGGTACCTGTCAATTTCGGGTACACACTTCCCCCCCCCCCCACTCCCCAAAGGTGCCAATCCTTACTAAGGAGTGGGGGACCAGTCTTTAAAGCAGAGCTTCCCCTTTTGGGTGGAACTCCGCTTTAATAAACATATTAAAGTGATACTAAACAGTTTTTTAAAGCATTTTGAACAGCTGATTTAATTGCTTACTGATTATACAGCTTCTTAATCATGTTATCCTTTCCTATGATCCTGTTTAAGCTGGTGCCTTGACCACTGACCCCAGATTTCCTGTTTCAGAGTGGGTCCTTTCTTTTGCAGCATCCTATGGAGCCACCCTTATATGCGGAAACTAGAGTTGAGTCTACCTACACTGTGTGCATCAATAGAAACACACAGCCCCATAGCTTAGGATGGCAAGCACTCCCTCCTCCCTCTAGTCTCCAAGCTTACAGACTGGCTCCTGACTGCACTGTCCACTGTTAAATCTTTCCCGTGAAGACCAGAAGCTCCGGTAAGCCAGCAGGAGCCAGCAGCATTGAACGTTGTAAACTGCAAGCACTGGGGTAAGAATTCTAACAAACCGTTATAAAATAGTTTACTGGGGAATGTTTACCAATTGTGCTGATTGTGTGAATCCAAAGTGTTTAACCGCTTGCTGGGGTGGCAGCGGTGCGCAAAATCATTTATATATACGTGAATTTGCATTTCTGGGTAGAGGGCGTGCGCGAGTCACGTACCTCGGCTGTCAATCACCAGGCCCAGGCCAGTAATTACTCGCTGGCGCCCTGTGATTTCCGAAGATCTCCGACGGGGAGGAGGACTGTTTTGTTTACTAACAGTCTTCCTCCCTGTCAGCTCAGGCACACTGCTGTGGATGGCTGTGCACAGCACAGCCATCCACAGCAGTGTGATTATAGTCAATCACAAACATCGCCCCTTAGTAAAACACTCCCAGCACACAGTTAACCCTTTGATCGTCCCTCATGTTAACCCCTTTCTGCCCAGTGCCATTAGTACAGTGCCAGTGCTTTTTTTTAGCACTGATCACTGTATTGGTGTTACTGTGGATGTCAGTGATACCAAGTCAGTTCCCCCCAGTGTCAGAATGTCCTGCTATAAGTCGCTGATCACCGCATTACTAGTAAAAATTTAAAAAAAAATCCCAGTATATATACCGCAATTTGTAAATGCTATAACTTTCATGCAAACCAATTAATTTACACATATTGGGATTTTGTTTACCAAAGACATGTCGCAGAATACATTTTAGCATAAATGTATGAGAAAATGCGATTTTTAAAATTTTTTACTAGACATATTTAATAGCAAAAAGTCAAAAATATTGGTTTTTTTCCTCAAAATTGTCGGTCTTTTTTTTTTTTCTTATAGCGCAAAAAAAAAAAAAAAAAAACTCCAGGCAATCAAACACCACCAAAAGAAAGCTAAATTTGTGGGAAAAAAAGGACGTAAATTTAATTTGGGTGCAGCGTTGCATGACCGCGCAGTTGTCAGTTAAATTAACACAGCGCCGTAATGCAAAAAATGGCCTGGTCAGGAAGGGGGGTAAATCCTCAGGAGGACAAGTGGTTAATACTAATACTGTTATGTATGCTGTGTATTAATATGCACACAATTGTATTAATGCCAAATATTTTATAATATATTATGCATTTCAACCTATTAATAAACATGGGGAGAAGGGAAAATATAGGTTAATTATCTAGGTGTTGCAGGGTTTCCAGGATATTTAATAATAAAAGAAAATCACCCGTTAGTACCCCCCACACACACACACACAAAACACTAAACCGTTAATACAACTTAGAAAACCCTTATCATTTAGGAGAAACGTCTAATTGAATATTCATGACCTCATCTCTGTAATTCAAAAGCTAACAGCATCTTTTCTGCCAAGGAGGAGGTGTAACATCATATCCTCTCCTCTCTCTCTCTGCAGTAAAAGGAAACAACAGTTCCCATCAACCACAGGGAGCTGTAGTGAATGTGGGCAGATAATACTAGGCCTGTACATGATAATACTAGGCCTGTACATGTCATTTTTTATTTTTTTTTGCGCTATAAGAAAAAAAAAAAAAAGACCGACAATTTTGAGAAAAAAAACTATATTTTTGACTTTGTACAGGCCTAGGCAAAACTTTTTTTTTTTATATTTTTTTGAGAGGGGTTAGAACTCCTGTCAGTTTTTATTGCTCTCTATGCCCCCATTAAGGAGATTTGCCTTCTCTATTTTTCCTGTTTACCATTGTCATTGAAAGTGAAGGAAAAAGATAATTGAAAATGAAAGTAAAAAAATACCAAATTTTGGGTTACCCTCAGAAAAGAAATAAAGGGAAAATCTTCCAATGGGGACACTAGTTCTGCTGCAGTAGGGGTCCCCATGGATTTCCCTTAATTTGCAGGGATTTCCTCTCACATCCTGTTTGGGGAACTCTCTGCAAAGAGACACAGATGGCGAAGAAAATCTGACAGAGGTTATACCCCTCACTTACTCTGTCCAAAATGAAAAAAAAAGTTTTGCCTATAGTTCTACTTTAAATGTGTCTGAGAGCCCCAGTTCACCCACCACTGCAAGTGGGACTGAATTACATCACTGCTTCCAGGAGAATGAACTACAGAAGAGATGTGCCAAGACCAGTGTCTGGGGGAATAGTAGGCATAGCAGCTACCTCTCCAACAAACAGGAAACCAAAGAGAATTAACAGTTTGATTTACAATGAATAGGCTATTTCACAGCAACTACTGAGTGAACCCAAAGATGGATGAAATATTCAGTGAATGTAGGAAAATCAGCAACAAGGGCATGTAAAGAAGTTTTTGTCTGGAGTTCTGCTTTAAGGGCTTGTTTAGACTTGCTGTTGGGAGGGGTTAAAACACATGGTTAAGTCACATTTTTAGCACCCTCCCAACTGCCCCCTTAAGCTGTATAGGCAGCTTATGAAGGTGTGCAGATACCGCAGTCGCAATGCTTTGCTTCGTGCTCATGGCATAATGTATTCCCCCTGTCACATTCAGCGGGCTGTACTGCTGCAGAACATTTTATATATTCCGTTCCACTTTTTTTTTAACAAGTAGAGTTCTCTGTCAGGTTCATGTATCTGATGAATAATGAGGGTATTGTATTACTGCTTTGGTATAGCTAGGACAAGTTTGTCAAATTCAACTGTACTATGTTGAAGATGTTTCAATGCTTATCTATGCAGCTTCTTCAATTCTCATGAGTGTCAGGAACTGGCAAAATATCTTCAACAGTACAGCAAAAGTCCAGCTGACTGTGACCAACTGTTACTAGTTATACCATGACCTGCGTCACAAACACCTTTGAAGGTCTATTGCGTTATTTTCCAGCTAGCTTGTAGAGACTGAAATGTTATATAGAAAGACACCAATCTTTTGTCACCCCTTCAGCTGAGCTCCACACTTTAGACTTGTATTTGCTTTAAGTTCCTTGTTCTGCAAAATCACCCCTGCCACCTGGTACTGATTATCACCCATTGCCCAGGGCCTCAAAAGTGGATGGATAAGTGGTAATGAGGTCTGGTATCAGAATAACACCCCTAAGCAAATATGTATTTTGCTCCTCTGCTCTAATGCAAGGAATATCCATGGTGAAATGAATACATACAAAAAGCTGGGAAAACTATGGTATGGGGAAAATGTGTCTACACAGGTCGGTGAGGATTAAAGTATATATAAACCCTCATTGTGTAAAACAACCAATTCAATTTAAAATAGAAATTAAAAAATTTGTATATAGATATAAAAAAATATATAAATATGAATATGAATACTCAAGTGATTCCATTCCCCCTGTTCTCAGCTGCTGGGGGAAGAAACAACAGTACAATGAACTTCCCAGTGAAAGGCTGTGCAGGGAAGGGTGACATCAGGACAAGTCTGATCATTGGAGGAGAGCATAGTTAGAGAACTTACCAGGATGTGTTCTCCTGCCTAGTGTGGTCGGTTTTTAATAGGAAAGCAGAAGGACTGGCAGGAACACCAGATATTTCACACAAAAGGAAGCAATACAAAGAACAGGAAACCTTTTCATTCACGTACATGGTACAGCAGACACATATCAGGAATAAAAATGTGGGGTTTATATACTCTTTAAGGTATAGGGTACCAAATGTATCTGCAGGTGAGTGTGGCTGGTGTGGGTTAAAGAACGTGAACTGCAGGGCCAAAACACTGGCACTACACAGTACTCAAGATACTGGGCATTGACCTGGACATATTGCACCAATGTATTAGTGTAAAATACTGATTAGTCTTAATACAGTTAGCTACCAGGCGAACTCAAAAGAGTTATAAAGGACCCTTACCTTAGGAATTAAATACATATAGTTTGGAGGAAAGATGTTAAAAGGGAGAAATGATTGAAACATTTAAATACATTAAGAGGGTGAATGAGAGGGCAGTACGTACAATATGCAACCAAGATCAAGAAAACGGGGACATACTCACAAAATAATTGGTGCAAAGTTCAAAACTAATCTTGGAAAGTATAATTTTAGCGATAGGGTAGTTGATGTTTGGAATAGACTCCCAGCAGGGGTAGTGAGTGAGTCAACAGTAAGATGTGTCAAACATGCGTGGGACAAACAGATCTAAAATGAAATGAAAAAGATTCCATCTACCATTTATTCAGAAACGTTTGTTAAGGACTGGAATGATATTTTGTCCAAAATGTTCACTGGAATGAATGAAGCTAATCATTTCACAGGAGCAAATGGCTTTAAAATCGGCTGTTATAGAGGTTAACACTTACAGAGATTTTGATAAATAAATACATGTGGCGATTTATGAGGATTTGAAAAAACAATTGCTGAGCACTGTGAATAAACTGGAACAATCCATAATGGATACAAAGAGATCTAAGTATTTAGGAGATGTGAATGATTACCAATCTGATGTTGTTTATGAATGGGGCAAATGGGGCCAAGACTCTTTTGAGACTCCCCGTTCAATTTTAAAAACTAAAAAAGTACAAACAAAGGAAGGGGGCCCCTTTAAGAGAGTCAGTTTCAGTTCAGCTGACACTTCTGATCCACCTTCTGAGATATCTGATGTGGGCAGCTCTCAGTCCATTTCAGATCCTAGAAGTTGATTCGGCTCAGTTGTTTCTCGGGAAGATAACTCTAATGAAGCTATAAAAAATGACCCCCCTTTGTCTTTTTTTAAACTACCAAAGAAAGTAAAAGACATGGCAGGAAAAGACACACAGGGGGCAAAGGGGGGAGAAACAAAAAGATATCCCATCCGCAAGAAACCAAAAAAGAAGGGACAATAACCAGTTCAATACATAACATAACTAATGTAATAAATCTGTCTGGTTTTCTCCTGTCTAATTCTGATCTTTCTTTGCTTTCTAAAGGATTATCTTTTGTCCCCACCTTTCATTTCAATGTTTTTTCCACTCTTTAGGATGTCAATAAATTTATCAGAAATTTATTATTACACAAACATTTTTGTAGTGATGACACCAGTGGAAATGCACAAACAATAATTGACATTGACAATCAAATGATGGATGGTTCCCTGTCTGATTTGTATTCTCCTGATACCATTGCAAGTGGCGGTTTGAATTTATTCCAAGATTCCTATGCCAGATTAACATTGGATCAGTTGTATGCTAAATCATCTCAAGGTGTATTTGGAGTAAGAAGAGGCATGTCAGAAAAGGGAGATAAATTATTCTATCCAATTCATGCCAGAGGTTTGCGGTGGAAGCATTTCAAGATATTGTTGAAAAAGAACTACTTGCCCTGAAAAATCAGTTTAGTCTTCCTAAGAGGTTTAGGTTAAACATAGAGGAGCATCCTGCTGTCAAAAAATTTGAAGACAATAATAAGTTGGTAATTAGAGAGGCAGATAAGAGTGGTGCAGTTGTTGTGCTCAGTGCCATCCAGTATCATACAGAAGCCCTTAGACAACTGAACAATTTACATACTTACTGTCCTCTCAAATAAAATCCTACTCAGCCCTTTGTGTTATTATATATTTTTGTAGATGAAGAAAAGGAATTTAAAGTGCTAAAATTGCAGAATTTTTGTTGGTAAGTGACCCTATTGTGCCAGTGTTTCATTATTTGCCCAAAATTCATAAAGCCCACGTTCTTGTGCTGGGGTGTCCTATTGTCGCAGGGATAGGCTCTTTACTTGAACCCCTGGGTGAGTGGGTTAATATACATCTGCAGCCCCAGAGGTTACCTGGTTACATTCGAGACACTTGGCATATATTGTTTGAACTCCAACATGTACAGTGGACTGAAGATGTGGCCTGGCTTACCTCTGATGTTACTGCATTATATTCCTCTATACCTCATTCTTTGGCTTTGGTAGAGGTGAAACATCATCTTAGAAAATTTAGTTCTTTTGCGATTGAGCTCCACAATTACTTCCATTTTTAAAAGTTATTTTTTACAACTACACTATATTGCCTAAAGTATTGGGAAACCCTTCCAAATTATTGGATTCAGGTGTTTCAATCACCTCCATGGCCACAGGTGTATAAAATCAAGCACCTAGGCATGCAGACGGCTCCTACAAACATTTGTGAAAGAAAGTATCACTCTCAGGAGCTCAGGGAATTCAAGTGTGGTACCATGATAGGTTGCCACTTGTGCAATAAGTCCATCCATGAAATTCCCTTGCTACTAAATATTCTACAGTCAACTGTGCAAAGTGGAAGCAACTGGGAACAACAGCAACTCAGCCACGTAGTAGTAGAGAACGTAGTAGAGAACGTATAATGAAAGAGAGGGGTCAGCGCATGCTGAAGCGCACAGTGCGCAGAAGTCACCAACTGTCTGCAGAGTCAATAGCTAAAGACCTCCAAACTTCATGTGGCCTTCAGATAGCACAACAACAGTGCGTAGAGAGCTTCATGGAATGAGTTTCCATTGCTGAGCAGCTGCATCCAAGCTTTACATCACCAAGTCCAATGAAAAGTGTCAGATGCAGTGGTGTAAAACATGATGCCACTGGACTCAGTAAAAACGTGTTCTCTGGAGTGGCGAATCTTGCTCTTCTGTCTAACAATCCAACGGACGTCTCTGGGTTTGGCGGCTGCCAGGAGAATGGTACTTGCCTGACTGCATTGTGCCAAGTTTGGTAGAGGGGAGATTATGTTGTGGGGATGTTCTTCAGGGGTTGGGCTTGACCCCTTAGTTCCAGTGAAGGGAACTCATAAGGTGTAAGCATACCAAGACATTTTGGACAATTTCATGCTCCCAACTTTGTGGGAACAGTTTGGGGATGGCCCTTACCTGTTCCAACATGACTGCGAACCAGTGCACAAAGCAAGGTCCATAAAGACATGGATGAGCGAGTCTGGGGTGGAGGAACTTGACTGGCCTGCACAGAGTCCTGACCTCAACCCGATAGAACACCTTTGGGATGAATTAGAGCAGAGACTGCGAGCCAGGCCTTCTCATCCGACATCAGTGCCTGACCTCACAAATGTGCTTCTGGAAGAATGGTCAAACATTCCCATAGACACGCTCCTAAACCGTGTGGACAGCCTTCCCAGAAGAGGTGAAGCTGCTGTAGCTGCAAAGGGTGGGCCAACTCAATATTAAACCCTACAGACTAAGGCTGGGACGTTATTAAAGTTCATGCGCGTGTAAAGGCAGGCGTGCCAATACTCTTCGCAATATAATGTATGTGATGCTCTATGGGCGCCAAATTTTCTCTGTCTCTGGCCAACCTTTTTATGGGTTGGTGGGAGGAGTTTATCATTTGTTTTGGTATGGCAGATTTTTTGATGATCCGCTCATTACTTGAAACAAAAAAGGTGTTAATTTGGATATGGACCACTTTTTGCAGTTCACCAATGGTAATGATCTTAATTTAAAATTTACTGCTAATTTTGATGATAAAACCATAGATTTTTTTGGATATCACATTGGAGAGTGATCATGTTGCTCATTCTGTGAAGACTAAAACATACCGCAAACCTACTTCTGGAAATACCACTCTCCTGACTAGGAGTTACCATCCAGCCCACATCATTAAAACAAACCCTGTTGGTGGATTCACTAGAGCCAGGAGAAATTGTTCCATTGAAGATGCATTTACGCAAGAGTGTAAAATCATTGGTGAGAGACTTCCAGAGGGTCCAGGCGCTATCCTCAATGATCTATTGACAGAGGTTATAGGATTGCAGCTGCTAAACAGAGATAATCTCTACTGGAATATTCCTATAATGCAGAATCTGGTATTAAAAATGTGGAACATTTTAAACGCAAAAATACACAGGTAACTTTTGTTACCTCTTACTCTGCAGAGTATCACTATATTGTTAACATCATTAAAAAGAACCTCCTGATTCTTTTTTTTCGATAAGATCTTACATGATGTTTTGAAAAATGGCAATCGTTTCCAGCCGCCATCCTCCCAATTTATGTTTGTTTTATCTCCCAGTTATGTAGTTTCCAGCAGCAGAGTAACACCTTGGTTATCTTTTCCTGGTAAATAGATGCAGACTGAAAACTTGCAGATACTGCCGTCTGCACTGTATGACCAAGGATTTTATTTCATATGTCACAAACGAAAGGTTTTAAGAATCAGCAATATATCAGCTGTGGTACAGACAATTTAGTTTATCTTATGCAGTGTACTGCATGTAATTTACAGTATGTTGGCTGCACCATCCGTCCGCTTCACTGTAGAATAGCTGACACTTTTGCGATAGCCCTAATGAAAATGCTAGGAACATTTCAAATGTTTCCAAACATTTCAAAAATGTGCATAATGGTAATATGGCTTCATTCATTTTTAATGGCATAGAAAGAGTGTTGCCGGCTAAAGGAGAGGTGACAGATACCTACGTTTATTGCAGCGAGAGGTATACTGGATATATAGACTACAGACCCACATCACCTCTGGACTTAATCACAGGTGGGATGTGGACCTGTTTGTCAAGTGACATTTTTTGGTCTTTTGCTATTTTTCCTCCATTTATTTCTCCTGTTCATGGTTTACATTTGTTTATGATTGAATATAGCCATTGCACTGGAGTGCCTGCTTTGCTTGAAGATTGGAGGTTAACAGAGACCTTCCTAGATGGAAGCCTGCAAGCTGTGGATGATTAAGAATGTAGTAGCCAGATGCTGACTGACAACTCATGGGGCCCCCGGGCAATAGGGGATCATGGGGCCCCTGTGTCCTTGCCCAAGCTCAAAAAATCCTATGAAAAAGGTACCAGGGGCATCTCATGGGGCCCCCTACTGACCCCGGCCCTCGGGCAGTGCCTGAGTTTCTAAATGGTCAGTCCGCCCCTGGTAGTAGCTCTGTTTCACCTGTCTTAAACATAGATCTATACTCAGACAAAAAAGTTAACGAAAAAACAAAAAATACGAAAACATGTACCTGTATGTAGTGGTACCCCCATAGGGGCCAGCAGTCAGATAGCTCCCTGAGGTATTTTCCCGTAGTTTTGCCCCTCAGTCAGGAACAATCACTCTTTGGGTCAGGAAGCATTCTGGGGGTATTCAGTTTGGCGTTTTAGTTTTAGGGTTTTAAGGATGGGGATGAATGGGTAGTGGGTGAGCCAGGCTTGATTTGTATTTGCAACCGCTCATGTTGCTGCCTGAGCTCCACCTCTTATCAGCGCCTAAATTACACCTTCTGAATGCCCAAATTGCGCAGAGTTCCCCTTTGTCAGCACATACATGGTTCATGTCCACCCAGCCCCCTGTCAGTCTCTCTTCTGCTAGCCTGTCCTTCCCACAGAACTTTACCCCCATCTTCTCTGCAGTGCACTGCCTCCTTATCCCGCCTCAGAGTAACGCCCCCTGCTGTTCGTGTACCAGTGCTGCAGACTACTGAACCAAGAACTGTGTTTCTAATCGGACTTTTAATAGTGCAGCACCCAGTGTGTTATGTATGAAGATGGGGGAATAACACAGTGATAGAAATGATATCCAACTATGTAAGTACATGTCAGCCCAGCCTGTCTGTGTCTGAAGCTAGGGGTAGTAATATAGACTGAGACTGGGGCTCTGCATTGGTGGAGACTCCTATGGAGGCAATATCGGTGAGCAGGTGACTTGGAATTGGACTGAACCTCCACCACCAACCGGTCCAAGGATCCAAAATGGCCGCTCGATCACTTCCAGTTCAGCTGTGCGTCTGACGTCAATTCCCTTTGACATGTTTCGTCAATTAGACTTAATGATAATCCTTTATGATTAAGTCTAATTGACGAAACATGTCAAAGGGAAGTGACGTCAGACGCACAGCTGAACCGGAAGTGATCGAGCGGCCATTTTGGATCCTGGAAATCTCTATTTGAGACACAGGAGAGGATCTGTTGAGGATTTCCGGAGGTCTGGCTGGGCTGATTTCTTGTTTGATGGCAATTTTAAAGATGAAGATATATGTAAGCACATAAATAAAGTATATTCTGTTTAAGTTTTTACGTAATTACACTATTGTGGTTTCATTTATGGTGGGCATCGTTTGGAGACTGATGTGGAGAGGCGTATAATACTGTGGCTGTGAAGATCCCTCTGGAGGAACTTATTATATATCAGTACCCTTCCTGGAGAATTACTAAGCTTGTGGTTATATATTTTTTTGGTAAGGGTATCTATTTTGCACACTCTAGAAGTGGACACGTTTTTCACAGTTTTTTATCACTAGATTGTTTCACGGGCACGTGTTTACACATCTATTCACTTTACCATATAGTGATCACAAGTGTTTTTGTGTGAATCACATGCGTTATGGAATGAATAATTCAAGTTGTTAAGGATAATATACTATGTGCGTTTTCCTTTCTTTTTTTTGAGTTTTTTTTGGTTTCAGAAATTACTTTGGAGGCTGTCTTCACCTGGAGGTTGATTTTGAGATTTTGAATGACTTTGATATTTTGAAGGACTAATTTATTATTTTGGGACTTGTGTGTTTTTTGTTTTTGTTTTGAGTACTTATTATATCTGTATTTATACTTGGGATAATAAGCATATTTCATAACATGCTAATTTATGCTTAATAAAATTTCACATCTGCATATAATCATTCTCTATTGTCACATTAAAAAAAAACTTTTATAGCTTGCCAAAGCTACAATCCTGTCTGGTAATAATACACCCATATGATCACTTTCCTATTAATAAATGGAACAGGAAGTTACATGTTTACTGGCTAGGCAGGTAAATACTGGTCAGGTGGAAATCTTTTCCCCACCATAGTGGCCAAGGTTTGCTTTAGGCTGCTGGCTGGGCTCCTCTTTGTGTGAAGTACTTACAGCCGTATCCTTTATCTCCTCTTGGTGTTAGAGGGCAGAAAATGGACAGGGTCGGCATGTTAAGCAGGTGAGGCAAGGGGCCGATTCTGAGCAGCAAGAGGTTTTTATATTAGTGAGTGAGATTCATACCTTCTCTTATTCGCCCCCATCCAGACACTTGACACTCGTGACCATCTTCAAAGGTGATGCCACCATCCGGCAGGCAGATTGTCTGCACAAACTGAGTCTTCTTTGCACAAACACCATCTTTTCTTTTCAGCCTGATTAACACTGAAATGAAATCAAAAGGTTTTCTTAGTTGGAAAATCCTCAAGATCCTAGCAGATTCAGATATGGACACCATTGTACCATAGGGAGCAGATTCAAACCCACCAATAGTTATGGAAAGATTGTTGTGGGTCTTGTGACAGGGTCTCTGTAAATAAAGCCCAGTGCAATCTGTAATACAGCAGGGCAAAAAACAGAGAGTAGCACATGAGTCCTGCTTAAAATTCACATAACTCTTGACCACTGATGGTGTGCTTAAGGGGGTTAAAGTATACCAATGAGTTAATGTAGCCAGCAATCTGAAATATCTGATATTAAAACAATAATTTGGCCTTAAGTAAAAACTGGAATTAGTGTGCTGTTGAGTTTTAAATCCCAACTCCAGCCATTTACGTAAACAAAAACAAAAAAATCAAAAATTGATTACCCTGCAGGAAACAAGGGTGAGTTTAGCAGCCACAGCACAGTCCCTTGTAGACTCCACAATGCTGGTCCTCTTCCAGGTCAAATGGCACCCAGTGTCTTTCAGCCCTCAGCTTGTAGAAGAGTGTTGCAGGGTCATTAAGGTTAAAGAAAACTTATAGGCAAAACTTTTTTTTATAGTAAGGGAGAGTTATAACTCGGTCAGCTTTTTTGCCATCTGTATCCTACTGGGGAGATTTCCCTTCACTTTGTGAACCAAGCCAAAGAGAAAATCTCTGATAATTAAGGGAATCCCCTGGGGCCCCCCAGGTCACCAGAACTACTGTCCCTACTGGAAGATTTCCCCTCTATTACTTATCTGGGAACAACCCAAAATTTTGGATTTTCTGTTATTTTCTTCTCCCTAACGGGAGTACAGACAGCAGTAAACACCTAATAAGTGTTCTAATCCAACTCCACTCTGTCCAAAACTAAAAAAAAAAATGTTGCCTATAGTTACACTTTAACTAAAGTAAATGGTAAACAAAATTACCCTTGCAATGTACCTCATAATGCAAGGGATAAATGCTTGGTTTTGTCTAGGATTAATGGAACAAGGAACTCCTTGTTCTGCAGGTATCCTTCTTACTGCAAGACTGGTCCCCTTTCCTTCATCATTCCAATGCTCACAGGCTTTCTGACATGGTTACCTACATTTTTGGATCAGCAGTCTTTCCTACATTCTGCATCCTGGGAGTGTCAAAGACAGGGGCGGACTGACACCTCATGGGGCCCCCAGGCAATAGGGGATCATGGGGCCCCTGTGTCCTTGCCCAAACTCAAAAAAGCCTATGAAAAAGGTACCAGGGGCATCTCATGGAGCCCCCTACTGACCCCGGGCCCTCGGGCATTGCCCCAGTTTCCAAATGGTCAGTCCGCCCCTGGTCAAAGAGTACCAGCTACCTTATTTTCCTGATAGCTTGTGCTCCCAAACATTCCCAGGGTATGGTATGTGGGGCACGACTGATGGTCTTGAATTGAAGATGATGACATCAGAAAGCTTGCAACCAATGGTGTGGCAGAGTTAAGGGAACCAGTCTTGTAGGAAGGAGGATGCCTGCAGAATGAGACTGATGCCTGGAGTTGGGCTTTAAAATAACACCGGTCTCTGAAGCATCGCCCACTATCATTGAAGAAAGACACAAAGTCACAAGACCGGACCAAAGACCACTGGAAAATAGGTATGTATATCTTTATTTATTTATTTTTAAGTGTTCTGACCAAGATGATAGGTAATCTCTCCAACAAAGAAACAAACAAAAACCCATTTTAGTGTCAAAATTTAACAATCTGCATAGCAATTAAAAAAAACATACTATAGTTAGAAAATTGTGCTGCCTGGTTCAAAACTTGACAGGAGGCAATCTTAAGGACAATCTATCTTACTCCAAATTAACCCACATTTGCAAAGTTGCAAATTCTTCTCCAGTCATTTTATTTAAGGATGTGATTTGAAGGGGAAGGTTCAAGCCAGCCATACATGGATTGAAATTCGGGCAATTCAGCAGGGACTGGCCAAATTTCGGTCCATGTATGGGCACCCTAGTTGTACACAAATTGATCTATTGATTGCCTTGTGTACAACCACCTAGTCAAGTCTTTCTCGAACGATCAGATATGCCAGTTATATCCAGCAACACTAATCATTGTGTTCTGATGGAGAGGAATTTCCCCCCCCACCCCGTTGGAACACAATGGCACAATGGGAGTGGTTACCCCATCTACATCAAATCTGTAGATGGGGGAATCAGCACATTTTTTTTTTATTTTTATTTTGAAAAAAAATGTATAATGTATGGCCTGCCTTAGCATTGCAAGTATGTTAGGTTTGTACTGGTGTTTGTGTCCATTGAAAGAGAGCGATGACAAATCCCCCTGGTTGAGTCAGTAAGCAAAACACATTTATGTAGTAGAGTGAGATAGAACCTCAGGTTTATATTAGGCAGCACAGTGGCTAAATGGTTAGCACTTCCGCCTGGCAGTTCTAGGGTCGTTGGTTACAAATCCCAACCACGGCACCACCTGCCTAGAGTTTGCATGTTCTCCCTGTGCCTGAGTGGGTTTCCCCCGGGGACTCCGGATTCCTCCCACACAACAATGACATGCTGGTAGGTAAATTGGTCCTAGTATGTGTATGTATGAATGTAAGTTAGGGACCTTAGATTGTACACCCCTTGAGGGTTAGGGACTGATGTGAATGTACAATATATATGTAAAGCTCTGCGTAAACTGACAGCGCTATATAAGTACATATGTAGCAGGCTCCTTGTACAAGAGGATTCAGAAGGAATCACATGTTCAGCAGTCAGTCCTTGAGACTGTAATTGAGACTGTCTGCCCCGGGGACTGACACATACTGGGAGATTGCATCCTGCGACTGCCCCTGGTCTTGGGGTGCTTTGTGTTGCGTTTAGACACTGAGGTTGGACCCTCTCAGCCCAGAAACCTAGTGAAATTGGATGTAACCCACACCAGCTAAAACTCCAAAGAAGCCTTCAGCTGCTATTTACTTCATTGTAAGGACTAAACGTGCACCAACTAGAGCTCCACCGTTACAAGGACTAGAGTGGGGGAATCTGGCTTAGTAGCCTTATTAGAGGTACCTCTTTATTGCATTCTGTTCTGACTCTGAGGTGATTTTTGGCTAACGCCCCTCAGAAGCAGAATCATACACCGGTGTGGGAAATACATTTCATTGATAGAGTATAAGTAAGTTTATTTGTTTGATATCAGTTGTATTCTGCTTAAAGTGCAACTCTGCCATCCGGAGACTCTTGGCTGTGAAGCCCTCTAGTGGCAGACCAAATTTACTGCATTGCATAAAAGAAGAAAAGTAAGTTTTGAAGTTGAAAGGGGAACCCCACCCCTCTACACTGCATTTCATTCTCCATAAAATTGTTCTTGTTTCATTTAACCCTGTGTCAGCAAATTTCTTGGCGGGGTATTTGCTATTCATTACCAGTTGTGCCAGAGGGATTGGGTTTGCTTAGGGTTGGATCTATTGAGCGCAGGACCCATAATATATTCCAGCTTGTCCCAAGGGGCAGTGCTATATGTGGGGGCTCGTCCGGGATTCTTGCTGCTCAATTACCCAACAACCACTCAAGCAGTGCCCTATACCAACTCCTAAGATGGACATCGCATCCGCGACCAAGTGGTGCAGCAGGGAAAATGCTTGCCCAGAACGGAGTGTAGTGGTCGAGTTCCCCAGAGAAATGGGGACCGAAGAACAGATTACCAAGATAGTGAATGCACTACCCACAGAGGGAAAGAAAACATGGGTGATAGATGTGATACCCGCCTCAGACACCACCCTGGCATATGCCCTGCTAGAGTGGAAGAAGGGGATCCCTGACAGTTTCCAAGGAGCCAATATCCAAATAGAGGATGGGACAAGGCTCCAGTTACTTCAGTTGAACACCCCCAGGCCTAGTTGTGCAAGACCTGAGAGGGAAGAACCCCTGTCCCAGACACCTCTAGCCACCATAGGCCCGGAATTCCTCACTGCATTGGGGGACTTCATGTTAAAATGCCGCAAAGACCCCTCTCCATACACAGGGATGTATCGGAAGCTCCGATTCTTCTCGGGTAGGCAACCAATACCTACCGGGGAGGATGGCTTTGAAGAGTGGCTAGACCAAGCCATGCAAGCACTAAGTGAATGGGACATTCCTGAGGCCCACAAGAAACAGAGGATTACAGAGAGCCTAAGGGGCCCTGCATTGGAGGCCATTCGCAACCTAAAACTTAGCAAACAGGATTGCACTGCTCAGGGCTATCTAGATATTTTACAAGATGTATTTGGGCGTACTGAAAAGGCTTCAGACCTCATCTATCAGCTAGAGCATACCTACCAAAATGAAGGGGAGAAACTCTCCAGTTACATGGGACGTCTAGACAAGATAATATACCAAATTCTGCTAAAAAGGGGAATAGGCCCTGAAAGAGTAGATGAGGTTCGGGCACAACAAGTCCTATGGGGAGCCAGGCCCCTAGACCCCATTGCCATTCTATTACGAACTCGGCGAGATGGTGGCCTCCTGAACTATCCAGACTTGATCCGGACTGTGAGAGAGGAGGAAGCCATTTTGGATGACAAAGAGAGACAGTCAGACTCTGTTGTAGGGGTCCGGGTAGTCAATGTGGGAGGTGACACCCCTGAAGTTGAACTCCTCAAGACTCAGGTGTCCCAACTAATGGAGATGGTGACCTTACTAATGGCGGGACCGTCGGGTTTAGCGAGAGAGACGAGAGCAGTTTCTGAAAACCTGTCAGGAGTTGCCCCAACGCAAGCAACTAGTCCCACCATTCAAATGACCTGCTTTAATTGTGGAGGGACCGGACATGTCAGGAGAGTCTGTCCGAGCCCCAGGAAGCCTGAAGCTAAGCGCCAAAAACCGGCGGAAAACTTCAGAGGGCCCTGGTGAAGGAGCAACCCAGGGACCCCACCACCGCAGCTAGCTCCACTCAACCAAGTAAAAGGGGGGTGAGGAGAAAATCTGGCCCTATCCAGAAGGACCCCACCATCCCTTACAAACAGCCTAGGGAAAATGCCACTTCACCTCAGGGAGTCAGTGCACACCTCAAACCTGGGAGTCAACCACGGCTTAGGCCGAGCCAAAACTCCCCCAGGAGGAGAGTAAGGATAAGAACTGCAGAACAGAAGAAGACGGTTACCTGTTCACCACTCCCTGAGAATTTAGTGGGACCCTCCCCTGTCATTCCGATTCAGGTAGAAGGGATTTATACCAGGGCTCTTCTGGACACCGGAGCCCAAGTAACCCTTCTGTACCGAGACTTCTATGACAAGCATCTGAAGCATTTGCCCTTGCAGAAGCTGGAAGATCTGGAAATATGGGGAATAGGAACCCAGAAGTTTCCCTATGATGGTTACCTATCGGTCAGACTAACTTTTGATCCTTCCATGACAGGGAAGGCTGAGACTTTCGAAGCCTTAGCCGTCATCTGTCCCCGGCCGCCTGGGGCCAATGGGAGTCCCCTAATCATAGGGACCAACACCAATCTTGTTAGAAGGCTGCTGGCGCCATTGGTCGAAGAGCCCAATGATCAACCCACTTCTGTACATCCCATGCTGAGGCAAGCATATCAGCGCCTGGTACAAGAGAGGAGAGCCCCAGTGGAAAGAATAGGAAAGATATGGTGCCTGGATCAACATGAGAAGGTGCTACAACCCGGAGAGGTGGCGTGTTTACAGGCATCAGTCAAATTGACCTGGAAGCAGCCAGGCCCCTTCATTGTCCTTGAGGCTGGTGGCTGTGAAGAGAACACAGGAGTGGAGATCCTCCCGGAGGTAGTGTCAACAAAAGCGCTACGGAGGAGCCACGGAAAGGTTTCGGTCAGTGTTCATAATCCAACTGCTGCCCCAGTGAAAATCCCAGCTCGGGTGCTGTTAGGACATGTGGATCCTGCAACCCCAATCTTGCCCACTGAGCTAGGGGACGGAAGAGAGAAAGAAATCCCTGTCGATGCGTTTTACCCAAGGAACACCCCCCTTTCCCCGGAATGGAGAGAGAGAGCGAAGAATCAACTCCTAAGGTGGCGGGCTGCATTCTCCAGAAGTGAGTTCGATGTGGGGTGTGCAGAGAGTGCCCATCATCGGATCTGGCTTCGAGAAGACGCCCCATTCAGGGAAAGGGTTCGACGAGTTCCATTGGGAGATTTGGAAGATCTGTGTGAGCAATTGGCAGAGTTGAAGAGGACAGGCATCATCTAAGAGTCCCGAAGCCCATACGCCTCTCCGATAGTGGTGGTCCGGAAGAAGAACGGATCTTTAAGATTGTGCATTGACTACCGGACGCTAAACCGAAGAACTGTTCCTGATCAGTATACCACCCCCAGGATAGAGGATGCTTTGCAAAGCCTATCAGGGGCAAAGTGATTCAGTGTGCTGGACCTGAAGAATGGGTATTACCAGATCCCCATGCACCCGGAAGACCGAGAAAAGACCGCGTTCATAACCCCAATAGGGTTCTTTGAATTTGATCGGATGCCTCAAGGTTTGTGCAACTCTCCAGCCACCTTTCAAAGGCTGATGGAGAAGACGGTGGGTGACATGAATTTAATTGAAGTACTGGTATACTTGGACGACATCATTGTGTTCGGGAAGACCCTGGAGGAACATGAGGAGAGATTGGAGAAGGTGCTCAAGAGACTTCATGATGAGGGACTGAAGTTGTCTTTGGAGAAGTGCCAGTTTTACCAACCCTCGGTCAATTACCTGGGTCATATCGTATCTGCCGATGGAGTGGCCACTGACCCCAAGAAGCTGGAAGCTGTCACCTCATGGCCGAGGCCCACAAATGTCACAGAGCTCAGATCTTTCCTGGGCTTTTGCTCCTATTATCGCAGATTCGTCCAGGGCTTCGCTCGGATAGCCCGCCCACTCAATGAACTGCTCAGAAACAAAGAAGACAATGATGATGCAGATCTTTCTAGACCTGCGAAGCCAGCAGTGGGACCCAGGAGGCCTAGGGAATCTATTCAAGGACAATGGACAACCCAGTGTGAAGAGGCCTTTGAACGGCTGAAAAAGAGTCTGACCACCGCCCCAATCCTGGCCTATGCAGACCCAGCTAAGCCGTACGAATTGCATGTGGATGCAAGTAGAGATGGGTTAGGGGGAGTCCTCTATCAAGAACAGAATGGATGCTTGCGACCTGTCGCCTATGTGAGCCGGGGTTTGGCGTCCGCTGAGAAGAACTACCCCACCCACAAGCTTGAATTCTTGGCCTTGAAGTGGGCAGTAGTGGACAAACTTCGAGATTACCTATATGGAGCAGAATTCATGATAAAAACAGATAATAACCCCCTCACATACATTCTCACTACAGCTAAGCTGGATGCTACTGGCCACAGGTGGTTAGCTGCCTTATCGGAGTTCACTTTCAGCCTCAGTTATCGGCCAGGGATTGGGAATAGGGATGCAGATGCCTTATCCCGAAGACCTCACTGTTCCAAGGATTCCCCAGAAGAGTGGACTCAGGTGCCCTCTGAAGGGGTACGAGCCTTATGCCAAAGAGTGGAACACCGAACAAGAGGTGGGTCCAGGGCAGAAGACATTGGGATTTCGGCGTCTGGCGTTCCCAGGTGTTATTGCAATGTCACCCAGGTTGGGGGTGAAGGCCTGCCCAAGCTTTCCAGGAAGGATCTGCGAAGAGATCAGTTGGAAGACCCCCTCTGCGGCCTAGTATTGAAGGCTTTAGAAAGCAAAAGCCCTGATTTGCTTCTTACATCGTCAAGGGAGGCCCGGCGGCTACATCGTGAGTGGGATCGGCTACAGTTACGCCACGGAGTGGTCTACCGAAGGGGCCCCTCTGATGATCCTGAAGAGAAGTGGCAGCTATTTTTGCCCGCAAAACACAGAGAAACGGTGCTGACTGCTCTCCATGAGGACCATGGCCATCTGGGACCAGAAAGAACCTTTTGTTTGGTAAGAGACCGCTTCTACTGGCCCTGCATGCGGACAGAAGTTGAAAGTTACTGTCATTCCTGCATCCGATGTATTCAGAGGAAGACTCTGCCTCAACGAGCTGCCCCAATGGGCCACCTTCAAAGTCAGGGACCCATGGAATTAGTGTGCATTGACTTCCTGTGCCTGGAGTCGGATCAGAGTGGACAGGGAAATATCCTAGTAGTGACTGACCATTTTACCAGGTATGCCCAGGCTTTTCCTGCTAGAGATCAGTTAGCATCAACTGTGGCAAAGATTTTAGTAGAAAGGTTCTTTGTGCATTACGGACTACCACAACGTATCCACTCAGACCAAGGGAGAGATTTCCAGAGCAATCTCATCAAGAGACTCTTGAGTCTACTAGGCATCCAAAAGTCGAGGACTACTCAATACCATCCTCAGGGAGATCCTCAGCCAGAGAGATTCAATCGTACCCTCCTGAATATGCTCAGGACTTTGACTTCAGTGCAAAAGCAACACTGGAGTAAGCATGTAGCAGCCATCGTACATGCCTACAATAGCACTGCCAACGACGCTACAGGATACTCTCCTTACCGGCTGATGTTCGGCCGGGAAGCCCGACTGCCAGTAGACTTGGCTTTTGGAACCTCTGTAGACCATACCTCTGCAGCTTCCCATAGAGGATATGTGAACCGCCTAAGGAAAAGCCTGAAGATTGCTTATGAGAAGGCTCAAGCCACCTCAGACGCCAGGGGACAGAGAAACAAAGAGAACTTTGATCTCAGAGTGCGAGTACAGGACTTACAATCTGGAGACAGAGTCTTACTGAGAAATCTGGGTATCCCTGGAAAACACAAGTTGGCGGATAGGTGGCGATCAGAGCCCTATGTCATCTGCAAACAATTGCCTGGATTGCCAGTTTACCAGATTCGACCGGAAAAGGGTTTTGGCCCACTCAAAACCTGGCACCGCAACCACCTTTTGCCTTTGTCAGATGCAGTCCGTCTACCATCACAATCTGATCCACAGTCTACCCCCTCAACTTCTCAGAGGACTAGACCTGTGACCAGGTCACAACCCACACCACCTCCTGCAGATGAAGAGGACAGTGAGAGTGAGGAGGTAGGGACAGATTTGCTGTGGCCATCTGACATTTCCGAACCCACCATTCCTTCTTCCACTGGAGTGACTGACGTAGTTCCTCTTAGGCCAGAGGCTCCTGAATTTGTGCCTCAGGCCCAACTTGCAGAAGACTTGCAAGAACTTGAAGACTGGTGGTCCATTGTTGATGAGGGAGAAGATGTGGAGGAAGCTGAACTGGGAGAGACAGAGAGCATCGAGCAAGAAGTGAGGGTTGATGCGTCAGTAGTGTCAGAACCAACATCGGAAGCAACGCCAGAACCATTGCTAGAGCCCAGAGAACAGAGAGAGCGTAGAGTTATTCAACCCCCAAAGAGACTGACATATGATGTGTTGGGTGAAAACTCTGAGGAAGTAGTACATGCTTCTCAAAGCAGTTTCGGTAGAGAACAGCCCCAACTCACCCCCTGGCACATCTGGTTGGGCCATTCCCATTAGTGTGGCCTATGGGCAGGACAACCCTCACTCTGCTACATGGTGGGAGGTTCCTCTGCCAGATTCTTATGCAAGTGTGAATAATTTAATTTCCTGTGTGTACTAACTTTGCTTTTTCTCCACGTGTATATAAAAAGCATGTAACAGGTTGCTTTTACTGTTGTCTTTGGAGGACCAAAGCTTCTCTGGTGGGGGGAGTGTGTAGCAGGCTCCTTGTACAAGAGGATTCAGAAGGAATCACATGTTCAGCAGTCAGTCCTTTCTCTCTCTCTCCTATTTTGTAAAATCTGGGCATTCTGCCAAGTTCATGACTGATCCACTACACAGCAAAGAACGCTGGGAGGGGGAGGAAGCAGGAAGTGAAGGGGAGAACAGAGAGACACAAGGCTGGAGAAAAGACAGGGACATGTGGAGCCCGTCCAAGCAGAGGAGGAGGCACTACAGCACTCAGCGCAGATAGAGGGACCCTGTTGTGTGTTCAGAGTCTGGTGAGCTGTCCCCCTGGAGAGAGTAAGACACACCATTTACACTTTGCATATAGACTGGGACATCCACACCCCACTGCTGGGATCTCACCCATCCGGGGCCCTGTGCAAGCCACAGATCCCTCTGCCTGCTTTGCCCCTCACCACCAGTGTAATTGAGACTGTCTGCCCCGGGGACTGAGACATACTGGGAGATTGCATCCTGCGACTGCCCCTGGTCTTGGGGTGCTTTGTGTTGCGTTTAGACACTGAGGTTGGACCCTCTCAGCCCAGAAACCTAGTGAAATTGGATGTAACCCACACCAGCTGAAACTCCAAAGAAGCCTTCAGCTGCTATTTACTTCATTGTAAGGACTAAACGTGCACCAACTAGAGCTCCACCGTTACAAGGACTAGAGTGGGGGAATCTGGCTTAGTAGCCTTATTAGAGGTACCTCTTTATTGCATTCTGTTCTGACTCTGAGGTGATTTTTGGCTAACGCCCCTCAGAAGCAGAATCATGCACCGGTGTGGGTAATACATTTCATTGATAGAGTATAAGTAAGTTTATTTGTTTGATATCAGTTGTATTCTGCTTAAAGTGCAACTCTGCCATCCGGAGACTCTTGGCTGTGAAGCCCTCTAGTGGCAGACCAAATTTACTGCATTGCATAAAAGAAGAAAAGTAAGTTTTGAAGTTGAAAGGGGAACCCCACCCCTCTACACTGCATTTCATTCTCCATAAAATTGTTCTTGTTTCATTTAACCCTGTGTCAGCAAATTTCTTGGCGGGGTATTTGCTATTCATTACCAGTTGTGCCAGAGGGATTGGGTTTGCTTAGGGTTGGATCTATTGAGCGCAGGACCCATAATATATTCCAGCTTGTCCCAAGGGGCAGTGCTACACATAAAATAAATACTATTGTAGTCTGTTTTTTTTTCCGTCAGTGACGTTCCTCTCTTGGAATGTAAAAGTTCCCAACAGATTCATAGAATGCAGAGGCCTGGCAGAAATTACAGCCCTTCTCTGATCTATCCAAAATGAATGAGTGTTGGGTTTTCTTGTTTTATGAATTGTTATTGAAACCCTCTAGATCAGCCTCTCTCAACCTTTTCACTCCTGAGTAACCCCTGAAGCACTTTTTAGGCTTTGGGAACCCCTGCTAAAACCAGTTCATTGGGGGCATGGGAAAAATGCACTTAACTTTGGTGGTCAGCATTCAGAATTTCCCCCTCATTTAATTATTAGTGTCATCATTAACACTGGGGCCATGTGGCATTGGCCCCAGAACTATGTAGACACTAGCAAATGGGAGATGGGCTGCATTTACAGTTGCAATTCCCTCTGAAGAGCAAACCCAGTCCTTGCATTAAAGTAACAAATGTGCTAGTAATTGTATTGCCCTCTCACCTCCCTGTAAACTTACCTGAATCCTCTCTCGATCCAGCATTGTGCCCTTCTGCAGCGGCTTTGGTCTGTGTTCCTCTCTTCCCGGGACACAGAGACAGCAGTGGGGGCCTTTGGTTCCTGCTACTGTCAATCAAATCCAGTGAGGAGGGAGCAAGATGCAGGAGTGAGCCATGCTATGTTTTGTCAATGGATGCACATGGCCAGGCTCGAATGAGAGCCCAGACTTCTGTCCCTATAGCAAGCGGTTTGCTTTAGGGTCAGACACAGAAGAGGAGAAGAGGACAGCGTCGGCTGGGATCCCAGAAGAGGTGGTTTGGGCTGCTCTCTACAATAGTTAAACAATTAGAACTGTGCCACAGTTTTTCGAAAAAGGCAATAGATGGTGCAGCTGCTATTCTATGGATCTGAAACACCAAATATTATTGTGAACATCGCTACCTACCTCCTATTTGAAATTAGTCTTGCATTATAGACATATTTAAAGTGCATATGTGCATATTAAAACCAACAATACAGGGCATGTACTTCAACACTTAATATCATAAAAATAACCTTTGCAAGTACAAGACAATATATCAACTGTAATCTTAATAAAAATAAAAGTTCAATTAAAAAGTGTTCAAATATATACTGTATATATATATATATATATATATATATATATAGTCCCATATAGAGAAAAGTCCACTGTATATGGGGCACTTTTATATATATATATATATATATATATATATATATATATATATATATATATGATAATAGAACACTTTTTATTGAAACTAAAGTTTTATTAAGATTACAGTTGAAATATTGTCTTATACTTGCAAAGGTGATTTATATGATATAAAGTGTTGTTGGTTGTAATATGCACATTTGCACTTTAATTAGTTTTGCATTATAGACATATTTAATTTCAAATAGGGGGTAGGTAGCACCGTTCTCTACAGTATTACTACACAAAGCAGGGAAGTATAACTTGGTGATAAAACGTGTTTCAGCCATATGTTTTACAGATACCCCCTCCTGTAGTGCGATGGCCTGCCTGATTGCCTACAGATTGAAAGTATTTATCTCATATTATATGGTTTTGGTAAATTTAAGGAAAATTGTACAAGAAGATTGTATAATGTACAGTATGGCTAGCCTTAATACCTGCCTGACTGACTGCCCCTGCTCCACTCCTTTCATTCACTGGATGTCAGTGCTTTCAATCACAGTAGTTCAGCATCACATGTGACATTACGGAGGGTGGTCTGCCTGCAAATTCATTCTGCTTAGGAACATTCACTCTTCCAGACCAACAGCAACCCATCAAGGCATTTTGATATTTGCAGAACTCAGCCCACTGCTTGCATCAAGGCTGAGGGCTCTTGAAATATGTCAGCTCCTAACGTCGCACCTCTGTTTTAGGGGTTGTGGCCATGCTGGAACTCTGGTGCATATGTTTTGGGCTTGCCCTGGTCTTTCTTCAGTCTGGCGTAAAGTTTCGGAGGTAGTCTCAGCCCTAGCGGACTTGCCGGTAAATTTGTCATTGCAAAATTGTTTATTGGGTTCTCCCATTCTGGGGATCCAGATCAACATAATGAGGCTAATTCATACTATCTGCGTCTCTACTCTATGGGCCATTGCTCTTCTTTCGAAGACACCAGCAGTCCCTTTGTCCTCTGTTCTGCATAGAGTTGATATGGTAATGCTCATGGAACATATTCAATATACAGTGCTAGATAAGATGCAGTTATTCAACAGAAAATGGGGTGGTTGGAAGTCATATCGACATTTATTTTTAGAATAACAGGTTACCATAAATTTATTGACATTGAATTTTTGTTGGTTGTGAAACTGTTCAGTATATCCAACTGCCTACCTCACACATGTACTCAAACCCTCTTTTTCTATGTCTCTGTTTTATAAGACAGTTTTTTTCTACTTATGTGTCTTTTTTTTGTTGTATACCATACTTCATGAAGTGGTGCTATTTTTGTTGTTTATCTTCTAATAAAAACGTTTGTAAACAAAAAAGAGGTCAGCTCCTCCTACAAGCCATGAGCTGCCTGCATAGCATAGAGAAGCAAAGAGTCCAGCTCATGGGTTAAAATAAGGTATGTAATAAAAATTGAAAGGTTTTATTTAACATATAATTAGCATGCTGATGAGAGGGGAAAGGAGGAACCAAGTTAGGTAAGGTATAAGCAGATACAACTTCAGCTCTAATTGTTATTGTAGTATCCCATCCGCAGGCAGTTGTAAGGAGTCATGCGTTTTCTTACTATGTAGGCAGTCATGTAAATCTTTCACCAACTACCATTGGTAAAAGGTTATTTGATCTCCTATCACTTGTCACCAGTAACACGTTATGCGATCTCTCATCAACTGCCAATTTTAATGGTTCATTTAACCTCTTTAATCAACTGCCATAACATACCTAACAATATATCCAGCGTGTTTCTGCTTCCCAGTGTACTCACCAATGTCATGTTCCTTGGGCTTGAATACAGAGTACTTGTCATGAAATATATATCGGTCTATTTCAAATGTCTGTGTGACGTCTGTGGTTTCATTGTAGAAGTGTTGTCCCAGGACCACTCTCACCGTTGATTTTCGAGGGCTGTAAAAAGGATAATCAACAGGAAAGTAAAAAAAGTGTTTTTACTCATAGCAAGGAGTCATCTGTGTCATGATATCTCAACTGTGATATGCTGGAATTAAAAATAATGAGTTTAAGAAAAAAAAAAAGACAGGTATTGTTGAAACCAATTCAAACTCAAAAAAGTTTTCATACATGCCAGAGGCAAAATTTGGTGCTGTTGGCAAGTGTGTAAATGTAAAAGATACTACAAGGAAATTAAAGAGGGACTTAACCTTCTCAATCAGCATTAATTTATTTTAATCCTTATGCTGATAACCATAGTAAATAGATAGGTGCGTAGGAAGGTATATTATATTATTTTTTTTACATTTCTTCAGTTGCTTCCTAGTTTCTGACCTAGGGTAAAATGATGTCATAGATCACAGGATTTCTCATGGACATTTTTTTTTCCTCTCATCTGGGTGGGGATTTCTCAGCTAAGCACTGCCTGCATTAGTGATCAGATGGATGCCAGGAAGTAAATGCTACAAGACTCCTCTGTTCTTACTCAAGATGGCTGTGGTTAAAAATGCTAGGGGGTATTTTTCAAAGTGATTTCTCAACAAAAAAAGCATGGAGGCATGGATAGGTACATTTGCTTTGAATAGTATAAATGAATTAAATAGAGTTTTCAGTTTGTGGTGTTCAGATACAAATAATTTCAGCTTTAAAAGGATAAGTTCACCGTTTAACAAAAAATAATAAATGCGCATGTGTTTGCAGGTTAAAAAATCTGCATTTACTATTTTTTGTTTTGGGAGTCTGGAAAGCATTGCACCACAGATCAGCAGATCACTGGTGCCATGCAGGAATCCTGCAGACCTGTCCATGAATCTGTGTGCTCATACCTCGCACAGGCAAGCAGACACACTGACTGGAAGAAGCAATGAACTACCACAGCACTCAACCGCACCGTGGTAGTTCATTGAGAACTACAAGCCGACAGCCACAAATGCTGTTGTTGTAGCTTTCCCATCCACAGAATACTGTGAAAGAATACCTGGCCGGGTGAGCAGAGCCCCCGCATGGTCACGACTTTTTAAAAAAAGGATCGGCGAGGGGGGGCGTACCTTTTGTAACACGTTACACCCTGCATATGGGTGTAACATGTTATGAAAGGTGAACATATCCTTAAACAAGGCGAATCTACAAAATGCCACCTCCTTTAGGTGCCCATGACAAGTGAGTCATGATGGCATAGCTTTCTACAAGGGTAGGACCTAGCATAAAAAAACTGTATTGGGGAAACATTAGGTGTTATGGCATCTCAAACATCTAGATTTCACAAAGGGTGAGCTGCGCAATATGAGACTGTATTGGACTTGACTTCTTTGAAATGGGTGATAAACTGTTCCATTCCAATCTGTCCAAAACTATACTCCACGTTTTGCATCTTTCCCATTCTCCATAACATTTTCCTTCTCTATTAACCCAACATCTGCCGCCTCCAGTGACACAAAGAGATGTCTCACAAGGGGTTTCAGTGGCTTATTCCTGAGGAACCAGCTGAAGTTCGCTAAATGGATGGCTCAGTCATCAACCACCTGCCATTCATCCTTTGGATGAAAAAATTTAAGGAAGCAGAGGGAAAATTGTCCACCAAACAGCATCCAATCAGATGCAGCCACTGTTCATCAGCTGCGGCTGTCAGAATGCAATAGCCACAGTAGAAGATTCCTCCATATGCCCTCTATAATGTGGATGGGGGAATCTGTTTATTGTTTTTGTTCAGCTGCATATTGAATAAAATAGTCTATGAGGTTGATTTGCTAAAACTGGAGAATGCAAAATCTGATGCAGCTCTGCATAGAAACCAATCAGCTTCCAGGTTTTATTGCTAAAGCTTAACTGAACAAGCTGAAGTTAGTAGCTGATTGGCTACCAAGCAGAGTTGAACCAGTTTTTTCACCCCGCAGTTTTAGCAAATCAACCTTTATGTGTGTGTACCCAGCTTTAAGATAAGACATATCGAGTGGGAAAGAAGGTCTTGGGGCAATGCCAAGTAGGGTATTTAAAAAATGTTTTTGTTTGTTAAATGTCCCCCATGGCAGTGCCCCCCATATTCTTTTTGACAATAGTTTAATTATTGGCAAATAAATGACAAAATTTAACAAAAGGATTTGCTCCCTATAGACTTTAGTAGGATAGACAGTTCACATTTGCCAAATCTTCTACAAATTATACCCCAGCAAATTCAGCCATCACTAGGAGTGATGTAAAAAACTGGAAACAAAGAACGCACTGCAGTTTCTATATGGTGTGCTGTCCAACATCCAGATTTCAGTTTTCTAGCACAGTTTAGAATATAAAATGTATTATATAACTAATTGCTCCCAACAATAGCACTGATTTTCTAGCCAGCACACATACAGTTTTGTTGGTTTGCATGTGTAGCACAATTAGCATAGACTGCATACATAAAACTTTGCTCAGTCTTAACAAAAACACAGTCATGAACTAGGACATCGGCAAAATTTGTTCTTTTTTTTGGGGGGGAAGGGGTTTTTCTCTTGTGATCTGTGTCCCATTTAGCAGACTTCCAGTGGAATTATCCCCAGAGATCTCACCAACACTATATAGTATGTGGTATGATAGTTAAAATGTTTGACCTGTAACTCTTGTGGCCCCAAAGCTGTTGGATTAGTAATGAAAATTATATTTTTCCTCTGTAAACAGGGCCATGAAGGGGGGTACTAGCAGTCCTCCTGTATGGGGCCCAGGTAGCTTGGTGAATTGTCTGTGAGCAGGGAGGGTGATCAGCATAGCTGTTGGGCAATTACTAGAACCAACCCCCTGTATGGCTCTCTCTGCAGTAGCTCAAAGCTGGCTTCTTCTCCTCTCCTTCCAGTTGGCTTTCAGCTGCTGCAGAAAAAGCCGTACAGGTGGATCAGATTTGCACACATCACCTTCCCTGTGCACCATATGTCTCCCCCTGCTGCCCAGGCCCCCTGTGAGCCCCCCAACCCCACAGTGCTGCCAGCTTCCCTCCTCTCATTCCCACTGGCAGCTGCAAACACACAATAGGATCCTTCTGGATGGAGAGTAGAGGAATTGTCCGGGATGGGCTTCACCAGAGCACTTAAGGCTAGGTTCACACCTATGCATGTTGCGTTTGACCCGTTTCAGCATTGAGTTTTTGCTCCTGCGTTTTTGCCGCATTGTTTTTCCATATTTTTTTTCTTGTTGCTAGGCAGATTTAAAATGCAAAACGCATCAAAAACGCAATATATGCTTTTCTGCAGTGTTTCCATTGAAGTCTATAGAACCAAAAATGCAACTTTTTGCATTCAAAAATTCCTTACCCTTTCCAAAAAACGCACCAGTTGAAAACTCGGAGATGTGAACATAGGAAATCATGTTAAATGGACTGTACTGCATTTTTGCAAAACGCTGCAGAAAACGCTTAGGTGTGAACCTAGGGTAAAGGCGGAGATGGGGATGGCTAGAAGGCAAGTCCAAGTTGCAGGCCCGTGGATTGCTGCAGTAATTGACAGCAACAAGTAGAGTAATAACAAATAAAAAATGGGAAACATTTTGGGTTGAGATTTTTGAGGCACAAAACCAAAGTATATAAAACTTTTTATTTTTAAAATTTTATTACAAGATTAGTATAAAAAACGTGATTAAAAATAGATGGCTGATATGATGTACATAATACAACACTCATCAAGGCATTTCCACACAGAATCTGAAAACAATTACTGTTACTGTCATCATAAAAATATAATTCCATGTGAGATGACCCAACATGTTTTAATATTATTATTCTTCAGGCATTGGAGTCATACATACTTTATACAGAGAAAGTTGAAATGCATTAAAGCGGAAAATGTACAAAAATAAAAGTCAACAGCTAAAAAAATAATGAAGCTGCTGACTTTTAAAAAACACCTACTCACCTGTCCCTCCATCCCGTGGTGTCCTCCCCGCAGCCCGTTTCACCGGCTGTCTGGTGTTCCCGGCCCCAGCATATTCAGTGTGGGCACCCGGCTGTGACAGCTTGCGGCTTCTGCACATTTTGAATAGTCCTTAGTCCTATAGTCTTCTGGGACCTGTCACATGTCCCAGAAGACTACGGGGAGGGAGGGAGCCAACTTCCACTTCTGATCACCTAGACATCTTTGGGGAGAGGGTACCCAAAATTGACAGGTACCCACTCCCCAAAGATGCCAATTCTTAACGGGGACCAGTCCTTAAAGTGCAACGTTCCCTTTTGGGTGGAGCTGCACTTTAAGTCAGCCTTAATTTAAAAAACAAACATCCATCCCAAAAATGAGGCTCACCAGACTTGCCACCATCCACAGGCAAGAGTGCACATAGCCAGACCATAGGAGACACCTCATAATGTTAACTTTCCTGATAGAGATAACTGCCAACTGTCGCTGCTGAACCGGCTGAATTTCGATCCATGTATGGCCAGCTTTAATCACATAGTTTCTCTACTGATTTTGTAATAAAAACACAAATTTTATATATTTTGGTTACACTTTTACATTTTTGGTTACTGTTGTGTTACACTATTTGATTTGTTATTATTTCTCTGTGACCATCACTTGTTTATTATTGCTTCGTGTCTTTAAGCTGTCTCTTTCTGTCTAAGCTGAGCTCTTTCTCTCACCATACTTGTGTATATCCTTTCCCCTGCCTCTCTCTGTAGTCATTCCACTGTATCCTCCCACCTGCATGCATCTTTCCATGAGGCTTACAACATTAATGTTTTTCTACCTATGAATATTCTCCTTCAAACGGAACATTCAAATGGTTTTCCCCATCTGACTTCCTCAACATGTGACTTAATTCATTGAGTTAAACTGTCTGACCCAATGCAAGAGATAGATTCAATACCATATCATATAGCTGTATACATCACTGGAGATAAAGTTTATGGACTTGTAGTTGAGTCAGAACAGTTACAAACACCTCAGAAGTCCCACCTGCAAATATTTCCCACATTCTATGCAACATTGGAGATTTGGCACTATGCAGCAGGGTTGCCAACTGTCCGTAAATTTACGGACAGTTTGTAAATTTAGAGCAATTTACAACCTGTAAATGTCCAATACAGATGTCAGCTGTCCATAAAAAACCCTCAAAATTCTGAGGGCTGTGCAGTGCCAAAGCTGGCCAAATGGCATTCATCCGTTTACGGTGTGCATGTGCGTTGCAGTGGGCATTTTCACGACATCATTGACGCGCAGCACTCTGTGTGCATAAAACCATACATCATTTCCTAAACTTAAAGTGCAATAGTGTCTCGCTCCACAAAATAATTAATATTGCTAAAATGTCTAAAAATGTATCATACATTGAATTCCACTATTAATGTGATTTAAACCAAAAATACATTATTAAATGAACAAAAATAAATATTATATTAAATAGTTATACTAATAATATATATAATGAATAGTCCCAAAGTCAATTTATCTATTCCAACAAGTGCTTTTTCTTGCAAACGTGCCCTCCAAATTTGAATATCAATATGCGCTCACCTCAATGGAAGCCTAACTTTCGATTAGACAAACTTAGCTTTTTAATAATAGGATTGATCTTCTCTCTGTTAGTGGTATACAAGCTGATTGGATGTAATTCTGTATGCCATCCACCAGGGTTTCCATAATGGTCTCCTCCCTTAGTAAAGATTAGATTGCTTGGATCTTTCCCTCTATTTGCTGCCGGATAAAGATCTATCTTTCCATCTCTCCGTTTCTCCTTATCTCTCCATGGTTTAAATATATGGAAGAAAGAGAAACATAGTGCCTTATCCTTGTAACACCTTTTATTTTCACACAGTATTCTAAACACTCACAATATTGTCAATAAAAACAAGCCTTGTATAAATCCTCCTCTGTGTGTGCTGAACACACAGCCTATACTCGCTTCCATTGAGGTGAGCGCATATTGATATTCGGAGGGCACGTTTGCAAGAAAAAGCACTTGTTGGAATAGATAAATTGACTTTGGGACTATCACTATATATATTATCAGTATACCTATTTAATATATTATTAATTTTTGTTTATTGAATAATGTATATTTGGTTTAATTCACATTAATAGTGGTATTCAATGTATGATCAATTTTTGATTAATTAAGTAATTTTAGCAATATTAATTATTTTGTGGAGCGCGACACTATTGCACTTTAAGTTTTGGATATACATTACACATTATATGAGTGTGTGTATCAATGTCAGCGAACCATAGCATTACAAATTATTTAATTGCACTATCACATTAGATTTTAGTGGCTCACAAGCACTTTATTATTACATACATCATTTCCTGCCATTTGTATTGCATGACTCTCAGTTGAAGGACTGGTACTTGGCCACTCCACTCATTTGCTGCTCGGCATGCTGTTCTGCCCTGCTTGTTCACCATCACCTGCTGCTCTTGGTGCCTTCCCTCTGCCCTGGCCTCCTAAATTAGAGTCCTGCCTGCCAATGCCACTTCTGCAGCCACCGACACCTTCCAGCCCCAGGCCAGCCCAAGGCCCCACAGCCCAGTCCAGAACCAGCCACCACAGCCACACTGTGACCAGGCCACCCGTGCCCAGTGCCCAATGCCCACACAAGTCAGTGTGTATTATTGCAATTTGCAGATTGTGATATCATTGTGTGTAAGTACAAACTACAAGTGCTATGAGTGCAAAATGGTGATTTTTAAATGCAAAATTGTAAACGGTCCACATACTACTAGGGCTATAATAAATGAATGCAATGGATGAATGGAACAGTCTACTCTCTTTAGGGCAATTATGTATACATGCAATTAATACAGCAGTCTACTGGGGTCAAAAATGAATTAATCCAATAGAATTGAGCAGTCTATGGGAGCAAGCAATGACTGCAGTAAAGAAGCACCTACAGCAACAACAATGCTATCATGTTTGGTCTTTTCTCCTTCTCCCTCCCTCCCTCTTTGTGCTGTTAGGTTGGATCTCCCTGGACTCCCAATCACGCCTGCTTTAATGGCCTAAGCCACCACTGCTGTTAACACCTTTTGCCTGCTGCCCTCCTTGGATCAAGTGAACCACACTAAATACAAGGTCCATTGTCTGCCTACAAGCACCGCCTGCTGCAACTCCTCCTGAAGCATTCCCAATGGCTTCAGATAACGGTAATCAAATACCCAATTTGCAGTGGTGTGCTTTGTCAAGAAATTATCTGCTCCAGTGAGTCTCATCTCATGTTTAGTGTTCTCTTTCTTCCGCTTTACGCCATAGGTAGGTTCCTCTCTCCCTGGACTCTCAGTCATGCTGCTTTGACCAGTCTCAGCCTGTTCCACCACTTTTGCCAATGCCTTGACTGCCCACAGCCCCCTTTCCATCACGTGAACTGCCTTCACTACATGCACAAGTACTGTCTACCTACCTGCTGAAATTCCTGTCCTGAAGCAATTTGGCTTCATATAGCTATATCATACAGTAAGGAAATAGACAATTTGTTGCAGTGTGTTTTCTCGATAAATTATCTGCTATAGGCTCAGGTTTGGTTTTCTCCTTCTCCTTCTTTGTGCTGTTAGGTTCTCCTGGACTGACGATCACGCCACTGTTATTGACCAGCCACTGGCACTACCTCCTCCTGCATCTCTTTTATTGGAACTCTGTCTGGTATTATGTCATTTTTGGAAGCCAATGTTTTGTGACTGTCTACATTGTTTATGTGTGTAGAAACTTGTGTGAGAACTGGAAGTATGGGGACCAGGGGCGGACTAACCATTTGGAAACTCGGGCACTGCCCGAGGGCCCAGGATCAGTATGGGGCCCCATGAGATGCCCCTGGTACCTTTTTCATAGGCTTTTTTGAGTTTGGGCAAGGACACAGGGGCCCCATGATCCCCTATTGCCCAGGGGCCCCATGACTTGTCAGTCCGCCCCTGATGGGGACTGTCACTGAGGTCACAGCAATCCGATTAACTATTTTGTTTCTTCCCTATTAAAGTCTACAGTGCACTGAGAAACCAGCTGTATGGCTCTACAGACACCACCACTAGACTAGACAACTAGCTCATCTAACAAAAAGTCTAGGTTCACACCTTTGCGGGTGGTTGCAGGACCCACACCTTTTCCCGCAGCCACAACTGCCCACACAGTGAAACATAGCCAGAGCTGCGGCATGCCACACGCACTGGAAATCACACCCGCACTTGGAACCCGCTGTGGTTCTCGTGCGGGCTGTGATTCCAAAAATTGTGCAGGGACTCTTTCCCTGCATTTCTCACGGCACAGCAGCTCATTCAAATGAATGGGCTCCCATGCCTGGCCTACGCAGCTGTAAATCTATCCTAAGTGATTATCCATCACACCAATACAGCACACACACATTTTGTCTTTGCAGTCTACTGTATAAGGCAAGTGGGCAACACAGACAAACATGATTTGTCTTCTTTTTTTTTTAAGACACCTTTCAAGAGTCCAAACCAATTTTCACACGTGATGCATCTCTAATTGCACCTAATAAGTTTTGAAGAAAAAAAAAATCACAGTTACAGGTGATCAGTTTTCATTAACACCTATAGCTTTCCTTACTAGGCTAGGTCATACAGTTACTGAAGAGGGCCCCACCTGGGCAGGTTTGGCTATAGTTTTCCCAGAGAATTGTGACAAGATTTTTAATGGTTCTCTGATTTCAGTTTAAAATTTTATACCTTTAACAGCCGCTGTTGGTAACACAACAGTTTAGGGTGTTTTAGGTCACAATGTGTGCAGTGCAGTTGCGCTTTACACATGGGACCTATGGAAGGGGCACCACTGGTTTATTTTAACCTGACCTTCATGTAAATGGAGAAATAGGTATTTTGCCTTATGTTATACCTTAAACACATTGAAAATAGCAATGTTTACATTTTTTATATTTTCACTGTTTTGCACTAACAATGGTCATTGTATGTACTTTTTTGAAGTGTCAGTAAATTGCATGATTTGTGCCAGCAAAAAGAATTGGTGCTCTCTCTAAATTTTTGGCATCCCGTCAGTAAATTTCACTTCAGGCGGTTGGCAACACTGCTATGCAGCACAAGTAATTTCACAACTATCTGAATAGTTATTAACAGATAGTTGTAGACAATGCAAAGTTAAGTTTGGTCATTCTAGGCACAACACTCACTTATGTAAGAATACAGTTAGTTTTGGGCACCAATTCACAAAGAGAACATTGGGGAACTGGAGAAAGTACAGAGAAGGGCAACCAAACTGATAAGAGGCATGGAGGAGCTCAGCTATGAGGAAAGATTAGAGGAACTGAATTTATTCTCTCTTGAGAAGAGGAGATTAAGGGGGGATATGATCAACATGTATAAATACATCAGTGGTTCATATAGTGAACTCGGTGTAGAGCTATTCATCCTGAGGTCATCACAGAGGACAAGGGGGCACTCTTTACGTCTGGAGGAAAATAAATGTAATCTCCAAACACGGAAAGGTTTCTTCACAGTGAGAGCTGTGAAAATGTGGAATAGACTCCCTCAAGAGTTGGTTCTGGCCATCTCAGTGGATTGCTTTAAAAAAGTCCTGGATTCTTTCTTGGATACACAGGATATAACTGGATACTAACATTTATAGGTAAAGTTGATCCAGGGAATGCCTCTCTGGGGATCAGGAAGGAATTTTTCCCCTGCAGAAGCAAATTGGATCATGCTTTACTGGGGGTTTTTTGGCCTTCCTCTGGATCAACTGTGGCTATAGGATTATAACTTTTTTTTTTTTTTTTTTTTTTAATGGTTGAACTGGATGGACTTTTGTCCTTTTTCATCCAGACTTACTATGTAACAAAGGCAGGCTTAGGTCTCTGGGGCAGCTAACTTGTGGTGGGTCATGCCACTCTTCTGTGAAGGCAGGCCCTCCTCCAGAGGACTGTGAGCTCTGTCTAAGGACTTGGTGGGGACAATGGTGCAGGTCTGTAGATCTGAGTTTGCCAAGTGTAGAAGATGTAGTGAGCCTTGGTCATGGGGCAGGTAGCATGGGCTCAATAGAGGAAAAGCATAAATACAGAACCTGCGTTAAATATATTTAATATAACTTTAATTGTTACCCTGCCTTTAAAGGTTGCTTATCAGTCAGGTGTCATTCTGGATACTGAAACTCTGTCTCCAGTGCCAACCTTTCAGATTACAAAATGAATGCCGACACTTGATTGTAATGGACAAAATCACTATTTTCTTGCATTTCGGTTTCCAAATCAAAGTCAAAAGTCTGAAAAACTCTATTGAATAGACCTGTGTGGATCAAAATAAATACTGTTATGCTTGTGCTTTGTAACCTATTTTCTATAGTTTTTGAACAAGAAGTCAAGCCACTTAAAGAAAACCTAAAAAAGTATGAATGCAAATACTTGAAGGTTTGCAGAAAAGGTTTGCAGAAAAAGCCATGTCTGTGCCTCAATCAGGGCAGATATCAGAGATTTCAGCTATAGTCACTTTTTAACTTTTCTTGTCTGCACAGTTGGTCTTGTGGAGTTACTTTTAATTAAAAGAGTCATGTATCAGGCATATGTTACAGCAAGTGAAAGGAACATTTCTAGTTGTGTTTAATCTGCTGGCAAATGTCCCCACAACCCCATGAACAATGAGGAGTTCTGCTGATTAGCCTGAACTTCTACAAGAGCGATAAGAGGTGAGCTTTGCAATAAGATGATTGTTAGTCAAGAGGATAAAGTTTGCTCTAAGGCTTGTAATAGCAATGAGCCAAAAAGCATTTAAAGTGAAATAATAAATGAAGCTGCTGTTTCTCATTTTTTGTTAAAGTGACCCAGTGGCAAAAACAATCTTTTCAACAAAAATATTCCCATAAATTTATTTTGTGTGTATGCAGGTACTTACAAGGCAGCACAGTGGCTAAATGATTAGCACTTCCGCCTGGCAGTACTAGGGTTGTTGGTTCAAATCCCAACCACGGCACCAGCTGGCTGGAGTTTGTATGTTCTCCCTGTGCCTGTGTGGGTTTCCTCTGGGTACTCCAGTTTCCTCCGACACTCCAAAGACATGCTGATAGGTTAATTGTATCTTGTTAAAATTGGCCCTAGTATGTGTATGAATGTAAGTTAGGGACCTTAGATTGTATGCCCCTCGAGGGTTACGGACTGATGTGAATGTACAATATATATGTAAAGAGCTGTGTAAATTTACAGTGCTATAAAAGTACCTGAAATAATAATAAATAATACAATGTGGGGCAAAATGATAATTTTTTTTATTTTGACAGACTATGTACCAAGCTAATGTTTATTGCTTAATTATGATTACTTTGAGTTACGTGTATCGTGATTAGCAAGCAGGCTCCCAGGCGGTCAGTAAGGGGTTAACATGGGCTTTGTGTTTTCCCAGGCTTTCGGGGCTCTGCTCTCTATTCTGTGTTGCTATAAAAAGGGGGGAGGCTCTGTTCTGAGAGTTCCTGAGCACATGTAAAGGAGAGCAAGCTGGGCTATGAATTGATGTAGCTGTCACCTCCAAAGAGAGCAACCCCTTTGTGGGCACCCAAGCAGGGCCCCAATGAAGATGAAGTGGATTGTCTGAGCAAACAGACTTTATCACATGGAGATTTATGAACTGGCTGCCTGAGGCTAGGAAGGAAAGAGTCAAGCTGCAGGATTTCTGTGAGAGTTTGGAATTAACTGTATTTGCAAGAGTTCTTCAGTAAACTATTAACCTTCTTAAGAGCCTGGTCTGAAGTTCTTCCTACAAAGGGGTGCATGCAGGGCGTATCACAAATAGGGCTTGTTTAAAAGGGGATGAAGAGGAGATGTAAGAGGGCCACCATGCAAGAATTAACCACTTCCCTTCCTGCCCATGTACATAAACGGCCGGACAGGAGCAGTGCCAAACGGCCCCCGCACTCACTGCCTGTGCGCACTCCCTGGGAGCGCACGGCTTCGCGATCCGGTGCCCGCTGTGTTCGGAGGACACAGTGGAACACTGATCACTGTACAGGACCTCTGTGTGAGGTCCAAGTTCATGTGATCACTGATTGGCCAATCAGTGATCACATAAATAGTAGTAAGCAAGATGTGACTTCCTGGAATCATTGCTTACTACGTGTGAAATCTGTGAATGATCACAGAGTTAACATGGTACAAGGCTATTCCGTTCGAATCCCAGCCACGGCACCACCTGCCTGAAGTTTGCATGTTCTCCCTGTGCCTGCGTGGGTTTCCTTCGGGTACTCCGGTTTCCTCCCACACACCAAAGACATGCAGGTAGGTTAATTGGCTCCTGTCTAAATTGCCCATAGTATGTGTATGTATGAATGTGAGTTAGGGACCTTAGATTGTACACCCCTTGAGGGTTAGGGATTGATGTGAATGTACAATATATATATGTAAAAGCACTGTGTAAATTGACAGCACTATATAAGTACCTGAAATAAATAAATAAATAAATAAATAAATAATTCACAACAGCCTTGTACCATGTGACAAGCTGTGACCAATCACAGCTCTCACAGAATTTCTCAATGGCTGCAAGAATGCAGCCAGAGAGGAGAAATAATTGCTTTTACAGCCTTTATGGGTGTAAAAACAATCAGTGTAAAAAAAGAAAAAATATCTTTATTACCCCCCACAAGTAGTACAGTGTCACTGTACTGCTAGGATGACAGTAAAAAAAAAAAATAATAATAATATGAAAAAATAAAATAAAAATTTTAAAAAAAAATGTTTTTATATTATAATTTTTGGTTATAAACTAATTTGGGTTATTTTTTTTTTTACTAAAAAGATAGCTGAATAAATTTTTGCCAAGATTTATGAAGAAAGATTATTTATTTGCAACATTTTTATAAGAAAAACACTTTTTTTCAAAATGTTTGGACTTTTTCATTTATATAGCAAAATAAATAAAAATCCCATTGGTGAATAAATACCACCAAAATAAAGTTTTATCTGTCTCTGTTAAATGTGCAGGTAAGTTGGTGGGAGATGCAGCTATATTGCCGTTGCAATGGGTAACCAATGAAGTGGTCCAGAAAGACATAGCAGCCAGCCAGGAGAAAGTCTGCTCATTTGGGCCAAGCTTTCTGTCCCACTGGACACGCAGTATAAACTGTATGTAGCCTCAGCTACATAGAGTATACAGCAGTGTTCCAGCAGTGAGACACTTGTAACAAGGGAGGTAGTAGTGGTGGTTGTTTGTCACTTTCAATCATGCTTTCAAATTTACTCATTGGATGCCAAGTCTGGGAAATATGAGAGGCCTACCCCTGGGGTGAGTTCTTTTAGGCTACCCTAGGCACCTTGTACAGGGTCTCTCTCTTTTTTCTTCGCACACATGGGGTACCTTTGCTTTGTGCCATTTTCACTTTGCCCTGGGACAAAGTTGAGGTTGCTGTCAGAGAATACTCGACCTTAAAGCGGGCCTCTACTCGTAGAGATGAACGTACACCACGTACACTTGCACAACAGTTCTCCAGTTACTCTCGGGTCTCCATGCAAATGTACATCTTCCCACTGTAGCTTGCAATTAGGCGGGTCGCGCTGAATGCTGACCACAGCCACATGTCCAGCTTTTCCACTACCAGTCCCGGTAGCAGCATGGAACCCTGCCATGCACATAGCGTGGTCCCCAAACATGCACTTGGCTTTAACTCTTCAACTCCTGTATCTCTGTACAGGATGGAGACCTCTGCAGTGCAGTTTCGGTTGCTAAGGGAAACAGAATGACCTGCATGATCAAGTTGCCAGAAAGAAGCCTTTATAGCATCAATGCCATAAAAAAGCCTGGTTACAATATACCCGACAACACCTTGACAAGCCTCATTGGCGCAGTAAAGGCTTCTTTCCAGAAACTCAACCATGCAGCTCATTTGTCTCCTTGAAACAACCGCACCATCTTTGTCCAGAGCAGCCTGTTTCTTCTGAAGTTACCTGTGGGGTTTTTGTTGTATCCCTAACAATTCTTCTGGCAATTGTGGCTGCAATCTTTCTTGGTCTACCTGACCTTGGTTTGGTTTCCCCAAATTTTCCACTTCTTAAAAAGTGATTGAACAGTACTGACTGGCATATTCAAGGTTTTGGATATCTTTTTATATTCTTTTCCATTTTTATAAAGCTCCATTACGTTTTACACAAGCCTTTTGACAGTTCTTTTCTGCTCCTCGTGGCTTAGTACCTAGCCTGCTCAGTGCATCCACATGAGAGCTATTGAAATCATTGACTATTTATACACAGTCATTAATATTATTATTATTATTATACAGGATTTATATAGCCCCAACAGTTTGCTCAACGCTTTACAATATAAATTAATTGCAATTTAAAAAGCCACAGGTGTGGAAAATTAACCTGTAATTGCCATTTTAACCTGTGTGTGTCACCTTGTGTGTCTGTACCAAGGCCAACCATGGTATGTAAACTTTTGATCAGGGCTATTTGGGTGATTTCTGTTATCATTATGATTTAAAACGGAGCTAGACAACAATGTGATAATAAATGGCTTCATATTATTATTATTAATAATATTATTATACAGTATTTATAAAGCGCCGATAGTTCGCTCAGCGCTGTACATTACAAAGGGGGACAGAACATGTGACAGAACAATACCAATACAATGCAAAACATGAGGGGATCGAGGGCCCTGCTCTTTCGAGCTTACAATCTAGGAGGGAGGGGATGGTGGCACAGGAGGAGATAGCTGTGGGGGATGGAGTGGTAGGAAGAGTGGAGGAGGTCGGCAAGTTAGCAGGGGGTGGGGTAGGCTTCCCTGAAGAGATGGGTTTTCAGGGTGCGCCTAAAGGAGAGGAGAGTAGGTGATAATCTGATGGGTTGGGCCAGGGAGTTCCAGAAGATGGGTGACACCCTGGAGAAGTCCTGGAGGCGGGCAAGGGAGGAGGAGACCAGGGAACTAGAGAGAAGGAGGTCTTGTGAGGAGCGGAGTGTGCGTGCTGGGCGGTACTTGGATATTAGGACAGTGATGTAGTTCGGGGCAGTATGGTGGACAGCTTTGTACGTCAGCGTTAGGATTTTGAATTTAATCCGTTGCGCAATCGGAAGCCAGTGGAGGGATTGGCAGAGGGGGGTGGCGGAGACGGAGCGGTTGATCATATGATCACTATCCTTAAATAAAAGACAGTTCTTTGGCATAATCAGTCATATTTTCAATATCAATGGCAAAATTTCACTATTTCTGCAAGAGTATGCAAACATTTGAGCACAACTGTAGTGTAGGCCCCAAAAGTGCACTTGGCTTTTACTCCTGAACTCCCGTACTTCTGTAAAGGATGGAGACCTCTGCAGTGCAGTTCCGTTCCAGTTGCTAAGGGAGATGGAATGCAGCATAGGGGGTACCGACAACATCGCCCTTGCTGCTAGAGGCAATTCCACTCTACAGATAGGCTGCTCAATCTGTACCTTTGTTGCTCACAGCAACCACATATGTAACTTGCATTAAGGTGACTCTTAGCATGTTAATTCTTCATACTCCATGTGGCAGTGACCCATGCTGTAGACTAAATGCAAAGTTGTGCCAGTTACTTGCATGACATTATTTGCATTGTACCCCATTGAGCAACTTCAGACCAGGCAAAGGGCGAAGTTTCTGCGCTTTTCTGAATAAAGTGTGACATTACAAAGTCCAACAGAACAGTTAATTTTCTAAATCCCTAGTCCCTTCTCCTAACCAGACTAATGTGTTTCTCAGAATACCTACAGAGGTGAGTCTGTGCAGTTTCAACATCCAACAGAGGCAAGTGCTAGAAGTTGGTCTCTTTGGGACGAACCCCAAGTTTTTAGGATGTACAAGATCCCCAGCTCCATCCCCACACCTTTCCCAGGTGATGTTATCTTCGGGATTCCAGAAAGACAGCCAGGGAAGTGAACCAGCCTTCTCTCACAGGGGGTCTTTATGGTACCGGCCACCCACTCTCTCTGACCCGGCCCACTGTCCCAATTAATATTCACAGGCACAGGGGGTCGGACCCAAGAATCTCACCAAAAGACAACGAGAACATTATCCCCTACCCTCCCAGCCAGAATAGCTGCCATCATCCCTAAATTTGAGACCAATAAAGGAAAATCCCCTGTGTGTGGGACTTTACTGGCAGCACCAGTTAAACCAAAAGCAAAAAACTAATAAAACGAAGATCTAATTCTAACCTGCTTACACGCAAACTTCCCATCCCACACCAGGGACAAAATCAAAATTGGCTGATCACTGCTCAGCAATTTTGAGTTAATACTAATTTTCTGAATGAATACAACACTTCCCCCGATTGGTGGAGACAGAGAATAGATGGTGTCATCTCCAACTCAGCCAATCAAAGGAAGCTTTGTATTCATTTGAATTCTATCAGAGAATACAAAGCTGCCTACGAATGGATGAGAGGTGCTCAGCTGGATTCGATTTTGTTCTTGGTGTGGAACAGTGTTGCCAACCTACCAGATTGAAATTCACTGACATGACACCAACATTTTGCTGGCATTTCCAAAAGTTAAAAAAATACAGTTTAATATTTAGGCTACAAACAAGTATGATATGCAATTAACAATGTGATTTAAGGTAGATATTAAGGCAAAAAACATTTTTATTTTATTTTCCATATAGTAAGTAAGTAGCTCAGGGACAGGAACACACTGTAGCAGGCATTTGGATGGTCCTGGCCAGCTATGGACCTGGAACTGCGCATGCGCAGTTCTGAGCCGAGTGTCACAGCCATATTTTTAACTGGCAACCTTTTCCTGTCTCAGGCATTTACTGGCAGTAGAAAATTGCCTGTTTTTTTTTTAATGGCTGCCAGTAAAAATATTGATGGTTGGCAACACTGGTGTGGAAGGTTTGTGTCCCACAGCTGGAACACGGTGGTATATACTGTATGTAGCAGAGGCTACATACAGTTTATACAGCACAGGGGCGGACTGACAACTCATGGGGCCCCGGGCAATAGGGGATCATGGGGCCCCTGTGTCTTTGCCCAAACTCAAAAAAACTATGAAAAAGGTACCAGGGGCATCTCATGGGGCCCCCTACTGACCCCAGGTCCTCGGGCAGTGCCTGAGTTTCCAAATGGTCAGTCCGTCCCTGATACAGCAGGTGCATCTGTTACCATAGGAAATAGTTTGTTTGGGCACTTTATGCCTTACTCACTAAAGTAATTTTATCTGAGGCCCAAATATGCTTCCAGGTTGCAAATACACTATAGAAAGATATTTCTCACATGACATGAAAGTTCCAGAGGTGAAATCTATCCAATGTAGACACAGACAGCAATAAAACAAAAACAAAATATCTTCCCTTTCCTATTGAAACATTTGTTTGGTGTTCTATGGTAAACCAGTCCTGGCGATAGGCGTAACTTAGTAGACAGTTTCCATGATTCTGTTACACTTGTATAATCCTTATAAATACTCATCGTACCTGTCGGCGAAGCAGTGAGCAGCTGACACCACCCAACAAGGCATTACAAGGGAGCCAGAGCAGAAATTTTGCCCAATGTATATAGCCGCAAGCCAGGGGTGAGCACCTGGAAGTGCTGAAAGACCACCCAGAATTCGGCCTCGCAGCATAACCCGCTTCTCATGTCTTTTCCCGCACTTTGGTTTGGCAAATGTGGTGGCCGCAAAGTCATCTTCCATAACAATTCTCCGACCCTTATCAGCTGCAAAAAAACAAAGAAAAACATTTCTGAGTGTTTACATTCAACACAGACTTCTTAGTATAGGGTGTGAAATTTGCACTGTAAGTATATAGAATATGACAGAATGCAACATTAGTGAAAGATTTATTTGAATATATAAACAAAATCGTTGATTCCTAAATTTTTGCCAATGTTCTATTAACCATAATCATGATATCTTAATTAAATTCTTAAATACACTCTAAAGATGATAAAGTCTGCTTATTAGTTTTTCTAAGATTTAGCTTTTATGATTTTTTTTATACATATGATTTCATTTAGGTTTTTATGATTTATCTACTATCTCATATTTTCTGATTTATTAAATAAATAAAAGTAGTAGGGCACAGTTATGTCTCATTGGTATTTGGTCCCAGCCAGACTATCCAAAATGTACAGGTGAAACTCAAAAAATTTGAATATCGTGCAAAAGTTCATTTATTTCAGTAATGCAACTTAAAAGGTGAAACTAATATATGAGATAGACTCATTACATGCAAAGCAAGATAGTTCAAGACGTGATTTGTCATAATTGTGATGATTATGGCTTACAGCTCATGAAAACCCCAAATCCACAATCTCAGAAAATTAGAATATTGTGAAAAGGTGCAATGTTCTAGGCTCAAAGTGTCCCACTCTAATCAGCTAATTACGCCATAACACCTGCAAAGGGTTCCTGAGCCTTTAAATGGTCTCTCAGTCTGGTTCAGTAGGAATCACAATCATGGGAAAGACTGCTGACCTGACAGTTGTGCAGAAAACCATCATTGACACCCTCCATAAGGAGGGAAAGCCTCAAAAGGTAATTGCAAAAGACGTTGGATGTTCCCAAAGTGATGTATCAAAGCACATTAATAGAAAGTTATGTGGAAGGGAAAAGTGTGGAAGAAAAAGGTGCACAAGCAGCAGGGATGACCGCAGCCTGGAGAGGATTGTCAGGAAAAGGCCATTCAAAAGTGTTGGGGACTTTCACAAGGAGTGGACTGAGGCTGGAGTCAGTGCATCAAGAGCCACCACACACAGATGGATCCTGGACATGGGCTTCAAATGTCGTATTCCTCTTGTCAAGCCGCTCCTGAACAACAAACAATGTCAGAAGTGTCTTACTTGGGCTAAAGAAAAACAGACCTGGTCTGTTGCTCAGTGGTCCAAAGTCCTCTTTTCTGATGAGAGCAACTTTTGCATCTCATTTGGAAACCAAGGACCCAGAGTATGGAGGAAGAATGGAGAGGCACACACTGCAAGATGCTTGAAGTCCAGTGTGAAGTTTCCACAGTCTGTGTTGATTTGGGGAGCCATGTCATCTGCTGGTGTTGGTCCACTGTGCTTCATTAAGTCCAGGGTCAACGCAGCCGTCTACCAGGAGATTTTGGAGCACTTCATGCTTCCTTCCGCACATGAGCTTTATGGGGATGCTGACTTCATTTTCCAGCAGGACCTGGCACCTGCCCACACTGCCAAAAGCACCAAAACCTGGTTCAATGACCGTGGGATTACGGTGCTTGATTGACCAGCAAACTCGCCTGACATGAACCCCATAGAGAATCTATGGGGCATTGCCAAGAGAAAGATGAGAGACATGAGACTGAACAATGCAGAAGAGCTGAAGGCTGCTATTGAAGCATCCTGGTCTTCCATAACACCTCAGCAGTGCCACAGGCTGATAGCTTCCATGCCACGCAGCACTGAGGCAGTAATGGCTGCAAAAGGGGCCCAAACCAAGTACTGAGTACATATGCATGCTTATACTTTTCAGAGGTCCAATATTGTTCTACGTACAATCCTTGTTTTATTGATTGCATGTAATATTCCAATTTTCTGGGATTGTGGATTTGGGGTTTTCATGAGCTGTAAGCCATAATCATCACAATTATGATAAATCACGGCTTGAACTATCTTGCTTTGCATGTAATGAGTCTATCGCATATACTAGTTTCACCTTTTAAGTTGCATTACTGAAATAAATGAACTTTTGCACGATAGTCTAATTTTTCGAGTTTCACCTGAATGTGGGAGTTTCCTCGGGTGTAAGCTGAAACATGCAGACAGCTTGTTTCAGGTTCTTTGTCTCCTCGGCCTGTCAGGGCTGGATTCGGGCAACAGAATCCATTGGGTGGAGTGAAGTTGAGTGGAAGTGCATTGTGTAAGTGAGGCATAACCGTTTGATGAGTGAAACTCACATTGGGAGTGGTGGATTGGAGTGTGATATTTACACCATTAGTTATATCTGCACTATTGAAATACAGCTTTTGATTTAGTGAACATTTTGGGATCTTAATATGAGCACCATGTTCTTGGGATTGTAATTTTGGACATTAAGTAATGGTCTCCAGAGCTTCCTGGAATCTGAGGACACTCAAAAAAACTGATTCAGTTTTATTGATTTATCTAATGAATGACTACAAATTGTGCGTCCATAGTGAAATGATATATACCTTGGTATCAATCTATTCACAATCAAGATTTCATGATTTGGCTATAGTTCTATACAGCTATTTATCCTCTATCATACAGTCATGGCCAAAAATATTGACACCCCTGCATTTCCGTCAGATAATGCACCACTTCGCCCAGAACACTTTTACAATTACGAATGTTTAGGCATTCTCATGTTTATTTCTTTTGTTTGTATTGGTAGGACACAAAAAAGTGGAGAAACAAAAAGCCAAATCTGACTTCCATTTCTGGGTGCTTTTTGATGTGTGCTTTGTCCTGCTGTAAGACCCATGACCTCTGAAGGAGACCCAACTTTCTGACACTGGGCCCTACATTGCACCCCAGAATTCTTTGGTAGTCTTCAGATTTCATAATGCCATGCAAATGGTCAAGACATCCAGTGTTTGAAGCAGCAAAGCAACCCCAAAACCCCAGTGAACCTCCACCATGTTTGATTGTAGGTACTGTATTCTTTTCTTTAACCACTTCAGGTCCGGACACTTTCACCCCCTTCCTGTCCAGGCCAATTTTCAGCTTTCAGCACTATCACAATTTAAATGACAATTGCGCGGTCATGCAACACTGTACCCATATTAATTTTTTAGCATTTTTTTGAGACAGATAAAGCTTTATTTTGGTGGTATTTATTCACCACTGGGTTTTTTGTTTTTTTTTGCTATTTCAATGAAAAAGTCCAAAAGTTTTGAAAAAAAGTGTTTTTCTTATAAAATTTTGCAAATAAATAGTATTTCATCATAAATCTTGGCCAAAATTTATTCCGTTATCTTTTTAGTAAAAAAAAATAACCCAAACATCACCCCCCAAACTGTACTACTTGTGGGGGGTGATGAAGATTTTTTTTTTTTTTTACACGGATTGCTTTTACACCCATGAAGGCTGTAAAAGCACTCATTTCTCCTTCTCTCTAGCTGCATTCTTGCAGTCATTGAGAACTACTGTGTGAGCTGTGATTGGTCACAGCTTGTCACATGGTACAAGGCTGTTGTGAATAGCCTTATACCATGTGACCTCTGTGATCATTCACAGATTTCACACGTAGTAAGCAATGATGTCACAAGTGACATCTTGCTTACTACTCTGCATGTGATCACGGATTGGCCAACGAGTGATAACATGATCAGGACCTTGCACAGAGGTCCCGTCCAACGATCGGTGTTCCACTGTGTCCGGAGAACACAGCGGGCACTGGATAGCAGTGCTGCGCGCTCCCATGGAGCGCGCACAGCTAGAAAATGCGGGTGCCGTTTATGAACGGCAACCCACCCCTGGAGTGCCACCATCCTGCCTTTTATAAACAGAAGGCGGACGGTAAGTGGTTAAAGGCCTCATTTCTTCTTCTGAAAACAGCAGAATGAAAAGCTCTAATTTTGTCTCGTCTGTCCACAGCACATTCTCCCAAAAGGATTTTGCCTTCCTCAGGTAAGCTTTGGCAAACTCCAGTCTGGATTTTTATGTTTCTGTGTCAGCAGTGGTGTCCTCCTTGGTCTTCTACCATAGCATTCCTTTTCATTCAGATGGTGGTGTATAATGCGAGATGACACAGTTGTGCCCTGTGCCTGAAGGTCAGCTTGAATTTGTCTGGAAGTTAATCGAGGTTCTTTATCCACCATTTGAACAATCCTTTGTTGCAATCTTTGATCAAGTTTTTCTCTTTCCTCCACGTCCAGGGAGATTAGCTACAGTGCCATGGGCTGTAAACTTCTTGACAATGTTGAGCACAGTGGACACAGGAACATTAAAATCTGGTAATTGATATAGGTGAGTTTCATGACAAACTACAGGAGTACCGCATACATGGAATGCAATTATTTCTTATAATTTTGAGAAGGTGCCAATAATTATGTCCAGTCCATTTTTGGGATTTTGAGTGGAATGTGTCAGATTTGGTTTTTTGTTTTTCCACTTTTTTGTGTCACACCAATACAAAAGAAATAAACATGAGAATGTCAAAACATTTGTAATTGCAACAATTTTCTGGGTGAAGTGGTACAGTATCTGACAAAAATGCAGGTGTGCCAGTATTTTTGGCCATGACTGTATATCGATTAATGTGTTGATTAATTGCGTTGCTCATGCAGTTTCATTTGTTGCATAAGTTACTGCATGTTGCACTTAAAGGGGGCTTAAGCCAAAAACCAAAAATGATTTACTACACTATGGTCGGCTGCGCTGCCCTCCTCTTCTTTTATGTCTTAACTGCCTTTGCAGTAGACAGTCTGCCTGTTTCAGGAATAGAAAGTTGTATTAAACACTCACTCTTTAAATGAATCTTGTTATTATATAAACATAGTAGCTCTGCCTGCATGTAGGCAGATTGCCTACTGTTAGATAGTTTGCTGCCCTGGCCGGGAGGGGAGGAGTAAATGTTTTTGCTGCTGTTCCCGGGTCTGTCTTTGTGGGCTTTTTGGGTCCACCCCCCACCGATCCTGTGGGATATAAAAGGAACAGGGGTCCTGATCAAGCAAGAGATAACACGAGATAGAGAGCGTGCATGAGAGAGAGAGAGCACGAGTGTGAGAGAGAGAGTGGGAAGCTGTTCCTGCTGCCACTGTAATGTCAAGAGACCTGTGGCCTGGTTTTCGGCCCATGCCTTCAACATGTGGGGGGACTGCTGGGACATGCAGTCCACCCTGATGACACTAGCTCCTGGAGTGCTGCCAATATAGACTTTCCAAGAAATTACTACACTTGTGCAGGTATGCTGGGGCAGCTAAAGTCGTAGTAAGGGTTTAGGTTAAGAAAAGACTGTTTGCCTGTTATGTTGAAGATTCCCAAGTAAAGCCTTAAAACTTTGCCATGCCTGGTGTGACGTTTTTCAAAGGGGTGTATGCAAATAATGGGCACACTACACAGTCTGCAGCTCTGGTCAGTAGAGCACATTGGGGTATGAAGACCGCTCTGTAAGAGTTAATGCAGTGTGGAGTACAAGCATGTGGCTACCAGGGTTAACTGAAGCCTAGCAACTAGTACAAAGAGCTTGTCATTAAGAATGGTACCTGTGACAGATGGGGTATCCTTTAGCAGTGAGGGGGTCACTTCTGGTGCTTTTTTCCTGAGAAATACGTTTTCTATAGCAACGGGAGCAGATCAGCACAGCAGAGGCCCTTGTCCTGCCCACCAGGTGCAGAAGAGTTAGTTAAGTGGACTCATGGAATCCACAGTAGGTGCACGGCGGGACCCCATTCTATTACTAGGAGTGTGGTAGCAAAGACATGTTGGACGGCTGGAGTAGGAAGAGGTTTAGCATGTCCCTCCTAACTGCAACCATTATGGTCAAGGTGGGCATTGACACGGGGGCAGAGAATTAACTGAAGTCCAATTTATCGTTCAGTGTATACGGTGTATGTCCAGCTCTAAGTTGGAGGTCTGCCTTAAGCTTGAGTTATCCTTGAAAGCGGCCTCCGCCTTATCACGGGGCATTTATGAGCACAGCACAGTAAAAGGTACCCCATGTGCAGGGCAAGTGACCCTGTCCATGGTGCGCAGCATAGCCCAGAAGAACCCACCCCAGGGTAGGACTCTTATGTTACCCACACTTGGAGCCCAACGAGGAGGGAAACATTGGCTTTGCCAATTGGGACAGCCTCCTCAGGCAATACTCATGGAGGCACAATAGGGGGTGGCACTGAGGCCAGAGTCTGTATGTTCAGCCCTGTGTATGTTCAACCCCAAGCACAGAACGTCATTGGTTGTTATTGTGCACATGGCCACTTGCATCATAACAACCAATGACGCTGTGCGGCCCAATGCCTGTACCATAGCACTGTTGCTATGCATCCCGGCCACTTGTGTCCCAGCAGCCAATGACAATGTGCAGTCAAACCACCAACCACCTAACACCCAATGATGTTATGCAAGATCCTAGCAACTAACGACCAGGGGGAGCCAAAAATGCCATCGGCCCCTCGCATGGCCCTGTTTGTATGTAAAATACCACAATAAAATTAAAATACACATAATATGAATTTTAGAGGAAATTGTTACCCTAGAGAAGAAACAACAATGTGTATACTTACAACATACACGGATAGGGCAGTGCTCCCAGGACAGATGGTTATCCTTCATCACATAACACCAAGGGGTTGCATCTCCATCAGGACTTCTACATTACAAATACATGAAGAAAACACTAATTAAAAGATTTACCACCACACCCACATGGAAGGGAAATATATTTCCAATATATTTTAGAAAACAAATTATATATGTGACATATATTTACAATATATTGGCCTGCGCTAATATATTTTAACATGTATTATAAAAAAATTCAATTTAAATCTATTTTCTAAAAGCATATATTTAAAAATATATATTTTTTAAATATATTCTTCAGATTTTTTTTGAACATATAAAAAAGTAATTTTAACACATTTTTTAAAAAAATTTGTAAATGCATTCCAAAAATGTAGATTAAATGTATTTTTAAAGACATGTATTTGAAAATATATTTTTAAAAATATTTTTCATATATTTTTTAATATACAAAAAATGCATTTCAACATACAGTATACAGTATATATTGAAATATATTTTTGAAATATATTGAATACAGGCAAAATTGTAGTATTTCAAATATATGTCAATATATTTGGGAAGAATATTTTTAAAATATCTTTAAAATATATTTTTCTTCCAAGTGGGTACATTTACAGTTAAAAATGCTCTGTCTTCAGTGAGCACACAATACTTCGATCCAGGCTTAGACATCAACAGGTGAACGCTTGGTGTGTGGCGATATGTAAACAGCTGTGGCTGTGGTCAGCCTACCACTAGTTTATATAGGCTAAGCGGCTGCTGTGTTTTGCTCTACCTTCCCCTTTCAGAGAGCTTTTGTACAGGGATTGCGAAAGGTTGATTCAGGTGCTTACACTGCTTGCATTTTAAATACAAATTAATTTAATGATGCATTAATGATTACAGAACTGCATTCTTTTAAGTTTTAAACATCTACATGTAGGTCAGCTTGTAGGCAGGGGCAGTTATCATATCTGCCACCAGGTGGCTCTGTTCAAGAATCAAGAAATTGGGTGTTATGCCCCTTTACCCCTGGTTCACACCTATACGGCCGTATGGGCTGCGTTTTGCACGGGCACGAGAGCCCATTCATTTGAATGGACTCCAGTGCTCGTGACACACAGGGAAAGAAGTCCCCTGCACTTATTTGGAAAACGCAGCCCGCACAGGAACCTCGGTTCCCAGTATGGTTGCGTTTTCCAGTGCGGGCGACGTGCCATTAGAACTAATGGCCCCCGCCCGCAGGTCCGCATTTCTCTGCTGTGGGTGGTGCGGCTGCATGGATTTTGGCACCACCCGCACAGATGTGAACCGGGGGTTAGCGAAAACCTTCCTCTTGTGATGTAATGGGTGGAGTCAGTACCCATATAAATGCCAGGATCGGAGGGGCCTAGTGAGTTGGTGCATGGAAGCCAAACCACCCAGAGCTATTTGGATGTACAGTTGTGTTCAAAATAATAGCAGTGTGTTGAATAAAGCTCAAAATCCTTCTAATAGCTTTTATTTCCATACACACAAATGCATTGGGAACACTACACATTCTATTCCAAATGAAAAATGAAGAAAATGATATCAAATTTGTGTTGTTCCTCTAAAAAAAAATTGAAGAAAAGTGAATATTAGACTGTTCAAAAATAGCAGTGTTTGTATTCTTCTTTAGAAACTCAAACATTCACTATATAAACTGAAAAATGTGTGAAGATTTTGCTTTCCTTTGAATCACTTAATTAATATTTAGTTGTATAAGCACTGTTTCTGAGAACTGTTGTACATCTGGGGGGGAGTTGTACTAGGAGGGGAGATTTGGGGGCAGGGGCAGACTGACAACTCATGGGGCCCCCGGGCAATAGGGGATCATGGTGCCCGTGTCCTTGCTCAAACTCAAAAAAGCCTATGAAAAAGGTACCAGGGGCATCTCATGGGGCCCCCTACTGATCCCGGGCCCTGATCCCGAGTTTTCAAATGGTCAGTTCGCCCCTGTTTGGGGGTGAATATGTGCTACGAGAGGGGATTGGGGGAGATTTGTGGTAGGAGGGGGGATGGGGGGGGGGGAATTGTGCTAGGAGAGGGGATTGGGACAGGTTGTGCTAGGAGGGGGGATTGGGACAGGTTGTGCTAGGAGAGGGGATTTGTGCTAAGAGGGAAGATTTGTGCTAGGAGGGAGGATTTGTGCTAGGAGGGGGGATTGGGACAGGTTGTGCTAGGAGAGGGGATTTGTGCTAAGAGGGAAGATTTGTGCTAGGAGGGAGGATTTGTGCTAGGAGGGGGGATTTGTGCTAGGAGGGGGGTTTTGGGTGGGAAGGAAGGATGTGTGCTGGGAAGGGTAATTTGGAGGGGGTTGTCCTAGGAGGAGGGATTTAGGAGGATTTATGTTGGAAGGGGGATTTGGGGGAGAGGATTTGTGCTAGGGTGGAAAATTTGAGAGGAAAGAGGATGTGTGTTAGCAGGAGTGAAGTAGAACATCAGGTGAAATTGTATTTTTTTTTGAGGGGGGGAGGGGAGGTGCAAGTAGCAGGTCTTGCCTAGGGTGCACCTAGCACCGGCCCTGGTTGTAGGCACTTCAAGGCAGCCAGTTCCAATACAAGCTAGAAGGGACTCTGGAAGGAACTGAAAAGGAGGGAACAATGCCTCTAAGTGCAGTATGATAAAAACATGTTTAATATATAAAATGAAGCAAATCACAATGGTGTTAGTAAAAGGCCTGATGAAGGAGCATACATGCTCTGAACATGTGTATACCTAGAAGTGGCGTCATCTCCCGGCTGCCAACGTCCTCAGCTTTCCAGAACAGAGTAGGAAGCTCTGGAAACCACCAATGCTGCCACCAGCTTGGACACAGAAACACCTAGCGGGACCACTCAGGAACTGCACAGTGGGACTTATATGTTTACTAGCGCTTTTAATATCTACCACCTTTGTGAGGTGCTTTCTTGTATACATTAAAAATGTTTTCATCATACTGCACTTAGAGGAGCTGTTCCCTCCTTTTTATCCTGGTATACTAACAAGGACACCTTGTTACTACTTGGTGATGGAAGCTGAATGCTGTGGACTCCGTATCCATGGAGCATTGTCCCAACACGGTGGGGCCTCCAAGGAGAGAGGAGATGCAAAAGGAAATATGCCTTATAAGTTATGTCCTGGCATTCCCCATCCAAATGACTGCTACAGACTGGTTGGAAGGAGGGGGGGGGCATAAAAAACAGATGGTTGAGCTGTATGGTGTTCCACGCCAAACTATTCTGCCAGTATGTCTATGTGAAGCTAGAGGTCATGGCCATCTTTGAGAAGGTACAGTAAAATATATTTCAAGTGTGGACATTCCTTTATTCTTTAATATTAAAGCTGGGATGATGTGAGTGGGCCAAAGGCCAGGAGTTTTCCACAATATGGCGAAGGCTTTCATCTACCAGTAGGTGGGTTGTTATCCTATCCAAGAAGAAGCGGGGCGGGAGCTTGAGCAGTTAGGCGCCAACAGTTGGCCAATCACAAGTATACATGCTTAAAGCTAAGTTAACACTAGAGGTTGGAAGGAGGTGGACATAAAAAACAGATGGTTGAGCTGTGTTTTTACTGCCCACTTCCTTTCTACTTAAGCTGCATTGGCAGACACACAGGGTTGCATACTTGCTGTGGCCACAATGCTATGTGGTGTGGTGTGGCAAGAACTGTATCCTCATTAAATGAATGAGGCAACACTGCAAGTGCATGCAATGCAGGTTGTGGAGCGGTAGTGTGGGTTTTTAGATCACCTTCACCCTCTGAAAAGTGATCCGCTGTGGATCACTCTTCAGATGGCACCGCTAATGTAAATCGGCCCTTAACGTTTTCAGATTTGTTCAATGCCTTGATGTCCATCCAGGCACTCACCTACTTCATCTGACTACACCAGTAGTTACATCCCTAGGAGCTTACAGCATCCTAATCTTTTGACTGGAATAAAACTCTAAACAGGATACTTGTCTACAGGGGCGGACTGACCATTCGAGCACTCGGGCACTGCCCTTAGGGCCCGGGGGCAGTAGGGGGCCCCATGAAATGCCCCTGGTACCTTTTTCATAGGCTTTTTTGAGTGTGGGCAAGGACACAGGGGCCCCATGATCCCCTATTGCCCAGGGGCCCCATGAGTTGTCAGTCCGCCCCTGCTTGTGTAGAATTCCTAACTCTGGCACAGCTGCAGCACTTCTGGGCTAACAGAACATTTCCGTTGACTTGTTCCCTAGATCTGCTTGTTGTTAGCAAAACACAAAAGAATTCCATTGTTTCGAAAAATTGGAAATAGATATTCTGTTTAGGAAATGGCTGAATTTGGGCTAAGCGGATTTTCTGCTGATTGATCCTTTTTCATGGAAACAATCACTAAATGATCAAACTGTCCATTGGTGCAGCTGATTTCTGAGAGCTGCCAATCTTTTATCGAAATGTCAGTTTTATCAAATAATCAAAACACACATATACTGTATATATATATATATATATATATATACACACACACGTATCATCAAGTGGCTAATTAAAACCTCAGCATCTGATGAACCTGCGTCATAAAACGTCTAAACTCACACCACTCTCCTACGCTGGGTCATAGGTCAGCGCTGTAGGGTTCAGTTGCGGTGCCCAAGTTTGCAATTTAAAACCTCTACCTGAATTAATGCCTGCATACAATTATAGGGCCCCTGTGGCCCATGCAGTTAATATACATGATGTGTATCCAGCACGCTCACATCTGACATCTGCATGGTGCGTTAATTGCCTAATGATGCCACCTTCTGGCCATGGCCAATACAGCTAGATTTTATTCTATTTTGCATATAGATCAGAAACAACCTAAGGCTAGCTTCACACTTATGCAGTTTGCATTTGATACGTTTCTGCAGTGCGTTTTTAATGTGTTTGCGATGCATTTTGCATTTTTTTTCTTGTTGCTAGGCAGATTTAAAACTCATCAAAAACACGGCAAAAATGCACTACATGATTTTCTGCAGCATTTCCATTGAAGTCTATAGAACCAAAAATGCAACTTTTTGCATTTAAAAAAGTGCCTGACCCTTTCCAAAAAACGCACCGGGTGAAAACGCTGAGCTGTGAACCTGTCCAATAGGAGATCATGTTAAATGGACTGTAGTGCGTTTCGGCAAAATGCTGCGGAAAATGCTTAGGTGTAAACCTAGGGTAAATATAAGTTTCTCTAAGGCCATGTTCACAGTTCACATATAGTGGGAATGCGTATCCCTGCTTTTTTTTTTTGCGCAATTCACATTTGTTTCCGTGTGACATGCATAGGACACCCCATTCACTTGGATGGGTTAGACTATGCGCATCTGTCACACCAACGAAGCTCAAAGACCAAATTTTGGCACTTTTTTTCATTCCCGTTTTACTATGATTTTCACATGACAATCATAGCAGAATCGCCCTGTGTTTCAGGTGCCAGTGAGAATGAAGGCCACCCAAACACGCGTCACACACTTTGCTGCGATTTTACCTCGATTTGGAAATGCGTGCAGAATTGGTCCGATTATGCCAATGATTACAAATCGCTCAAATGTGAATGGGGTCTAAAACATACTGTACATCATGAGCAGGTTTCCAAAGTTGTGTAAATACAGATTATATGGGAATAATAGTTGCTAAGCCTTTTGGCCCCATTCACTCCTGAGCATTTTGTCACGCTTACGCACAACCAGGGGCGGACTGACCATTTGGAAACTTGGGCACTGCCCGAGGGCCCGGGGTCAGTAGGGGGCCCCATGAGATGCCCCTGGTACTTTTTCATAGGCTTTTTTGAGTTTGGGCAAGGACACAGGGGCCCATGAAGGACACATGGGGCCCCTATTGCCCGGGGGCCCCATGAGTTGTCAGTCCGCCCCTGCTCATGATCCCCTATTGCCTGGGGGACCCATGAGTTGTCAGTCCGCCCCTGCGCACAACAACGCTCAGAAAGTATAAATCCATCTATTCAAATTGCTCCTGCTTACATTAGTCGTTGTCGCTTTTAGTATGTCATTCATCATGGGAAGAGATACAGGAGCTTTTTGAGCAGATTTGCACATATTTAGCCCAATAGAGTTCAATGGGTGTGTTTGAAACTGCGTGACACAAGAGTTTGTGCATTTTTCAAGCATTTCTCTGCCACAACAACACACAAAGAACGCAAGCAGATATAAGGAAGATGACGACAGCTGATGTCATAAATTATTCTATTAAGTTTTTATTGGGCAGGGGGAAAAAAATGTTTGAAGCTTACAAAACACATTTGCAGCACATGAAAAAACGCTTCAAAAACACGTGTGCGCTTAGAAATATGCACAAAACAATGGTAGTTCCGCTGTTATTTAGAATGTCTTTCGATTGTTTTGCTCACTGGAAATTAGAGAACCTCTACTTGTTTTTTGGGTATAGGCCCCGTGGATGGCTATTCGCAGGGTTGTGTATATATTTATAATGAACTGCTCCATGTTACCTGGTTCATTTTAGGTGAATGTGTTCATTTTCACCTAGCCGATTGAATAGCTCCTTCCGTAGAGTCTTACAGGGGGTTGCAAATGCATTTTTTACTGTAATTTGTAGCACTTTTCTGCTTTACTACGTTGTTTGGATGTGCATATCGTGCTGATATATTTTATAAGGACTCTTCACAACACACAGTTTATTTGCTTAACTGTTTTAGAAAGTAGCTAGGCTTTGGGCCACAGTACAGTAACTAGGTTTTGGGCCACAGTACAGTAGCTAGGTTTTGGGCTACAGTACAATAGCTAGGCTTTGGGCCACAGTATAGTAGCTAGGCTTTGGGCCACAGCACAGTAGCTAGGTTTTGGGCCAGAATACAGTAGCTAGGTTTTGGGCCACAGTACAGTAGCTAGGCTTTGAGCTACAGTACAGTAGCTAGGCTTTGAGCCACAGAACAGTAGCTAGGATTTGAGCCACAGAACAGTAGCTAGGCTTTGGGCCACAGTACAGTAGCTAAGCTTTGGGCCACAGTACAGTAGCTAGGCTTTGGGCCAGAATACAGTAGCTAGGCTTTGGGCCACAGTACAGTAGCTAGGCTTTGGGCCACAGTACAGTAGCTAGGGTTTGGGCCACAGTACAGTAGCTAGGCTTTGGGCCACAGTACAGTAGCTAGGGTTTGGGCCACAGTACAGTAGCTAGGCTTTGGGCCACAGTACAGTAGCTAGGCTTTGGGCCACGGCACAGTAGCTAGGCTTTGGGCCACGGTACAGTAGCTAGGTTTTGGGCCACAGCACAGTAGCTAGGCTTTGGGCCACAACACAGTAGCTAGGCTTTGGGCCACAGTACAGTAGCTAGGCTTTGGGCCACAGTACAGTGGCTAAGCAGTTGGCACTTCTGCCTGGCAGCACCAGGGTTGTCGGTTCAAATACCAACCATGGCAGAGGCGTCCCTAGGATTGGTGTCACCCGGTGCGGTAACACTTGGTGACACCCCCTCCGACGATCCCCGCAGAATGGATCGGACTCCGATCCATTATGCTCAATCCGCAGATCCGATCCATCCTGCGGGGATGGTCGGCTTTCTTTACAACTTAGCTTTTCTTGGAGCGGGTCTGGTGTCAGCCCGTATAGGTTGCATGCTGACGATTCCCGCAGGATACAACCTATATGGGGTGACACTGAACCCACTCCAAGAAAAGGTAAGTTGTAAAGAAAGCTGACGATCCCCGCAGGATGGATCGGGTCCATCCTGCAGGGATCGTTGGCTTGCTTTACAACTTACCTTTTTGTGGAGTGGATCCGGTGTCACCCTGTGCAGTCGGTGTCACCCAGTGCAGGATGCACTCCCCACACCTGCGTTTGGACGCCACTGCACCATGACACTACCTGCCTGGAGTTTGCATGTTTTCCCTGTGCCTGCGTGGGTTTCCTCCGGGTACTCCAGTTTCCTCTCACACTGCAAAGACATGCTGATAGGTTAATTGGCTCCTGTCTAAATTAGCCCTAGTATGTGTATGAATGTGAATTTGGGACCTTAGATTGTAAGCTCCTTGAAGGCAGGGACTGACATGACTGCAGAATATAAATGTAAAGCCCTGCGTAATTTGATGGTGCCATATAAGTACCTGAAACAAATAAATCTTTTGTTTGGAAGCCTTTGAACAAGTTTGCTACTTGCAAGTAGCATTCTGGGGAGATTTGTTTGCTTTTTATTCTGATAGCATATTGTGGAATTTTTTATTTTTTTATTTTTTTTTAGTAAAAACAATTTGATTAAAAAAAAAAAAGCTGGCTAATCATTTGAAATCCATTATGCTCAGGTGTGAATGTAGCCTTTCGGACATCAACCAACAGGTAATGAATGCGCTCACCTGCAGTATGGATGGGATCCTAAACCTTTGCGGATATAATCATCCAGCATTGCGATGTGGATCTCATGATGAAGCAAGTCCGAATCCCATCGAAGGCAGCTGAAGCCCGAAAGGCTTTTCTTTGCAATACCTCGATATTCAGTGGCGTTGTCATAATCATAGCAATTTTTCTTGACATCTAAAAGGTAAAAACGGGTAAAAGGCACAAATCTTTGTCCTTTAATGTAGTCCTACAACTGCATGAAACAGAGTTATATATTAACTAAAAAGGGGAATACGTGTTGGTTCGCCACTGATTATTAAAACCCAAATGAACTATTTTCCGATGAAGTTACCTACTCGGGTAAAATGAAGTTATTCCTCAACCATACAGTATATCTATTTTTGAATTATTGTACCAGAGGGTGCACTTAAACAGTGTCCTGTCTTCTTTGCAAAAGCTGCCATCTGCCGAAAAGCTACCAGAGATAGCCATAAAATCAGTTTTTGTTGGTCTGTTGAACATCCATTTCAGAACCAACAGCATGGAGAGGCTAAGTATCAGTTAAAGAGAAACTGGGGGAGAGAACTACTGTCAAAAAAACTATTTATGCAGCTTGCCTAATGAAACACTACAAATATTGACTCTTTGCCTAAACTTAATGTAATTGTCAATAAAAGCCTTTGACACTTATGAAATGCTTGTAATTATACTTCAGTTTACCATAGTAACATCTGACAAAAACCATCTAAAAACACTGAAGCAGCAGACTTTGTGAAAATTAATATTTGTGACATTCTCATAACTTTGCGCCAGGACATGCTCATAGTTCCACCCAATGCCCCACTTACCCCCTTTCCAGAAATTGACCAGATCTGTGTTGGATTGGTTTTTACGACTTACCAATATTGCAGTATTTCCCAACAAATCTTCCTCTGCATCCACACACGGGTCTCCCGCTTGTGATCATCAGACGACAAGCTGCTCCATTCTGGCATGGGTTTATTAGACAGCCTGGGAAGGCAGGTAGGTCACTGTTAGTTAAGAACCTATCATAGAACCCTGGTTTTTGATTAAGGTTCCCTTCACACCAATGCCTTTTTTTAGTGCTTTTTGCAGAAACACACTGCAGTCCATTTAACATGGTTTCCTATGGAATATGTTCACATCTATGCTTTTTTGAGCTGCTGCATTTTTGGAAAGGGCCAGGGACTATTAAAAAGCATCATTTTTGCTACAATAGAGTTCAATGGAGAAGCTGCTTAAATGCATGGTAGTGCATTTTTGCTGAATTTTGCACTTTTATTCTGCTCAACAACGAAAAAAAAATTCTACTTTAACAAAAAAAAGAAGAGCTGAACAAAAATGCAAAATGCAGAAAACTGCAAAACAAACTGCGAAAAGCACTCCAAAACGGACAAAAAGCAAACTGCATAGGTGTGATTGCAGCAAACAACAATTTAATCAACATTTACAAATCCATATATGGTCCCTATAGTGAAATTGGTGTACAGTTAGTCACTTTAATGTAATTACAGAGGACAAGGAGGCACTCTTTACATTTCTTTTCCTCCAGATGTAAAGAGTGCCCTTTTCACAGTAGGAGATGTGAAATAGACTTCTCCCAAGAACTGTTCTGACTTAAAAATCAGTAGATTGTTTTAAAAAAGAGTTGGATGCATTCCTAAATGTGCAGAATATAACTGGATGCTAACAGATATTAGCACCAGGGGTGGCTGATCCAGGGAATATCTTATTGTGCTCCTGGGGGAGCAGGAAATTTTTTTCCCTGCTGGAGCAAACTGGGTTGTGCTTTACTGGGTTTTTTGCCTTCCTCCAGATCAACTATGAGTATAGGCAGAAGCTTCCCTAGGGTTGGTGTCACCCGGTGCAGTAACATGTGGTGTCACCCCTCCAGGGAGGAAGGAGCGGTGCCGGTGTATCAGTAAAATGAATATCCTGTGAAGATATGTATGCCCTGAAGCAACTGCGAATGTGTCGGTTTTAACCATAGTGATCTGCATGATCAGCTTCAGCGGTTTGCAGCCTGTAAGGGGGTTAACTGTGGCAGCTCTCTGCTAAAGTTGGAGATCGGCTTCTTTGGCCTGAAACTGACACATGCACAGTTGCTTGAGGGAACATATCACGGGATACTCCTTTTACCGCTACACCGGGGGCAGCTGTCACTGTGCCAGGAATCTGGGATCACCCCAATAACTGGCCAGAACCTTCACAGAGCCCAGACGCTCTGCTGGCATCCTGCTCCTGCACCCCCTGAGATGGTGTCACCCCTGCGGCCCACACCCCCTGCACCCCCCTACTGACGCCACTGGGTATAGGATTGTGTATATGGAGGTTTCCTTTTAGATTTTTTTCTGTTGCTTGAACTAGATGGATTTTTGTCTTTTTTTTCAAACTGACTATCTAAATGGTAAATTGAGAATAAAACAAGCTACAGTGCCCTTTTGGGCACTATATAGTGTTTCTATGTAATAAAGAAAGCTAAGCAGAACCAACATTTTGTATAATACAAAGTACTCATAATTCCATACAATTTATTCATTAATGATATATGTATGGTAACAAATTATAAATATTCATGCTGAACAATTAAATTTTAACATACTATCATATATTTATAATGCTGACGTTTCATAGGAAAGTCAACACTGAACAGTGGGAATCAAGCAGTGGTATAATTTGAAGGGATGGTAATTAGAAAAAGCTGGGGCAAGATAAAAAGCTTCAAGTGAACATGTGCATTATCCCTGCAGGGCAAAGTGACAGGTACATTTAAAGTGTATGCATAGGTGACGTTTTTCTTTTCAAGTTGTGGATAAAGAGGGAAGAGTTAAAACCCATTAAAGTTTATTTTTTGACTTGAGTTGCAGGACAAGGAAATCTCTACAAAATGAGCAGAAGACTTCCCCCCACCTCTTGTTCCAGTGACAATGGTCTCAAAGAGAAAAAGAGAGCGTGAATCTATCTAAGGGAGGGAAAGACAACAATAAAATCTTGACAGTTTCTAATCCTTCCCTAACCTATCCAAATCTAAAATTAAAAAAAAAAAGTTTTGGCTGTACAGTACATGCACTTTAAATGAACAATTTTCCACCCTGCATATATGCTCTTCCTTCCTCTTTACTAAAGCAGGGGAGTGATCCAAAGGTGAGTGTAAGCTGCGGGGCAGAGAATGGGCCAGTTAGGTAAACATGTTACATCACACCGCATGAGCAAAGCATAGTCACTTTAACATTTGAATTGCAGCTGTCCTTTAAAAGTTACAGTTACAAGACCCATGGGGAATTCATAAATTGTGTCATGGACACCCTTTGGAATTCTGTTGGGGTGCGGCACCAAAAGTGTCAGTGCTTGCGTCCAATTCATGTACCTGTCACAGTCGGGTAGATGAATCTGTCCATGTCTGCACAGAGGAAGGTCTGGATGTGTACTCTCCAGCGCTCCAGGAAATTAAATACCAAAGGGAGGCCAAGGGGACCAGGACAGAAGTGGCCTAAAGATAATGCTTCAGGAGGGTAGCCCTCCTCAGACGGGGGAAATCAATCGCTGGAAAAAAAGCAGACAGGTGGAGCAAACCTCTAGTACATTATCTAAGATTTATTCAAAGGTTTAAAAGACAAAAACATACTCACAGACATAGCATGTATAAAAATCTTTTGTATAATGGAGATGGCCGCAAAAACGGAAGTAGCTCTGAGGAAAGGGACTCGTCCCCGAAACGCATCAGCCTCCTGACTACACTGACAGTTGGAACACCTTGCCTGTTGTTGGGGCCATCTCCATTATACAAAAGCTTATTATACATGCTATGTCTGAGTATGTTTTTGTCTTTTACACCTTTGAATAGATCTTGGATAATGCACTAGGTGTTTGCACCACCTGTCTGCTCTTTTTACAGAGGAAGGACTGTCCACACTGGACACTCCTTCCTTAGTGCACTCCCTCCCACCCTCCTATCCTGGCCCATGCACCCTTCACATGGAGACTCACATGGCTGAGGAGTTTTGTACTGGGGTGGATGGAACCTGTTGATGAACTGATAGACTAGTTCCCCATCAGATCCACTTTTGATTGACAAAGCACAGCAGTGGGCTGATCCATAGCCGCTATTCAGTCCAATAATGCCATGAGCTGTCAATCAAAAAAAAAAGCGGATCTGAGGGGGGAAGTAGTCTATCACTTCCTCAACAGGATCCACTCACCCAAGTAGAGATAGACTACTTCCCCATCAGGTCCACTTTACTTTTGAATGGCAGAGCATGGATGTGGTCAGATCTATAGCCGCTCTCCAGTCCAATAGTGCCATGAGCTGTCAATCAAAAGTAAAGCTGACCCACCCAGTGACCTGTCATTTCCTGAACGTGGGCATTGCCCATATTTAGCTAATGACATCACCTGTATCCTCATTTCCATGTAGCGTTCGACCAGAGAGTCTCCCAGCCAATAGTTAAACGGGGCTGGAGATAGAGCTGTGTGTGGAAAGCCATCGCAGACATGAAAGCTTCCCAGCACAGGTACAGCCCACTCTGGCAACTTCTGTACACCAGCTCAAAGTTGGTCCTAAATAACACCAGTTTCCTAATGTTAGAACTGGTGGTAATTCTTTAACAATGTGTCGCTTAAAGTGGTGGTACTGAGAACTACCTTGCATGTGCCGGTAATGTTATGGACAATGGAGCAAATGCTTGCCTGAATTAGGTGCAGGTAGTTTTTAAGGGAACTAATCGCCAGAAAAGTGCTGTTAGGGCTGTTTTGAATTCCCCTGCTTAGTGTTTTAACACATGACAGCCACCATGATGATGCAACAATTAACCAGGGCGAAGGATTCTAGAATAAATGGCAGGCCGTGTTTAGAAGGCCATGGACATTATAGCAATTCCTACCTCTGCTAGGCGACAACAGTTTATACCATGCTGTACACGTGACCTGTTCAATTGCTCAGTAACACAAATTGCTAATCAGTCAATCATATGGCAGCAGCTAAAATGCATTTAGGCATTTAGACGTGGTGAAGATGACTTGCTGAAGTTCAGACTGAGTATTAGGGGATTTAAGTGACTATGAACATGGCATGGTTGTTGGCTCCAGACGGACTGGTCTACGCATTTCAAAAACTGCTGTTCTACTGAAATTTTCATGCACAACCATCTCTAGGGTTTACAGAGAATGGTCAGAAAAAGTGGCAGTTGTATGGACGAAAATGCCTTGTTGATGTGAGAGGTCAGAGAAGAATGGGCAGACTGGTTTGAGATGATAGAAAGGCAACAGTAACTCAAATAATCACTCGTTACAACCAAGATATACAGAATAGCATCTCTGAATGTACAACACGTCAAACCTTGAAGCATATGGGCTCATATTGACCAAATCTCTGAGGAATGTTTCCAACACCTTGTTAAATCTATGCCATGAAGAATTAAGACTGAAGTCTAAGTTCTGAAGGCAAAAGAAGGTCCAACCCAGTACTAGCAAGGTGTACCTAATAAAGTGGCCGGTAAGTGTAGATTGCCAGAAGAAACATTGCCAACTCAATGGAGCTTGGGGAGCTGTAGAGAAAGTTTCCAATTAAATAAAAATATTTATTGTCATTATTTTTATGATGGTACATTTACTGCTGCACTTTGCAGACTATTGTTAGAGATTAGTATTACCTGTGTATCTCTCCCCAGTGTGACAATCTATCTGGCTGTTCTGACAGGTACATCGCTCCACTCTTCCATGGTGAATTCTGGCCCAGCTGTCTCCTGTATCATAATACTGGTAGTGCGCTTCATCAAAGCACTTGGCTAAACAGGGGAGAAGAGAACCAGTCACAGAAAATGTAATTACCCGACCATTTTAGAGCAGATTTCTAAAAGGTTACAGACTAACTGATAAAATGTATACTTTTCTGTGTAGTCAGTGCCTGATTCTGTCACACTCTGTCTCAGACATCCGACACATCTGAAGTCTGCCTCTCTCTTTAGTGTCATAAATGGAAAGTATAGCATATGTTCAGTGAATGCATATATTGAGCTATCATTTTTTTTATTTGATTTTCATGTATACATACTTGCTTTTCCATATTTGCTATTAGTGTATTAAATATAGAAATTTGGACATTAGCCACTAGAGGGAGCACTTACTGCCCACTTTCAGACAGATGGGGGTTTATTTACTAAAGCTGTAGAGTCCAAAATCAGACTCCCTTCTGCATAGAAACCAATCAGCTTCTAACCTCAGCTTGTTCAATGAAGCTTTGGCAATGAAACCTGGAAGCTGATTGGTTTCTATGCAGCAGGGAGTCTGATTTTGGACTCTCCAGCTTTAGTAAATAAACCCCATGAAGTCAATGGCTCCCTATGGTGTATAGGACATAAGCAACATGTACAGTAGTAGTGATTGTGCATAATAGCAATGCTGAAATTGTATTTGATTATTCATTATTATATGTGGCTACATGCATTTTATATGGTTAACACCATTTTTTTTCTTACCAGCCTAACCATAACACTACCCATTAAAAAAAAATCTAAAACAGTAGTAAAAAAATACTGATTCCCTCTTTAGTGACGATCCCGCTACAAGCTGAAAAACTCCCAACGTCATCACATCCCCTGAGTGGCATCATCACGCAGCCTAGGCTCACTGTGCTTCATTAGTCAGCAAGTGTCATTAGGTGACTGCTATATTGTCTAGGAGCTTTTTTTTTTCCCAAACAGGTGTGGGGTGGGGGGGATTTCATGAGGGGGTTTTCAAACCTGGAGTTGGACTTTAAAGTACCCATAAGCAAAATATTGGCAAATTTTTTGTTTTCAGGAGACTTATGTTTTTAAACCTAAATCTATACTGGTTGCAATGGATTTCGTCTAAGGTGTATCTGTTTCATTCAATTGCATACTACTGTTAGCAATAAGTAGTTACTGTTCGCAATTAAAGAGAATTAGTAGTAATACATATATTTTTTTGGATATATATATATTGTGTGTGTATGTATTAAAAAAAAAAATATATATATATATATATATATATACACTGTATATTGTTTTAGTTATTTTAGACTTAGTCAAGTCTGAAAATTATATATTTTTTTTTACCAGCCAGTACATGGAGCACAGTGGCTTAGTGGTTAGCATGTTTGCCATGCAGTAAATGGGTCATGGGTTCGATTCCCAACCATGGCGACTCGTGCATGGAGTTTGCATGTTCTCCCTGTGCTTGCGTGGGTTTCCTCCGGGTACCCCGGTTTCTTCTCACACTCCAAAGACATGCTGGTAGGTTAATTGGCTCCTGTCTAAATTCTCCTAGTTTCATCCCTGGCCATGCAGGATCTCCGGCATAGTAGGGGTTGGGGAAAGACCTGGCAACCTACCCTGTAAAATAATTGCTAAGAGAATTCATGGAAAAAAAGTTGCTTATGAGTAATGGTCCATGCAATCGCCAAGGGTTGGATACAACTGAATGGATAGCTACATGAAGCTTTAGGACTTCATATCTGTAGCTTGTAGAATCTATTTAAGGGGCCTGTAAAATAGCTTTGTTTACAGGCCCCATAGCTGAAGCTGCAATTTACACACATGAAAGAGTCACACCAGTGATTTATCACAGTGACTCATCCCCCCTCAAATTTCTGAGTCCAAAATTTGAATAACATAAAGGAACACAGAAAATCATGCAGTGTCAGCTGTAATGCCTTCATCATTTAAAGCTAAAAATCAGGCAAACAGGTAAATGGACAGTTAAAATCCAGTTATGATAGTTATTTGCCAACAGGTTTGTAGTTCTGTTTAGCCATTGTCCATGTCAGATAGCACAACCATGTCTTACAAACTACACTGTAGATAAGTAATCAAGCCTGGTTACAGACCCACCCCTACCTATGACTGGGCAATGAAGCAGCAGATTTAGTCGTGTTTTAAAGTAGAACCTTTACACATAATGGGTAAATTATAAAAATGATGATAACATTATAAAGTTGATAAAATGAACGTGGAACTTGCATTTCGTATTATTAGTTATGCTACCAAACTCAGTGTGTGCTGTAAATTGCTTCCAGCATTGCTCCTGTTTCTTCTTGCTGGAGGCTACCATTTCGCTGAAGCCCAGAGCTCCGGAGCAGAATTAAATCTTTAGGCGGTCAGCAGATTGGCCTTTAGTGGTAGTGGCTCTGATTTTCCGCACAGTGCAAAATATAGAGAGCATCTTATGTGCAGAACAGGGTGAGACTGGATTATAAACAGTATAGGCACTTATTTTTAATGTTTTACATATAGTAGCTTTACTTGCTAATGGTGGGCCAGTCTGAAATGATCTAGCATGACTTCATTTTCTGACTAAAGTTCCACTTAAAGCACAGTTCTGCTGCCACCATACATCACACACAATAAGCAACTAACCAATTTCACAGTCATGTCCGGAGAACCCCTCTGGGCACACACAGAAGAAAGTGTTCAGGAGTTGCATGTTGGTACAGGTGCCACCGTTTTGGCAAGGATTCTTGGCGCAATGATCCTCAAAAACTGTAAAATTTGAAAGTAAAGAAAATTGTAAAGTATACTTAAAACATTTGTTTTCACCTTTGTTATAGGTTTATTATTCAGATTGACAGAAAAAATCAAACCAGAAAACCAATGTTAATATTCAGGCCAAAGGTGATTTTTTTTTTTTTTTTTTCTAACAGATGGAGCCTGGTGGGTTGAGTCTGCCTCTTTTGTCTTAGACCTTCTGTCTTCTCCAACAGTGAGATCTCCCTGGCATAATTTTCAACCCTTGATGGTTTTTGTCCACCTGGGATTTGAATGTTCCCATTCACCTTTGCGTGTTCCAGCACCACCTATGCATTCTCTATACCAGTCTGTCTCAACCTTTTTACCCCAGAGGAACTCAAAATAATTTTCGGGTCTCAGGGAAACCCTGGCAAAATTAATTCTTCAGGGCACCTTTTGAAACAATGCCCTTTTGATAGTCAGTGAAAGAAATGTAACCCTTAAAATGGTAGTAAGAATGCCACCCTTACAATCAGCTAACTCTGCTGAAGGGTGCTGCTCGCCCAGAAGTATGCAGATACTTTCACATGGGAGGCCATTTTCCCACAGCTCAAGGAACCCTTAGGAACTTCTGGAGGACCCTGGATGCTAATGGCTGCCCTATAGAATAACATTTTAAATCCAGCAGGGAGAGAGCAGGAGCCCCTGATAATGAGCACAGCAGGTTTGCAGTCACCGACATTTCATGAATATGAGTCTCTACGAGATGGAAGAAATAGTCAGGTGGTTGTGTCTTCCAGCACTGAAATTTAAGGTTTTTAGTGGACTGATCCTTTAAAAGGCAAAGAAAAATGTTTCTGCAGCATGAGATATTCCCTTTGGGAATGCCCTGCAGGGGAATCCTGGAAGGTTTTGTGTTTACACAGTAATACAGAAACATTCATGAAATACATTATTAATGGCAGACTAAAGGTTTTTTGCAACCCTAAATCCTTTGTGAAATGAACCATGGGCCAATTCCCATGGAGGATGTGTCTAAAATCCAGCTCTACTCATTATTAATGGTGCCCAATTTAGACACAAAGACATGGAGACAGAATGTTTGTTTTTGTGAAAAACATATAGAAAAAAAAAGTATTGCTGTAGCTATGGTACAGCATAGTATATTACCTAGATTAGGAGGTGGCTCTGTAAATCTTTTTTTTTTATTTTTTTTTTAATTGATGGCTGTCTTGGAAAGACTTTATGTGTAACTACACTAAAAAAATCTTTTTATTTTGAGTGGAACAAAACAGGTTTTAAACTTTTTCAGCCAATCTGTTATTTTCATCAGTCTAATTATTCACAACAGTGCCAGGACAAAGTCAGCTAGAGTCTGGGGCAAACATGCCCAAATGCCCCCGCCCCGAGATGTATGAGCATTATGTGTAAGCAACAATCTTTACCCCCCCCAAAAAAAATTGAGCACCAATCTGCGTGCTTACCGCTAAGCATAAATCCCCCCCTCTAAGTACAGATCAGTCTTCCTGCTGAAATCCCCCCTCCCAGCACAATTCTTTGCCCCCCCCATCCCAAATCCTTTCTGTCCCTATATACCCCCAACTCAAGTCCTCCCAAAAAGATGTTCCCCGTCCTAGTACAAATGCCCTGTCCCTCAAATTTCCCCTCCCAGCACAAATTCCCCTTTCCCAATCCCCCATCCTAACACAACCCTCCCCCAATAAAAGAAAATTCCCCTCTTAGCACAAATACCCCCCCCCCCCCAATAAATAAAAAAAAAATACCCAAATTGCCTTTTCTAGCACAAATCATCTTCCTCCATCCCCCCCTTCCAACTCAAATTTCCCCAAATCACTACTCTCCAAAATGTCCCCTCCTTGAACATTTCCTACTCTCTGCTGCCCTCCAAATTCCCCCTTCCAACACAAATCTCCTCCCACCCAATTTCCATGTGGTGCCCCCCACCTCACATGATACCACAGTGCCCAGGGCAGCCACCACTCCCACCCACGCCTTGTCCTGGCCCTGATTCACATACTGTATTTCCCCTGGTACATTCCATAGGGGGCAGCAATTCTCTGTCTGGCATCTATTGGTACAGTGCTTCCCAAACCTGTCCTCGGGTCCCAGCAACAGTGCCATATACCCAGGTGCAGTAGTCAGCATCTTAGCAATTTTATTTAGTTACCTGTGTGGATATGCACATAAAGTACACCATTACCTGGAACTTTGTCCAGGCAGGAAAAGCTATTAACGCAAATGACCCAGATTTTTATTGGGGAACTTTGTCATGCTGTCATGGCTCCTCTCAGGTAGAATGGATAATTAAATGCTGCCTGCTGTTGTCAACTGGTCATCCAACCCAGGCCAGCTGTGTGCTGGGTTACGTAGTGTACCCTGAAGACTCAGTCTCACTTTGCCCCTAGAGTCCAAGGATCAGGGTACCAGGAGGGGAGGTAAGGGGGAAAAAAAAACAGGCACAGAAGGGATATAAGGAGAAAAAAAACAGGTACATTAAAAAATATATATATATATGAGAGAAGCTGCCTAGGGGTGTAGGATCTTAAACTATAGTTGCCTCTAGATGGACTTTAACACAAAGCTATATTTGACCTCATTACTTAACCTTTACCCTCTCAGCTCAAAAGCTCTGAAAGTGGAGAAATCCAGGATAATCGGGAATTTTCCTACAAGATCCAATCAAGCATTTTTGTATTGCTCTTCTTGTATGTTTAGTACAACAGTTACCTGTTCATCCTACTAGTGCCTTTGTGTGTCGAGTGGAGGGCCGACAATGCTGTTGACTTTGTGCGTCATCTCTCTGTTCCGCATCTCCTAATCCACTTCAGCAGCGACTTCATCACAGCAGTGTCCATAGCTCTCTAGGCGATTTCGGTCAGCATATACATCATGCTTATTAGCCGCTAGTTCATGAAACATTCATCCAGAAATCTTGTGAGCTGATAACTTCCTGTACTTTCTGCTTCTGAGTGGGTATCAGTTAGCACTGTTCCTTGCTATCTACGTGGACTACAAAACACCTTCCCTTGGAGAAGAGAGGCTAGTGTTATGTAGTCCTAATACTGCCTATCCAATGCTGCTCAGTACAATTGTCACCCTAGGTCAGGAAATGAACTAACTGCAGGATAACCTGGATAAAATAAAATTAGTGTGGAAAAAAAATGCAGCCACCACATCAAAGACTATATTCACACTTTGTGTTTGCCAGAAACATGCTGTTTTTTTGCAGGCACAGGGCGGTGACAATAATTCTTAAGGGCGCCCCCACTCATCTATTGCTATGGTCCGGCACGACTTTGCAAAAGAGGCAGAGACTTCTTTTGCACATTTATTGCGCACAGGGCAGGGAACACGTAGAAAATGCATGGAAATGCACGTGCACTGAGTCATATCCCCATGGTGTTAACAGAGTCTAAGGACAGGTGTTCTGTAATCCTATTCAATTTTGCTCTTGGGTTTAGATACACTTTAAAGCTCAGATCCAGACAAAACTTTGTATTTTAGTTTTGATTAGAGTGGGGAAGAAATGGGACCTCTATCAACTCTGTATTGCTGTCTCTGTCCCAGGTTGGGAGATTGCTCCTCACTGCCTGTCTATTTAAAGGGTGTCAGACAAATTGCTGTACAAGACAATAAAAACACATTTTCTTGTAGAATAGGGAAGGATTAGATCCTCTGTCAGGACTTCATTGCTATGTGTGCCTATATTCGAGTTTTAACTTCTCTATTTCTTTTCTAGGTGATGGGTGTAGGACATAAATGTAAGGAGGAATCTATTCAGTGGGGACACAGCATGAAAAATCTCTCTAGTACATTTTTTTTTATTATTACATGTGCTTCTAGGTGAGTTATGCCATAATGTGTTGGGTGCTTCCATCTTTGCCTGATCTTTCTTCTGGGTTCTGACTGTTCATCCACTTGATTGGACAGGCCATGATGACATCACTCCCTTTCATGCACACGGGAGAGACATCGTCGCGGCACAGATGGGGTGTCGGGCAGCACAGTGGCTGAATGGTTAGCACTTCCACCTGGCAGTACTAGGGTCATTGGTTTGAATCCCAACCACAGCACCACCTGCCTGGAGTTTGTATGTTCTCCCTGTGCCTGCTTGGCTTTCATCTGCGTACTCCCGGTTTCCTCCCACATGCCAAAGACATGCTGGTAGGTTAATTGGCTCCTGTCTAAAATGGCCCTAGTATGTGTATGTATGAATGTAAGTTAGGGACCCTAGATTGTTCACCCCTTGAGGATTAGGGACTGATGTGAATGTATAATATATATGTAAAGCGCTGTGTAAATTGATGGTGCTATATAAGTACCTGTAATTAAAAAAATAAAAATAAATGTACTCTGAGCTGCATGTAAGTAGGCTGAAATGATGGGTTAGTGAGACAGCTGGCTGCCCTAGTTGGGCTCTTTCTGAGCTCTGCCTCTTTCCCTGTGTTGTAATAAAAGGGGGGAGGGCTCTACCCTGACTAAATCTGCTGCATGGGAAGAGGACACAGACCTCCAAGATGTAATCTTCAGCTGCTTACAGAGAGCCGTTTCTACCAGGGGGTGCTCTCTCTGGGAAACCTTCTGCTGAACACTGCAACCACCACCGTGTACGGTGACTGCTGGGATGCCCACATCATGGACTTTACTATGTATACACTGTGTTCCAAATTATTATGCAAATTATATTTTTCTCATTTACCTAAATAATTGATGTAAATAACAGTCAGCATAATTCTCATGTTATCAACTATTAAGAGTACAATTCAAATTTTATTGAACAAACCTAATAACAGTATTTTTGTTAAACATAAAACACTTCCAATGCACTGTTCCAAATTATTACGCACAGTAAGTTTCAAAACACTTTATATGTTGTAAAGAACTGAAAATTGTCATTTGTTGTGTTTGCAGCATATTTACTGAAATCAAAAGCTATTTCTATCAAATTTTTAACAACATTTTAACTTTTTAAACATTTTAACAGGTCACGTTACATTTTAACATAGGACCCCTTTTTGATAGCAGCTTCACAAGTCTTGCATCCATTGAACTTGCAAGTTTTTGGACAGTTTCTGCTTGAATTTGTTTGCAAGATGTCAGAATAGCCTCCCAGAGCTGCTGTTCGGATGTAAACTGCCCCCCACCCTCACAGATCTTTTGCTTGAGGATGCTCCAAAGGTTCTCAATAGGATTGAGGTCAGGGGAGGATGGAGGCCACACCATGACTTTCTCTCCTTTTATCCCCATAACAGCCATTGATGCAGAGGTATTCTTTGCAGCATGAGATGGTGCATTGTTATGCATGAAGATGATTTTATTACGGAAAGCATAGTTCTTCCTTCTGTACCAGGGAAGAAAGTGGTCAGTCATAAACTCCACATACTTTGCAGAGGTCATCTTTACACCTTCGGGGCCCCTAAATGGGCCGACCAGCTCTGTTCCCCAAAACATGACTCCACCACCGCCTTGCTGACATCGCAGCCTTGTTGGAACAGGGTGGCCGTCCACCAACCATCCACTACTCCATCCATCTGGACCATCCAGGGTTGCACGGCACTCATCAGTGAACAGGACTGTTTGAAAATTAGTCTTCATGTATTTTTCTGCCCAATGCAGCCGTTTCTGCTTGTGAGCATTGGTTAGTGGTGGCCGAATAGAAGGTTTATGCACAGTTGCAAGACTCTGGAGGACTCTACACTTTGATGTCCATGGAACTCCAGAGGCACCAGCAGCTTCAAATATCTGTTTGCTGCTATGTAATGGTATTTTAGCAGCTGCTCTCTTGATCCGATGCATGGATCTGGCAGAAATCTTCCTCAATGTGCCTTTATCTGCACAAACCTGTCTGTGCTCTGAATGAGTCACAAATCTCTTAATAGTGCGATGATCACGCTTAAGTTTTCGTGAAATATGTAATGTTTTCATACCTCGTCCAAGGTATTGAACTATTTCACTCTTTTCGGCAGCAGAGAGATACTTTTTCTTCCCCATATTGCTTGAAAATGGTGCTCTGCTTAATAATGTGGAACACCGTCCTTTAGTAGTTTTTCCTTAAATTGGGCTCAGCGGCCAATCTAATTATCACAGGTGTCCGAGATTGTTTTCAGTGATCAAAAGAGCCCTGACACACAATGCCATCCATGAGTTAAACTGAAAAACAAAATATTTCATCTTTGTGACACTTAAATAGAATTTGCATAATAATTTGGAACAGGGTGTAGACACTTCCTGTGCAGGTATGCTGGGGCAGTCAAAGCCTACGTTAGGAAAAACGGTTGCCTTTTTGTTAAATTGGTAGTAACCTCTCTCTCAAAAAAATAAAAAATGTTCCCCTGCAAGGCAATGTCATAATGTGCTAGTATGCATTGCATACTAGCACATTATGTGAAACTTACCTTAAAACAAAGCCCTCCAGCGGTGCGCTGTCACCGCTGACAGAGCTTCCATCTTCTCTTAATCCCTCTTCTGAGTTGACAGGCTTCGGTGGCTTGAATGGCCAAGCCGCGATTAAGTCACTCCCACGCATGCACGGGAGTCACTTTTTAAAGTGCACAGCTCTGAAGGAATGATACAGGCATGCCATTCCTTCAGAGCGCATCGCCGGTGCTCTACGCGAGTAAATATCTCCTAAACGGTGCACGATTAGTAGACCCTAGTGAACCAGAAGCAGCTGCTCTCCATGTGTATTTTCACTGGGCATACAGCGGGTTCATTTTGTACCGGTCTCTCTAGAGCGCTCAGCTTTAGGTCAGAGTTAGCATTACAGTAAAAGATTTTGCTTTGTGGTAGTGCAGCAGCCAAAAGGTACAATTATAGTAAGTCCTGAGCACATGAACTTTGATAGTGATAAATGACTTCATTAGAAGGTGATTCCAGAGTGACCCTCCTAGCAATAGGAGCCACAAGGCGACGTAATGAAGTTCTCTGCGATGTGGACGGCACCGATTTATCATAGGCTGTGACATGTGATTGATGTATTAAACCTAAAGAGCATTACTCGGGGCCAATGGAAACACCAAAGCTGGTTTACTAAAGAATTTGAGAATCTTCACTGAACAAATTGTGTGGCTACTAACTTTAATTGTCCAGTCATATGACAGCATGTGCACGTGATTGGATATTCAAAGTGGTCAAAAATTAAATTTTCACATGATTCTATAAATGAAGTGAACATTTATATAACTTTTCAGTGAAGATTCATGACTTAGTAAATCAGATTCACTGTCTTTTTGATATATCCATAGAATTGTTCTACTTAAAGTGCTATTCTAGTATTTTTCAGCTGTAGCCCGATACTTGACTGGCAGGAGAGGAGCAGCTGCAGTCTCACTCTGCTGTAGCTGCTGTGTGTGTCCACAAAAGACTTCTATAGATACAGCCAGTGTTATTTCTGCCTCAATCCACTAGAGGGTGCCTGGGGAACATGGCATACAAGAGACTGTGAGGATTGTGGGAAGTGTAGTTTACAAATGAGCCTGAGCTATCACTACAGATTGGCTAGAAGCTACAATTCCCTAGAGAGAAACATTAAAGGGGAGAGACAGCTGTAGATTTCCCGAGTGGAAGGAGGAAGAGTGTTTCTGCAGGGGGACCAGTGCTGATATAGACCATCACCCTCCTGACTGCAATGAGCAGGACATCTTTCTCTGAAAGCAGGGAAAGCAAAGCGGGCGCTATCCCTGAGCCTTGGATTGTGACCTGGACTGTAGGGAGTCTACTGTGCAACAAACAGCCACATGCCTGTATGGAAAGCCTCTGCTTTTACAGAGCTAGTGAGCTGCCACTGGCCAACCATGCAACGTAGCCTAACAGAGGGACAGACTTGCCAACTAGGAACACTTTACTTTTGAAAAGAAAATGTGCCTTCCAAACTGGTATGATAATCGTATCTTAATAGTATCTCTAATTCACTTGTATAAAAGTGTGGATTATAAACCTAAAAATACTAAGACACACAAAAAAATGGCAGTTGACTAGTGCAAAACCACCTGGAAAGTGGTTAATTAAATCCTATGCGGAGTAATATATTACTACAAATGTAAATGCAATATTGTATTTATTCGGTCACTTAGATCATGAAAAAGGTTGACATTGACAGAGTGAACATGGTGCAATCACATTAAAATCAAAGAATTAAAATAAAGAACCATTCGGCGTCTTCAAAAACGGCTGTATAGGCAAAAATGACCAATATGAGGCAATGGAATTTCCTTTCAGTATTCATCTGCAGTGAAGTTCCATATATAGTAACCTAGTGGAATCGTTTCCTTCTTTAGCTGTTCCTTCATGAAAATCACAGTATAAATGAATGAACTCCTAGGAATTGAATAATGGATAATGATGAATACAAAGGAGACAGGGGATAATACTCTTGACATCAACCTAATAGGATGCACATATTCAGATTAATTGAGTAGACTGTAAATCTCTCTTTACCTTCTCAATGACTGTGCCATGCTGTGTGCATAGTGGGTATAAACTCTGCAAAAAAAAAGAGTAATTTTTGGAACCCCTAGAGGGGCATGGATTATAGGAACCATTGATGTTTGAATGTCCTCTATTGAAATATCCATACTAACCACTCTGGATTAAAACTCCTTTACCAATACACCAATGTTTTTCACATCTACAGTGAAGAGAATTTTTTTTTGAACTTCCTCATGATAATTTACATTAACTTATCTCATGGCACTAAAGCATCATTACTATTTACTTCTCATTATCTAATATTTATTCACTTTTAGAGTCACTTCTTATTGTGGATTCATTTCCACCCATGTTGGCTATTCATGAAGGTTTATACCCACTGCACACAGCATGGCACAGTCATTGAGAAGGTAAAGAGAGATATACAGTCTACTCAATTAATCTGAATATGTGCATCCTATTAGGCTGATGTCAAGATTATTATCCCGTCTCCTTTGTATTCATCATTATCCATTACTCAATTCCTAGGAGTTCATTAAGTGTTCTAGCATGGCAAGCATCTCACATATATATATTCTTATTATTATAGCCAAATTTACCACCCTAACTCCTCCCACAGTTTTTACACTACATAGACAGTAATATACCGAAACGTGCAGATTGTTCCCGATTGGTGTGCTATTACTTTGTGGAACGTTTCGCCAAATGGTTCACAAAATATTGGCGTTTTTGTGGTGAAATTGGTCCCATAGGAATGAATGGTGGAATGTTCAAAACTAGAGTGGGAGCTGACAAAACCTTTTCACAGTTACTCCAGCCACTTCAACCACACAACAGTTACTCCAGCCACTCCAACCACACAACAGTTACTCCAGCCACTCCAACCAGTTACTCCGCCCACTCCAGTTGTAGACTACTGGTGGAGGCAAGAACACCACACAATTTCCCCAGAAATTGTAGCTTTTCTAGTTCATTTATACTGTGCTTTTCATGAAGGAACACCTAAAGAAGGAAACAATTCCACTAGGCTATTATATATGGAACTTCACTGCAGATGAATACAGAAAGGAAATTTCATTGCCTCACATTGGTCATTTTTGCCTATACAGCCATTTTTGAAGATGTCGAACGGTTCTTTATTTTAATTCTTTGATTTTAATGTGATTGCACCATGTTCACTCTGTCAATGTCAATCTTTTTCATGATCTAAGTGATCGAATAAATACAATATTGCATTTACATTTGTAGTAATATATTACTGCGCATAGGATTTAATTAACCACTTTCCAGGCGGTTTTGCACTAGTCAACTGCCATTTTTTTGTGTGTCTTAACAGTTTTCTTTTGCATGCCCCAACTCTTAATGGGACACTACCCAGAGTGCTCCAACACAAGGTTTTGGGCCCCAATGTGCTGGCCAGCAGAAGCTTTAGTACATATGGACTACTGACTGTTACTGTTGTAACCACCTATAGGTTCTCTCCACCTTTGTAGCTAGGTCACCGTGTAGGTTGTAGAAAGAGGTGGATTATTCAAGGTTCTTTCTTTGCAGCTTGCTAATCAACTCAGTTAATTCCTACAATATTACTGCTAATGTTTGATCATTAACTTTTCCTTTATGATATTGCCCAGGATAACCTCTTCTTGCTCACACCAATCACAATATAATTGACTGATACTTAAACAGGTCTGTGTCATTTTCTGGTGTATATGCGTTGCTGTGTTTGGGGATTTTAATACACACAGGTGTCTGCATCTATATCCTCAGCTCAGGTGTGTCATAGAGTAGAGAGTTGTGGGCACAAGATCAGAGGACCCGACACTTCAAGCTGCTCCAACAAAAATAAAGCACCTCTTCAGGTACACCATAAGCCGGAGAGAGAAGCAATAAAGCACCTATGTTGTATTAATCATTGGAAAGTGTAATGTGTGCACCACAAAACAAAAGGGGTCGCATTCCAGCAACATCAATGGAAAGGCTGTCTACTCAAGGCAGCTAACAAGCCTCATATGGCTGCTCCTCTCTAAGATGTTTCACCCAGATCTCTATGATTAAGCCCTTCTGGGTGAAATATGTTAGAGGAGGGTCTATGCTGCTTGAGAAAGAAACTTTCTCATAGTTATCATCTTAAAGGTTAACTCCACTTTCTTTGGGAAAACAAATGAAAAAATGATTATAGCATATTCAGTTGGTACACAAGTTATTTTGTAATTTGAAGGTTATTAAAAAAAAAATTACCTTTTTTGCATTCAATCTGCAGCGCTGTAATTTTCTATAAAATACAATTAAATATGGAAACCTGGAGGTGGCCTGTATACAGATAGTTTACAGAACACCCCCCTAGATATGTCATTTCCTGTTTGTCTGTTTTACTGGTTTTCCCAGAAGTCTGCACTAAGTCAGGTTTTGGGCATCCCCTGCAACAAAAGTCATTTTTTGTGAGATACTCCCAAAAGGGAAATCACGTCTAAAGGGATGCAAACCCTGGCACTTTCCTCCTTTAGAACTTTGAAAATGCAGCAGCTAGTTGGTAATTATAAAGATATTCCCATTAGATTTACTCTGCACATGGACACATACGTGCAAACCGCTATTTCTTCAGAATAAGAAATGGTAAAAATCTGCAACAAAGTTTGTTAAACCCCCTGCTACATAGATCACCCAGAAGGGAAGGGTTTTTTTTTTTCAAAAAAATTGGAGTTACTCTTTAAAAGGGGCCGCTCGTCTGTTTTGCCCAGTTTCTATCTTAAAAAGAAAGTACCAGTTGTATTGGTTATATTGGAAATAATTTTTTCCACTGTGCAATTATTCATGGCCAGCACAGGCCCATAAGCTCACCAGAAAAAGTTAGGGACCTTTATTAGAATTAGCTCAGTTAGATAGCAGAAGTGAATTGCTATGAATCATCTTCTAATTGATACTTTGTGTGCTTTAACAATTTTTTTTTTTCAGCTGTGCAGCGCCGCTAAATGAAGTTGCCCAAAGTGTTGTGACACTTTGAGGGTGTCACCAGACTCAGGTAACAGCTGTACTATTCCTCGACGACTTTTCCACCTGGCTACCCTTCTTCCTCTCCTCTGAGCTACCCACCATCATCCTTGGAGACTTCAATATCCCTATCAATATCAACAACCCGGCTACATCCCAACTCCTCCACTTAACCTCTTCTTTTGCACTCACACAGTCCTCCACCCACACCGACGGGAACACCCTGGACCTCATTTTCTCCCATCTCTGCACCCTCCACAACCTCACAAACACCCCTTTCCCTCTCTCTGACCACAACCTCATTACGTTCTCCGTCTCTTCATCCTCTAACACCTCCCCCCCCCCAAATGCCAAACCATCACCAGCCATAACCTCTGCAACCTTAACCCGGCCCCTCTCCACTCTGCAGCTGACCGTCTGTACGACAGTATCCTTCCACTGTCATGCCCTGACCTGGCCACTACTGCGTATAACGATTCGCTGTCAACTGCCCTAAACTCCTTAGCACCCCTAACCACACGTAGAACGACCACACTAAAAATCTTAAACAACACAGTCACGTGCTGGAGCGATTATGGCGCAAAATCAGATCCCCTCGCGCGTTCTCCCTCTACAAATCCGCCTTCCTCACCTACACCTCCTCCCTCCACGCCGCCAAACAAGCCTACTTCATAACCCTCATCAACACCCTCTCCACCTGTCCTCGCCGGCTCTTCTCCACTTTCAACTCCCTACTCTCTCCCCCCCACCTCCACCCAGTACCTCACTCACTGCCCACGAGATTGCCAATCACTTCCAAAATAAGATCGACGCAATCCGTAAGGACATTGCCAATACTCAATCTACCTCCCCACCTAGCCTCCCTCCCACTATAACCCCATCAACTCTCCCCTCCCCTGACCTCGCAACTGCCCTGCCCCCCACCACACCTAACACCCCGCACACTATAACCTCCCCAACACTCAGCTCCTTCAGCCTTGCTACCACTAAGGAGGTCACTAAGGTCTTTTCAGAAGCCCGCCTCACCACTTGCCCCCTTGACCCTGTTCCCACACAACTCCGGTCACCCTCCTCCTCCATCCTACGCTCCCTCACCCACATCTTCAATCTCTCCCTCTCTACTGGCACATTCCCCTCCCCCCTAAAGCACGCGCACATCACCCCCATACTCAAAAAACCCTCCCTGGACCCCACCGACCTGAACAACCTTAGACCCATCTCCCTGCTGCTATTTACATCCAAGCTCCTTGAGCGCTTAGTCTACAATCGCCTAAGCTCCCGCCTCACTGACAACAACCTCCTCGATCCCCTACAGTCTGGCTTCCATCCCCTACACTCCACCGAAACCGCCCTACTCAAAATCACTAATGACCTGCTAACCGCCAAAGCTAATGGCCACTACTCAGTCCTTCTACTCCTTGACCTCTCTGCGGCCTTCGACACAGTTGACCACCCCCTCCTCCTTAATAAACTACATGCCCTTGTCATCAGAGACTCCGCTCTCTCCTGGCTCTCCTCCTATCTTTCCCAACACTCCTTCAGTGTTACCTATAACGCTACCACCTCCCCCTCTCTGCTGGGGTCCCCCAAGGCTCTGTCCTCGGGCTCCTTCTCTTCTCCATCTACACCTCCTCCCTTGGCAAACTGATACACTCCCACGGCTTCAACTATCACCTCTACGCCGATGACACGCAAATTTACCTCTCCACCACTCACCTCACCCCTTCAGTCTCCGCCCCGTATCGCCCACCTACTGAACGACATATCAGACTGGATGTCGCTCCATTTCCTCAAATTGAACCTTTCCAAAACCGAGCTCCTAATTTTCCCAACGACCAACAACGCCACCATCAGTCCCACCCCGCAAGCCGAAGTCCTAGGTGTCACTCTAGACCAGGGGTGGGCAAACCTTTTGACTTGAGGGCCGCAATGGGTTCATATATTGGACCCGGGGGCCGGACCAAGAGTAGATGAATGATGTGTATGTGTGAATTAATATAAATTAAATTAAAATTTGTAACATTAAATGTTTAGATTAATTTAAGGTAGAAAAGCATAAAAAGAGTTATTTTACAAAACTTTTATGCCCCCCACTAGCTGCTGGCCGGCCCAGCCACTACCATGCCATCCATAGTAAGTATAGTAATATTCCCCCATAGTAAGCATAGTAATTAATCCCCCATATAGTAATTCATCCCCCATAGTAATTCATCCCCCATAGTAATTCATCCCCCCTATAGTAATTCATCCCCCCTATAGTAATTCATTCCCCATATTAATTCATCCCCCATATTAATTCATCCCTCATATAGTATTTCATCCCCCATAGTACTATTCCCCCCCAAGTAGTAAGCCAAGTCCCCCCTGTGTCAATTTACTTACCTTTGCTCCGCGCGTTCCTCTCGCCGTGTTCCCGCGCCGTTCCGGTCTTCAGGGCAGACTGTGAGAGGAGCCTAGCTCCCCTCACGTTTGTCACGCTGCCCCGCCTACACACATCCTGACAGCCAATGTTTGCCTGCCCTGGCTGTTTTTTTTTTTTATCACGCTCCGCGGGCTGGATTAAAAGGTCCGCCGGGCCGTATACGGCCTGCGGGCCGTAGTTTGCCCATTGCTGCTCTATACTCAAACCTGTCCTTCCAACCCCATGGCCAATCGCTGGCAAACTCATGCAGGCTTCACCTCCACAACATCTCCAAAATACTTACGTTCCTAACCCCAGACACTACTAAACAACTCGTTAACTCCCTCATTATCTCACATCTGGACTACTGCAACTCCCTTCTCACCGGCCTACCCCAACACAGGCTATCCCTGCTTCAGTCTATCCTGAACTCAGCGGCCAGACTCATCCACCTTACCAACCGCTCCGCTTCTGTCACCCCCCTCTGTCATTCCCACCACTGGCTTCTGATTGTCTAACATATTAAATTCAAAATACTAACACTGACATACAAAGCTATCCATAACACTGCCCCAAACTACCTCACCGACCTGATACCCAAATACCACCCGTACTCTTTGCTCCTCACAAGACCTCCTACTTTTTAGCTACCTGATCTCCTCCTCCCACTCCCGACTGCAGGACTTCTCCAGGACTTCCCCCATCCTCTGGAACTCACTACCCCAATCCATGAGACTGTCACCTACCCTCCTCACCTTTAGGCGCACCCTGAAAACCCATCTCTTCAGGGAAGCCTACCCCACCCTCACTTAACAGCTGATCTCCACTCCTCCTATTACTCCATCCCCCACAGCCACATCCTCCTGTACCACTATCCCCTGCCTCCTAAATTGTAAGCTCGAAAGAGCAGGGCCCTCAAACCCCTCGTGTATTGTTTTGTTACTGTATTGTCTCATGTTCTGTCCCCCACTATAATGTGCAGCGCTGAGCAAACCTTCTGGCGCTCTTTAAATACTGTATAATAATAATACTACGTACTTACAGTGCCTTAAAGTATTCATTCTCTATTCCTTGGCCTAGATTTTAGTTGGGGGTATCAGAATAAAAGGGGCTGAATACAAATGCACACCACACTTTTCAGATACAGGCGCACCCCGGTTTACAAATGCCTCGGTTAACGCAATTTTCGGTCTACGAATGAAAATAATGCCTTGGTTTATGAATTTTTTTCACAATGCGAACGGATTCATTGGTTTTCAATGCATTTCCGAATATTTTTTTTAATCATGCCCCTGTACAGTACTATGCCTTTTAAATTGCACTTTATAAAGAGTTTTGAACAGGTGAGACTTTTTTTTTTTTTTTTTTTTACTTTTTTCTGACCTCCGGAACGGATTAATTAGTTTTCAATACATTTACGATTTTTTTTTTTAATCATGTCCCTTTATGCTTTTAAAGTGCACTTTATAAAGAATTTTGAACAGAGAAATTTTTTTTTCCTTTTTTCTGACCTCTGGAACGGATTAATGGGTTTTTAATGCATTTACGAATTGATTGTTAATCATGTCCCTGTCCAGTATTTAAGCCTTTAAAGTGCACTTTATAAAGAGTTTTGAACAGATAAAAGACTTTTTTTTTACTTTTTTTCTGACCTCCGGAACTTATTAATTGGTTTTCAATGTATTCCTATGGGAAACCGCATTTCGGTTTATGAATGTTTTGCAATACAAAAAGTCCCGCAGAATGAATTAAATTCGTAAACCGAGGTACGCCTGTATTTATTTGTACAAAACTTTTAAAACCCCTTTTATCATTTTCCTTCCACTTCCCAATTATGTGCCACTTTGTGTTGGTCTATCACATGAAATCCCAATAAAATAAATTTACATTTTTGGTTGTAACATGACAAAATGTGGAAAATTTCAAGGGGTATGAATACTTTTTCAAGGCACTGTATCAAAGCCAACAATTATGGGTGCGCTATACAAGTAATCATTTCAATGTACATTTGTGCACATGACAACATTTTCAACTCTTTAGAAAGAAGGACCAGAGTATGCCATTCTTGTGTATGGGACTCCCTGCTCTGTTGTAAGCCGTGTACCAGGGTGGGCTCTCCAGGGTAGTGAAGTCAGGAACGAGGAAAGCAACCCCAACACCAGCTTTTGCCACAACAGAATTTTACTTGGATATAAGCACAACCACAAATGCTGAGAACACACAATAAATTTACATACACCCAGCCCAAAGGCTGAGACCCTTGTGCTGCACAGCATGGCGCCTCCTGATGGATGAAGGTAGAAGGTGTAGTAATTTACCTACTGGCGGGCACAAATAAGCTGCCACACCATACCGGTTATTACCCTAAAAGAGCAGGAATCAGTGTATGGGTGTATGGTATGGGCTAGCCTGCGGTGCAGCACAACAGCTTACAATCTTACACAAATCTACAGTATTCCCCCTCCCATAACTTGTCCTGTAGCACGTGCCTGAGTATTCCTTCTGAGCAAAATGCCAGTCTGGCTTGAGTTTGTGGGATGTTATCAGCTCTCCGATGTGAAATGTCACTTTAAGTTATGGAGTCCTTCCAATGATCAGTAATAATACTTGTGGCCTGACACAAACAGAGACCCTAACTAACTAACTATAGGCCTGGACTCAGTCTCTAGGCGCCAACACTGAAATGAGGTGCGTGCACGATCTTACCGACCCGGGTCTGCTTTGCATCCTCTGGTGACTCTGAATAGAACAAATGTCTCTCCAACAAGCATGCGGTATCGCAGTGTAGGTTGCTTTGTTCCTCTGCTCTCATCAGCATTCCTGACTGCAATCTTCCTTTCTCTGAACAGGATCAGGGTCTTGGACACGATCAGCTTCACTTAGCTGCAGCTCTGGTTACTGAGGGATGTTCTCACACCTGGATGCTATCAGATTCACTGCTCACACGGCTCCTGCATTCAACATCCTCCAAACATGGCTGCTGTCTGCCTCTTTCCTGTTCTCTAAACTCTGTGTGTAAACCCCACCTCTTCATGAATATAGAAATATCTATGCAGTCTGAGGCTGTGTTAGGAAAACAGTGGCATCTTGTGGCTAAACCGCAGAATGTCACTCCAGAACATTTAATTTACTCCACACAATAATTTACTGCATACAAACAGTGTTCAAACAATGAGAGCTGTTTCCCCATCTCACACTGTGATGATGCGATCCCTGCATTAGGGTAATAAAACACCCCACTATCTGTTCTACCCTCCACTGTCCCTAAACACTTACCTGACTCCTGTCCCGACTGCAACAGTGCTTCTCTCACTCCCTGCTCTCTTAGGAGACACTAAGAACAGTGGGAGCCATAGGCTCCTGATGCTGTCAGTCAAACTCCTTTGAAGGGGAAGCAGTGGTTTACTGGCACTGTGTGCATCTATGGATGCACACCACTTGGTTCAGGAGTACGCATGCAGAAGCGCTACCAGCTTGCTGAGGGGGCACCCAAAAGGAGGGAAGAGCAGATAGTGTCCTTTCAGATAAGGAGGTAAGGGACTGCTTTGCACAGAGCAGGTAAGTATAACATCTTTTTTATTTTAATTAAAAAAAAATTATCCTTTAGATCACTTAAATGACAGCAGTTTCATACATTTATATAAAAGATAAATATAGGAAGTATATTGCTATAAATCACAGTGAGAGCTGCACATGTTTAGCAATAGGCTCTTTGAACACGTGTCGAATGTCCTATTTCTGTACATGGCAGGTCCTCTTTAAATACAGGTACAATTATTACAGTAAAGCATTAGGCTGCTTTAGCGTTGGTTGAATAAGATCCAGGTTTTCTGAGTGGGTGGGTGGGGTGCACAGAAGGACCCCAGACACAGCAGCACAGTGAGCACACTATGTCTATAGCCAGGCAGTAGAAACCAGTATGTGGAATTTGGGATTTACACTCCAGTTCAGGTTTCTTTGAGGAAATTCCTGTCTGGGCTTCAACACTACAGTGAGCAAGCTCCAAGACGGACGGTTAACAATGCCAGCATGCCCACTGCAGTCAGGGGGTCCCCGGCCATATGGATGACCTATAGAAGTGTAATGAGCCATCATTCACAGCCAGCTTGGATGCTGAACGCGTAGACATGAAGCAGATTAACAGTTCATCATCCTGCCGGAGCTGGATGGAGTCCATAGTCATAAAAGTATAATGGCTTTGCTGCAATGAAATTAGACGTTTCTATGTACTGGAGGCGACGATCCATTAATTAAAGGGATTCTTTGTTTTCTAGGAAATTAAAATGTCATCATATGAATATATGGACTTGGCTCCTGTATTAGACTGGATATAAAAAGCAGCCCTTGAATATCAAACACCCAACCAAACACAGCAGATTGTAGAGCTGGCACAAGCTCATGAAAACCCTCAAATCAGCCCCTATTCATACCGGAGCATTTTGTCATGAGATTCCTGAAATGTGATAATGGTTAAGATGAAGAATCTGAAGATCATCTAGACCAGTGTTTCTTAACCTTTTTTCAGTCACGGCACCCTTTAAAAGTTTCCCTCTTGAGGCACCCCTGTCTAAAGAGCAGTCCTGCTAGCTTAGAAAAGCAGTTCTGATCCTACAGAGTATAGGAATCAGGAGTAAGTGTGACATACAGAGTGTAGGGGTCAGGAGTAAAAGTAACGTGCAGAGTATAAATAATGTGCAAAGTGTAGGGGTCAGAAGTAAAATTAGCTTACCAAGTGTAGGGGGCCAGAGTAAAAGTGACATACAGAGTGTAGGGGGTCAGGAGTAAAAGTAACTTACAGAGTGTAGGGGTCAGGAGTAAAAGTAACTTACAGAGTGTAGGGAGTCAGGAGTAAAAGTAACTTACAGAGTGTAGGGGTCAGGAGTAAAAGTGACATACAGAGTGTAGGGGGTCAGGAGTAAAAGTAACTTACAGAGTGTTGGGGTCAGGAGTAAAAGTAACTTACAGAGTGTAGGGGTCAGGAGTAAAACTAGCATACAGTGTGTAGGAGTCAGGAGTAAAAGTAACATGCAGAGTATAAATAATGTGCAAAGTGTACGGGTCAGAAGTAAAATTAGCTTACCAAGTGTAGGGGGCCAGAGTAAAAGTGACATACAGAGTGTAGGGGGTCAGGAGTAAAAGTGATATACAGAGTGTAGGGGGTCAGGAGTAAAAGTAACTTACAGAGTGTAGGGGTCAGGAGTAAAAGTGACATACAGAGTGTAGGGGGTCAGGAGTAAAAGTAACTTACAGAGTGTAGGGGTCAGGAGTAAAACTAGCATACAGTGTGTAGGAGTCAGGAGTAAAGTGAGAGTGTAGAAGTCAGGAGTAAAAGTACTGTGCAGAGTGTAGGGGTAAGGAGTAAAATTACCATACAGAGTGCAGGGTCAGGGGTAAAACTAATGTGCAGAGTGTAGGAGTCAGGAGTAGAACTAACATGCAAAGTGTAGGGGGTCAGGAATGTGTAACGTGCAGTGTTTAGGGGTCAGGAGTGTGTAATGTGCAGTGTGTAGGTGTCAGAAATAAAAGTAACATACATACACGTGCACACATACACACACACCTCCACTTTCTAGTCCATCCTATCTGAATCAGGATGCTGCGGCACCCCCGATAAACCCAGATGGCACACCAGTTAAGAAAGACTGATCTAGACACCCCAGCCACGCAATACAGTTTGGTCCTAAACAGCATTAGCAGCACGACTTGGTCAAAAACTCACAAATAGTCAGCTAATTGGAAAAAGCGGGACAGTGATTTTTCATGAAACTTTTTTTTTCTTTTTTTTAATTTTGAAACCACAAATGGTGAGTTATAACATATTTGTGCTGTGCAATATTTATACACCTGCAAATCAGCCCACAAGCATTTACGTTAGCCGACAGATCCTCTCACAAGCCCTCTTGACTACTAAGATTGCTAACCTGGGCATTTTAATTGTAGAACAGAGACTTACCTGGTTCCAGACTGGTGTTTGTGACACAATACCCCCACTCTTTGTCTCTGTCGTAGTTATGTGTTGTAGCACACCTAAAATACAGTATACATACATGATCATTAGAAACTCTTTAACTGACTTAACAGTTTATATGTCTATACCAGTGGTCTCCAAACTGCCAGATGTGGCCCTTTGCTTGCCTTTATCTGGTCCCTGAGATACCATTTCTCCTACTGATATGAGACATTATACCCTCCAATGACACCAAAGACAAGGAACTATTCCTTCCACTGACACCAGCAATAGGGCACTATTCCTCCCACTGACACCAACGAAGAAACACTAATCTTCCGCTGACACCAAACATGGAGCACTATTTTTCTCACTGACACCATTGGTGGGGCACTATTCTTTCCACTGATACCATTTTGTCCTCCCACTAGGCACAGTCTGCTCCCCCTAAAGTCTAATAGGGTAGTAAACTGGCCCTTTCTTTAGAAAGGTTGGGGACCCCTGGTCTAGACAATGAATTATTTTGCATTGCTTTGAAGCACGCTGAAAGAAGTCGGTCCAGTTGTTTTGAATGGGCTGGCAGTGCATATTGCTGCACTAAAAATACACCTTTTTTAAACATTACAAAACATTGCATTGTGGTACACTGTATTATGGATGCATTGCTTGCTACTGTAAAAAGTGCGTTGTGTGTGGTAGCTGAGGTGTGCGAGTTACCATGAGTTGCACAACACAAAGATGTGAATAACCGCTATAGTTTGCACTTATTTTTCCATGTTTTAAATTTCTTTTTTTTTCAATGAAACCTGATTCACTGAAAGTGTTACTAAACCCACAACAGTACAATCAGTCTGTATATGCAGTAAAGCATGCTTGTTATACTCACTGTGGAACCTAAGGAGTTAATCCTTTGCATTATCAAAAAAAAGCTGTTTGATCCTATCTTCTCTGATCCTCCCCTTCTTCCACAGTCCCCAATCGATCTGCTGATAGTACACAGCATGCTGCACATCCTCAGTTTGGTGTGTCTTGCTAGAGTGTTTTTTTTTGTTTTCTTTTTCTTTTGGGAGGGGGGGAGTGCATGTGATCAGCACAGGGCCAATCAGCACTGTCCAGACAGAGAATCAGTGGTCATGCAGCCTCATAGGACAGTCAGAGGAGAGTGAAAACTCTTCCTACAAGCTTTAAACCAGTGATGGGCCAGACACTGATAGAAGTCACAAGACTGCTATATACTGCTGATGAGAAAATCTATTTAGCAGTTTATATTTACTAAAATAATTGCACTTCCATGTTCTGTGTAATGTGGGAGACCAGATATAGTGAATGCAGGGTCCGGGGAGACCAGATATAGTGAATGCAGGGTCCGGGGAGACCGGATATAGTGAATGCAGGGTCTGGGGAGACCAGATATAGTGAATGCAGGGTCCGGGGAGACCGGATATAGTGAATGCAGGGTCCTGGGAGACCAGATATAGTGAATGCAGGGTCCTGGGAGACCGGATATAGTGAATGCAGGGTCCTGGGAGACCTGATATAGTGAATGCAGGGTCCGGGGAGACCAGATATAGTGAATGCAGGGTCCTGGGAGACCGGATATAGTGAATGCAGGGTCCTGGGAGACCGGATATAGTGAATGCAGGGTCCTGGGAGACTGGATATAGTGAATGCAGGGTCCTGGGAGACCGGATATAGTGAATGCAGGGTCCTGGGAGACCTGATATCGTGAATGCAGGGTCCTGGGAGACCAGATATAGTGAATGCAGGGTCCGGGGAGACCGGATATAGTGAATGCAGGGCCCGGGGAGACCGGATATAGTGAATGCAGGGTCAGGGGAGACCAGATATAGTAAATGCAGGGTCCTGGGAGACCAGATATAGTGAATGCAGGGTCTGGGGAGACCAGATATAGTAAATGCAGGGTCCGGGCACACCAGATATAGTGAATGCAGGGTCCGGGCACACCAGATATAGTGAATGCAGGGTCCGGGGAGACCAGATATAGTGAATGCAGGGTCCTGGGAGACCAGATATAGTGAATGCAGGGTCCGGGGAGACCAGATATAGTGAATGCAGGGTCCTGGGAGACCGGATATAGTGAATGCAGGGTCCTGGGAGACCTGATATAGTGAATGCAGGGTCCTGGGAGACCGGATATAGTGAATGCAGGGTCCGGGGAGACCGGATATAGTGAATGCAGGGCCCGGGGAGACCGGATATAGTGAATGCAGGGTCAGGGGAGACCAGATATAGTAAATGCAGGGTCCTGGGAGACCGGATATAATGAATGCAGGGTCTGGGGAGACCAGATATAGTAAATGCAGGGTCCGGGCAGACCAGATATAGTGAATGCAGGGTCCGGGGAGACCAGATATAGTGAATGCAGGGTCCGGGGAGACCAGATATAGTGAATGCAGGGTCCTGGGAGACCGGATATAGTGAATGCAGGGTCCTGGGAGACCGGATATAGTGAATGCAGGGTCCGGGGAGACCGGATATAGTGAATGCAGGGTCCTGGGAGTCCAGATATAGTGAATGCAGGGTCAGGGGAGACCAGATATAGTAAATGCAGGGTCCTGGGAGACCAGATATAGTGAATGCAGGGTCTGGGGAGACCAGATATAGTAAATGCAGGGTCCAGGCAGACCAGATATAGTGAATGCAGGTTCCGGGGAGACCAGATATAGTGAATGCAGGGTCCGGGGAGACCAGATATAGTGAATGCAGGGTCCTGGGAGACCAGATATAGTGAATGCAGGGTCCTGGGAGACCAGATATAGTGAATGCAGGGTCCGGGGAGACCGGATATAGTGAATGCAGGGTCCTGGGAGACCAGATATAGTGAATGCAGGGTCCTGGGAGACCGGATATAGTGAATGCAGGGTCCTGGGAGACCAGATATAGTGAATGCAGGGTCCTGGGAGACCAGATATAGTGAATGCAGGGTCCTGGGAGACCGGATATAGTGAATGCAGGGTCTGGGGAGACCGGATATAGTGAATGCAGGGTCCTGGGAGACCGGATATAGTGAATGCAGGGTCCGGGGAGACCGGATATAGTGAATGCAGGGTCCTGGGAGACCGGATATAGTGAATGCAGGGTCTGGGGAGACCAGATATAGTAAATGCAGGGTTTGGGCAGACCAGATATAGTGAATGCAGGTTCCGGGGAGACCAGATATAGTAAATGCAGGGTCCGGGCAGACCGGATATAGTGAATGCAGGGTCCGGGGAGACCAGATATAGTAAATGCAGGGTCCTGGGAGACCAGATATAGTGAATGCAGGGTCTGGGGAGACCAGATATAGTAAATGCAGGGTCCAGGCAGACCAGATATAGTGAATGCAGGTTCCGGGGAGACCAGATATAGTGAATGCAGGGTCCGGGGAGACCAGATATAGTGAATGCAGGGTCCTGGGAGACCAGATATAGTGAATGCAGGGTCCTGGGAGACCAGATATAGTGAATGCAGGGTCCGGGGAGACCGGATATAGTGAATGCAGGGTCCTGGGAGACCAGATATAGTGAATGCAGGGTCCGGGGAGACCGGATATAGTGAATGCAGGGTCCTGGGAGACCGGATATAGTGAATGCAGGGTCCTGGGAGACCGGATATAGTGAATGCAGGGTCCTGGGAGACCGGATATAGTGAATGCAGGGTCCTGGGAGACCGGATATAGTGAATGCAGGGTACGGGGAGACCGGATATAGTGAATGCAGGGTCCTGGGAGACCGGATATAGTGAATGCAGGGTCCGGGGAGACCGGATATAGTGAATGCAGGGTCCTGGGAGACCAGATATAGTGAATGCAGGGTCCTGGGAGACCGGATATAGTGAATGCAGGGTCCTGGGAGACCAGATATAGTGAATGCAGGGTCCTGGGAGACCGGATATAGTGAATGCAGGGTCTGGGGAGACCGGATATAGTGAATGCAGGGTCCTGGGAGACCGGATATAGTGAATGCAGGGTCCGGGGAGACCGGATATAGTGAATGCAGGGTCCTGGGAGACCGGATATAGTGAATGCAGGGTCTGGGGAGACCAGATATAGTAAATGCAGGGTTTGGGCAGACCAGATATAGTGAATGCAGGTTCCGGGGAGACCAGATATAGTAAATGCAGGGTCCGGGCAGACCGGATATAGTGAATGCAGGGTCCGGGGAGACCAGATATAGTAAATGCAGGGTCCTGGGAGACCAGATATAGTGAATGCAGGGTCTGGGGAGACCAGATATAGTAAATGCAGGGTCCAGGCAGACCAGATATAGTGAATGCAGGTTCCGGGGAGACCAGATATAGTGAATGCAGGGTCCGGGGAGACCAGATATAGTGAATGCAGGGTCCTGGGAGACCAGATATAGTGAATGCAGGGTCCTGGGAGACCAGATATAGTGAATGCAGGGTCCGGGGAGACCGGATATAGTGAATGCAGGGTCCTGGGAGACCAGATATAGTGAATGCAGGGTCCGGGGAGACCGGATATAGTGAATGCAGGGTCCTGGGAGACCGGATATAGTGAATGCAGGGTCCTGGGAGACCGGATATAGTGAATGCAGGGTCCGGGGAGACCGGATATAGTGAATGCAGGGTCCTGGGAGACCGGATATAGTGAATGCAGGGTCCTGGGAGACCGGATATAGTGAATGCAGGGTACGGGGAGACCGGATATAGTGAATGCAGGGTCCTGGGAGACCGAATATAGTGAATGCAGGGTCCGGGGAGACCGGATATAGTGAATGCAGGGTCCTGGGAGACCAGATATAGTGAATGCAGGGTCCGGGGAGACCGGATATAGTGAATGCAGGGCCCGGGGAGACCGGATATAGTGAATGAAGGGTCAGGGGAGACCAGATATAGTAAATGCAGGGTCCTGGGAGACCAGATATAGTGAATGCAGGGTCTGGGGAGACCAGATATAGTAAATGCAGGGTCCAGGCAGACCAGATATAGTGAATGCAGGTTCCGGGGAGACCAGATATAGTGAATGCAGGGTCCGGGGAGACCAGATATAGTGAATGCAGGGTCCTGGGAGACCAGATATAGTGAATGCAGGGTCCGGGGAGACCGGATATAGTGAATGCAGGGTCCTGGGAGACCGGATATAGCGAATGCAGGGTCCTGGGAGACCGGATATAGTGAATGCAGGGTCCTGGGAGACCAGATATAGTGAATGCAGGGTCCTGGGAGACCGGATATAGTGAATGCAGGGTCCGGGGAGACCAGATATAGTAAATGCAGGGTTCGGGCAGACCAGATATAGTGAATGCAGGTTCCGGGGAGACCAGATATAGTAAATGCAGGGTCCGGGCAGACCAGATATAGTGAATGCAGGGTCCGGGGAGACCAGATATAGTGAATGCAGGGTCCGGGGAGACCAGATATAGTTAAAGCAGGGTCCTGGGAGACCGGATATAGTGAATGCAGGGTCCTGGGAGACCGGATATAGTGAATGCAGGTTCCGGGGAGACCGGATATAGTGAATGCAGGGTCCTGGGAGACCGGATATAGTGAATGCAGGGTCCTGGGAGACCGGATATAGTGAATGCAGGGTCCGGGGAGACCGGATATAGTGAATGCAGGGTCCTGGGAGACCGGATATAGTGAATGCAGGGTCTGGGGAGACCGGATATAGTGAATGCAGGGTCCTGGGAGACCGGATATAGTGAATGCAGGGTCCGGGGAGACCGGATATAGTGAATGCAGGGCCCGGGGAGACCGGATATAGTGAATGAAGGGTCAGGGGAGACCAGATATAGTAAATGCAGGGTCCTGGGAGACCAGATATAGTGAATGCAGGGTCTGGGGAGACCAGATATAGTAAATGCAGGGTCCAGGCAGACCAGATATAGTGAATGCAGGTTCCGGGGAGACCAGATATAGTGAATGCAGGGTCCGGGGAGACCAGATATAGTGAATGCAGGGTCCTGGGAGACCAGATATAGTGAATGCAGGGTCCTGGGAGACCAGATATAGTGAATGCAGGGTCCGGGGAGACCGGATATAGTGAATGCAGGGTCCTGGGAGACCAGATATAGTGAATGCAGGGTCCTGGGAGACCGGATATAGTGAATGCAGGGTCCGGGGAGACCGGATATAGTGAATGCAGGGTCCTGGGAGACCAGATATAGTGAATGCAGGGTCTGGGGAGACCAGATATAGTGAATGCAGGGTCTGGGGAGACCACATATAGTGAATGCAGGGTCCTGGGTGTAGTAACACTTTAAGCTATGACAATAAAACCTGGAAGCTGGCTGGTTTCTATGCAGACTTGCACCAGATTTTGCGCTCTCCAGTTTTAGTAAATCAATCCCTATACATTCCCTTAAAAGGGAACGATCTAAACACGTTACTATAGTAATGCATTGATTGGGGTTTTTAATATTTTCTTTAACCATTTGCACTCTAAGGTGACAGGTACACTTTAATTGCAAAGCAGTGTAAGCAGCTTCAAAGTATAGGTATTATTATGTGATTTATCTCTAATATTAGAAAGTTTGATGATATAAATGGCACTGGTAGATGTAGTGTTTAATAGTAGAGTCTCAGCACCCCCTCCCAAGCTTTATACACCTTAATAAGTAGAGAAGTGGGACCTGCCCACCATTCAGGACGGTACAGAATGAACACAGTCAGCGGTGTGATTACAATGTGCTATTCAGGGGTCACTGCTAGCTGTGTGCCATTAACATGCTACATTAGAAGTAATTGGTGCAGTCATAATCATCTGAATTGTTCCTATTATTAATGAAACCTGACTCACTTAAAGTGTTACTAAACCCACAACAGTACAATCAGTCTGTATATGCAGTAAAGCATGCTTGTTATACTCACTGTGGAACCTAAGGAGTTAATCCTTTGCATTATTTAAAAAAAGCTGTTTGATCCTATCTTCTCTGATCCTCCCCTTCTTCCACAGTCCCCAATCAATCTGCTGATAGTACACAGCACACTGCACATCCTTAGTTTGGTGTGTCTTGCAAGAGTGGTTTTTTTTTTTTGTTTTTTGTTTTTTTCGGAGGGGGGGTGTACATGTGATCAGCACAGGGCCAATCAGCACTGTCCAGACAGAGGATCAGTGGTCATGCAGCCTCATAGGACAGTCAGAAGAGAGTGAAAACTCCTACAAGCTTTAAACCAGTGATGGGCCAGACACTGATAGAAGTCACAAGACTGCTATATACTGCTGATGAGAAAATGTATTTAGCAGTTTATATTTACTAAGATAATTGCATTTCCATATTCTGTGTACTGTGGGAGACCAGATATAGTGAATGCACGGCCGGGAGACCAGATATAGTGAATACAGGGTCCGGGAGACCATATATATAGTGAATGCAGGGTCCTGGAAGACCAGATATAGTGAATGCAGGGTCCGGGGAGACCGGATATAGTGAATGCAGGGTCCTGGAAGACCAGATATAGTGAATGCGGCGTCCGGGGAGACCGGATATAGTGATTGTAGGGTCCGGGGAGACCAGATACAGTGAATGCAGAGTCCGTGGAGACCAGATAGTGAATGCAGGGTCCGGGGAGACCAGATATAGTGAATGCAGGGTCCTGGAAGACCAGATATAGTGAATGCAGGGTCCGGGGAGACCAGATATAGTAAATGCAGGGTTCGGGGAGACCAGATATAGTGAATGCAGGGTCCGGGGAGACCAGATATAGTGAATGCAGGGTTCGGGGAGACCAGATATAGTAAATGCAGGGTCCAGGCAGACCAGATATAGTGAATGCAGGGTTCGGGGAGACCAGATATAGTGAATGCAGGGTCCGGGGAGACCAGATATAGTGAATGCAGGGTCCTGGGAGACCAGATATAGTGAATGCAGGGTCCTGGGAGACCAGATATAGTGAATGCAGGGTCCGGGGAGACCGGATATAGTGAATGCAGGGTCCTGGGAGACCAGATATAGTAAATGCAGGGTCCTGGGAGACCGGATATAGTGAATGCAGGGTCCGGGGAGACCGGATATAGTGAATGCAGGGTCCTGGGAGACCAGATATAGTGAATGCAGGGTCTGGGGAGACCAGATATAGTGAATGCAGGGTCTGGGGAGACCACATATAGTGAATGCAGGGTCCTGGGTGTAGTAACACTTTAAGCTATGACAATAAAACCTGGAAGCTGGCTGGTTTCTATGCAGACTTGCACCAGATTTTGCGCTCTCCAGTTTTAGTAAATCAATCCCTATACATTCCCTTAAAAGGGAACGATCTAAACACGTTACTATAGTAATGCATTGATTGGGGTTTTTAATATTTTCTTTTACCATTTGCACTCTAAGGTGACAGGTACACTTTAATTGCAAAGCAGTGTAAGCAGCTTCAAAGTATAGGTATTATTATGTGATTTATCTCTAATATTAGAAGGTTTGATGATATAAATGGCACTGGTAGATGTAGTGTTTAATAGTAGAGTCTCAGCACCCCCTCCCAAGCTTTATACACCTTAATAAGTAGAGAAGTGGGACCTGCCCACCATTCAGGACGGTACAGAATGAACACAGTCAGCGGTGTGATTACAATGTGCTATTCAGGGGTCATTGCTAGCTGTGTGCCATTAACATGCTACATTAGAAGTAATTGGTGCAGTCATAATCATCTGAATTGTTCCTATTATTAATGAAACCTGACTCACTTAAAGTGTTACTAAACCCACAACAGTACAATCAGTCTGTATATGCAGTAAAGCATGCTTGTTATACTCACTGTGGAACCTAAGGAGTTAATCCTTTGCATTATTTAAAAAAAGCTGTTTGATCCTATCTTCTCTGATCCTCCCCTTCTTCCACAGTCCCCAATCAATCTGCTGATAGTACACAGCACACTGCACATCCTTAGTTTGGTGTGTCTTGCAAGAGTGGTTTTTTTTTTTTGTTTTTTGTTTTTTTCGGAGGGGGGGTGTACATGTGATCAGCACAGGGCCAATCAGCACTGTCCAGACAGAGGATCAGTGGTCATGCAGCCTCATAGGACAGTCAGAAGAGAGTGAAAACTCCTACAAGCTTTAAACCAGTGATGGGCCAGACACTGATAGAAGTCACAAGACTGCTATATACTGCTGATGAGAAAATGTATTTAGCAGTTTATATTTACTAAGATAATTGCATTTCCATATTCTGTGTACTGTGGGAGACCAGATATAGTGAATGCACGGCCGGGAGACCAGATATAGTGAATACAGGGTCCGGGAGACCATATATATAGTGAATGCAGGGTCCTGGAAGACCAGATATAGTGAATGCAGGGTCCGGGGAGACCGGATATAGTGAATGCAGGGTCCTGGAAGACCAGATATAGTGAATGCGGCGTCCGGGGAGACCGGATATAGTGATTGTAGGGTCCGGGGAGCCCAGATACAGTGAATGCAGAGTCCGTGGAGACCAGATAGTGAATGCAGGGTCCGGGGAGACCAGATATAGTGAATGCAGGGTCCTGGAAGACCAGATATAGTGAATGCAGGGTCCGGGGAGACCGGATATAGTGATTGTAGGGTCCGGGGAGACCAGATACAGTGAATGCAGAGTCCGTGGAGACCAGATAGTGAATGCAGGGTCCGGGGAGACCAGATATAGTGAATGCAGGGTCCGGGAAAAAACCAGATACAGTGAATGCAGAGTCCGTGGAGACCAGATAGTGAATGCAGGGTTCGGGGAGACCAGATATAGTGAATGCAGGGTCCGGGGAGACCAGATATAGTGAGTGCAGGGTCCAGGGAGACCAGATATAGTGAATGCAGGGTCCGGGGAGACCAGATATAGTGAATGCAGGGTCCTGGGTTTAGTAACGCTTTAAATGTTTTTGCCCTAAAAACATCAGATGACCTCTCCCCTTTAAAAAAAGCTTTGTTACTCGGTGCGGAGTGTGCTCACTCGTCTGCCCTTGGCTCACAAGTGGTGAGATTTGGACCACTCATACTCATACCTCTGTATGGACTTTCAGTTAGAAAGCTGGAGGGAGTGTGAATGGATTACATGTGTGCTGATTACAGCACTCAGAGCCCATTGAGAAATAAAGTGCATCTGCCGTGGTGACAGACGGGACTTGTAATGTCTTCATTCAAAGATCTCTGTGAATGAATGATGGGCTGTGTGGGCTCTGCCTGCACAACTGTGCCGATTTTTAATTTCTGTGGAAGAGGAGACCCATGGCATTCTGTCATGAGGGAGGGCTCAGGGGTTGGGGGGGTGCATAAGAACATGTTACATGTCACACCATAAATATGGGTTTAATATGTCAATTCCTCCAAATGAAGAACATAGCCTTTAATCATCTTATACGCCCTAATTCTGGAACTCACACAGTCTACATACATTCCGAGATTCAATCCTCCAATCCTTATGTCACCGCAGGAGGTGTAAAGGCTGGAGCCACAGAATGCAGCAGGGGGCCAGGTATTCAATATTCCAGTGTGCTCTACAGCACATGCGGAGCGTCATCAAGAGGCCAATTGTCTCATCTTTCTTATTGCAGTTGGACTGCTAATGACGCAGCCATGCACTCCCATCAGTGGGCCAGCTGCAAGAACCCCCGAAGAAAACAACTGGTTCCTGATGATGTCAGCAGAGAAGATGGCAGCATGAGACCAGGTATGTAGCAGCAGATTATTTGAGAACACTGCTGGATTCACAGACATACAAGTATGTTAACCCAGTAAGAAAGATAAGAAGAGAAAAAAACATTGAAGGGGGGTGCTTTCTTTCACTTCCTTATCTGGTGATCCAGTCAATAAATCTGTTGTTTTTCAAAAGAACAAGCTCTCTTCCAGATCAGTCTCAGCTTACAGGGATGAGACAAACCATGTAACACTGGCAGGGGTGCTTACAATGATCAGCTTTTATTTATTCATGTAAAACCTTTATTCTAAAAAGGAAAAACTGTTAACTTTAGGACTTTAGGCCCCATGCACACAGGACATTTTTCTTTCTTTTTTTTTTTTAAACCATTAACTTTTATTCCGAAAGAAAAATCAGAACATATGAACAAGAATGAGCTACCAGAAAGTATAGCATATTATCATATCATGTAATACACAGTTTACAAATTAGTTTTGGAGAAAACTCAGTAGTATAATCAAAACATTAGGAAGCATTCACATAGTAAAACGTTTACAATTTGCTGGTACAATCAAGTCTGATAGAAAGAAAAGTAAGAACGGAGGAAAATGAAAAGCTAGGAAAGAAAGCAAGAAAATAGCATAAGTAAGGACAGATCCATCTCCGCAAGAGATGCCCAGAAATCACCAAGGACGTTTCTCTAAACACCCCTCCATGTTAGCCTATGTGTCCATGCACATACAGTATATGCAATTAGTGGGAGGAGCTTTTAGAGGCAGGAAAAAAAAACACTGCCAGTGCATCCAGAAGCATCAGAGTTTGGCCAGAAAAAAACGTTTGAAGCTACCGAAAGCTGCTAGAAGCTTCTAAAAGCTGCTAAACGTGCTTAATCATTACTGCATCTCAATGACCAGATTAACTACTTGCCGACTGCAGATAGCCGAATGGCGGCTACACTGCAGCTGGCCAGTTCTGGGTGGGCGTCATATGACGTCCTCCCAGAACGCGCTCTCCCACGCGCCCCCGGGGGTGTGCACCCGGCGATCTCCGTGATTGCTGTGTCCTACGGACACAGCTGATCACATGATGTGGTAAAAGGCCAATCACAGCGGCCTTTTACCACGTGATCAGCCATGTCCAAAGACACGCTGATCACCGGGAAATGCAATTGCCGGTTCTTGGCTGCACTTTCCTCATGCTGTCAGATCGTGAGGAAAGTACTGCCGAGAACCGGCAGTTGTTAGAGCGAGGATCGGCACCGATCATCAGGGCACTGATGATCGGTGCCCAGCAGTGCCACCCACAAGTTCGCCCACCTGTGCCCAGCAGTGTGCCCACTAACTCCGCCCACTTGTGCCCAGCAATGCACCCACCTGTGCCCAGCAGTGCACCCACCTGTGCCACCCAGCAGTGTCACACACCTGTGCCCAGAAGTGCCACCCACCTGTGCCCAACCACCTGTGCCCACCAGTGCCACCCACCTGTGCCCATCAGTGCAGCCCAGCAGTCCTGCCAGTCAGTGCCACCAGTCAGTGCCCAGAGGTTGTGGCAGTCAGTACCCAGCAGTGCCGCCAGTCAGTGCCCAGCAGTGATGCTCGTCAGTGCCACCTATCAGTGCTGTCTATCAGTACCCATCATCAGTGTCGCCTATCAGTGCCACCTCAGTGCCGCATATCAGTGCTGCCTATCCGTGACACCTCATCAGTGCCGCCTATCCGTGACACCTCATTAGTGCTGCCTATCAGTGACACCTCATTAGTGCTGCCTATCAGTGCCCATCAGTGCTGCCTATCAGTGCCCATCAGTGCTGCCTATTAGTGCCCATCAGTGCTACCTCATCAACACACATCAGTGAAGGAGAAAAATTACCTGTTTGAAAGATTTTCTAATAGAAACAAAGAAACTTTTTTTTTTCAAAATGTTTGCAGTTTTTTTGTTTATAGCGCAAAAAGTAAAGCGCCCAGCTGTGATTAAATACCACAAAAAGAAAGCTCTATTTGTGAGAAAAAAATGATAAAAATTTCATATGGGTACAATCTTTCATGACCGCGCAATTGTCATTCAAAGTGCGACAGCACTGAAAGCTGAAAATTGGCCTGGTAAAGAAGGGGGTATAAGTGCCCGATGGGCAAGTGGTTAAATTATTTATTCTGGCTAATGAAATGAATTAACAATAAAGAGCTTGACGCCTGTAAAAGCTTGTAAAATCTTGAAACACTTTTACAAGCGTCAGTCTTTTTTACTGCAAAAAAAGCTGTTGGTTTCTAGGAGAGTTAAACAAGCGTCCTGTGTGCATGAGGACTTGAATGATTGTAGCCCGGTGCTGGACATACCTTGCTTTCAAATGCGTCTGGTTTGCTGCCATCAATAAATTGCTGTGCTGTTGCTATATTCTCTTCCAGCCAGCAGGGGGAGAGCAAGTCACCCTAAGCCCAAAGACTGATACAAAGCACTTGGGGTACTGGGAAACGGGCAGACTGACCATTTGGAAACTCGGGCACTGCCCGAGGGCCCGGGGTCAGTAGGGGGCCCCATGAGATGCCCCTGGTACCTTTTTCATAGGCTTTTTTGAGTTTGGGCAAGGACACAGGGGCCCCAAGATCCCCTGTTTCCCGGGGGCCCCATGAGTTGTCAGTCCGCCCCTGCTGGGAAATATAGTCCAATATGGACAGCCACTTTGAACTACAAATCCCTAAGGCCTGTGCAGCAGGAAGATCCTAGGGGAGCATTTATATTCTGTTCCCCGGAAAGCCTGCTTTCTTGGCATCTCAGTTCAGACCTGTTGGAGTAAGCAGAGTGGGAGAGAGACCTAAACGGTCAGAGGGGCTGGAGCACTTTGGTGCAATCCACTGACTGATACAGTTACTGTGAGATCCTTACAGCTTCCATATATGCTGTGTTGCCTACAGCTTAGAGCCCTGACAATTCTCCAGACCAGCTGAGCTGTCAAGTGGGTTACCATTATCACAGACACCATCTCAGTACCTGTGCACAAGAGGGCCCCCATTCCACAGAAGTTCCAGGTGTCTCTTGAGGAGTTCTCTGGCGTCTGTGCTATCTTTGACAACAACGTATCCATTACTGTCTGTGACAAACGTGGTGCCAGACCATTGCCCTTTTCACCAACCTGTGACAAAAGACTAGTCAACCTCACACCGCGCTGTCACTTAACAATGCCACTTTCAGCCCCCTCTGCACAAAGGGTGACAGAACTGAAGGATTCTGTTATAGTTGTACTATAGGTCATTTCCATTCCCCTAAGGAAAGTGATAAGCTGTAGGAGTTGATTTCATGCAAACCCTGCCAGATCTCCAGCCTAAGTGAAGATAACAGGTTATTTGAAGACCCAGACCCTTGTTTACTCGAGGCACCTATAGCTATGTTGGGGGGAGAGGCATGAGAGCTGCTGGAAAAAAACTATAAAAAATGTCATGGCTGGTTTTTTTGGGGTGCTGAACAACATGGCCACAAGACACAGCTATTCATGTGCCCAGTACGTGATATCGTTACACACTCCCCTAAGAAGCAGCCACAGCATGGCCTGCTTAGTGCCCCCTTGGGCTAATGTGGGCAGGCACTGCTCAGTAACAAGAGCTCACAACAAATTTCAACTGACTTCAGAACCCAACTTACATCCTTAGTGCACCAACAGTTGTCCACAGGGCCCCAACATTAGCCGGCAAAGACGCACTTTAGAGACGGTTAGCTTAGTTGTATTTGCTTATACTAGGTTGATTTATGTCATTCTCTTCTGCTTAAGGCCCTTTTTCTAGTCTACGCTTAGCATTGTCACTGTCTAGGCATGCAGGCAATATAATACCCATTTCCCTTCTCAACCTCCAAATAGTCTCTTCTCCGTCATCCTCTTTGCCTGCCAGTACTCAGGGTGGTACTGCTAGACCACCAGGGTAACTATCTGCATACAAATGGTGTGTTTCCTGCTCTTCCATAACTTTTGCTCTCCCAAAGTGCTGAATTGGGTAATGGTGATAGACTTTGACTGCATTTGTTTAACAACCACTTTGATAATTAATAACCAATTAGTTAATTCCATGTCTCTTTTTGTAGTAGTTGGATACAGTGTGAGGAATCTGTCTGTGTGTTTTTTCAATCTACTATGTAAAGAGAGTGGAAACAAGGCCGGGTTTGTCAGTAGGGTAGAGGCTTGGTGAAGTGGGTGGCAAGGACAAGAGAACCCATCCTTACCAGTGGCTCCTTCAGGGGTAGCACTACATGATTATAAAGTGTTAGCTACAGTTTGACTTCAGTTTGTTAGTGTATCTAAATATGGTGGTACGCCTAACACTCCCCTCGCACCAAGACTGACAATGCTGCTGTCCAAAAGTGCCTCTCTGCTCCTTCATCCAGAGTGGAGGCACTCCTAATACAGAAGGTGTGTTACTGGCCAGACCACCAGGTGAAAACAGAGGGGAAAAAAAGTTTAAAAACAGAAAACTAATGCAGCCACCACATCTAAAAGACTGGTAAGCTACAATATATTACATTTTTGGTTATAGGTTTAATATCACTTTAAGTAAATGTACAGCTTTCTCTGTACACATTTCAATACTTAATTTTTTTAATCAGCCAGTATAAATTTGATTGTTACAATGGGACATATAACAATTAACCTGACTGTATAAGACTCCCTAACCATATAGGTCTACATACCAATTCCTCTTCAGGAGAAGACCTGAGATGCAGGAAAAATGCAGGCGTCCTCCCAGCCGATAAGGAAACTTGCACAATCTACCATCTTCTGTGTAGACTGGAAGGAAAGAAAAAAAAATGAATACTGTCAAGTCTGCAGATGTTATGATTTTCTCTGAAGTTTAAACCTATCCACACTGATATTTTTTAGGAAAGGTTTCCAAAAGAAAATTTAATTTACCAGTTCTCTGTAACTGTTATGTGTAGTGATAGAGCTGTCATTCCAGATTCGGTTTATAGGAAGGAGCTTCAACTGGTCAATTGTTTAAATAATTAGGTAAATGGTCAATATTAAATAAACAGGTAAATGGTCATTAAGTGTTCTTGCATGGCAACCACTTACTGTTATCTCACATATATATTCTTATTATTATAGCCAAATTTACCACCCTAACTCCTCCCACAGTTTTTACACTACATAGATAGTAATATACTGAAACGTGCGGATTGTTCCCGATTGGTGTGCTATTATGTTGTGGAATGTTTCGCTGAGTGGTTCACGAAATATCGGCGTTTTTGTGGTGAAATTGGTCCCATAGGAATGAATGGTGGAATGTTCAAAACTAGAGTGGGAGCGGACAAAAGTTAGAGTGTGAGCTGAAAAATCAGGACATGATTTCTAAACTGCCATCACTCCCTCATTTTCAAGCCCACCTACACAAATCTTATATCAAAACGTTCAGCTATCCCTGCTGCCACTAAAAATGTCCACAGCTAAGCCATAACCCTGATAGTTTTCACAACTGACCATTTGTTTGCAACTCACGCCGCCCATTGACATTCATTGAAACTCCACTCTAGCCACCTCAAATTTGAAGGGCAATTTCTAAACTGCGACTGTGCCTTAATTTTTAATATTTCAGAGACATATTATGCATCAAAATGTAGGTCTGGGACTTGTGATTCTCACAATATAAAGCTCTTCGGTGTAGGATTTATAATTTGTAAACTACAACCGTTTGAAGATGGCAACCGCCAGTGAAGTGAGCAAGTTGGAGCAGTTTGTTTTTAACCGCTCTTCTCTGCCCTTGCTGTAGAGTGAGTTGCCATAGGAACCCAGGTGTGTGAGCAGGCAGCAGAGTGACAAAATCTAGAGTGTGAGTTGTAGACTACTGGTGGAGGCAAGAACACTTCACACAATTTCCCCAGAAATTGTAGCTTTTCTAATTATTATTATTATACAGGATTTATATAGCGCCAACAGTTTGCTCAGCGCTTTACAATATAACGGGAGACAATACAGCAACAATACAGTTCAATACAAGAGGGATAGGAGGGCCCTGATTCTTGGAGCTTACCAAATAAACAGTTAAATGGCTTAGGCTAAAGCGGTAATAAACCCAAAATCAAACATTTATTTCATTATATTGCAGCTTACCAATTCTTAGATGTGAGGGCTGTATTCATTTTATTTTTTAGGCTTCCTTTCTTCTTTTTTCATCTGGTGATCCAGCCAGCAGGTTTTTCAAAGTACAAGCTCTCCAGCAGAATGTATGAGTTTACGTGAATGAGACAGACCATTTAACACTGGCAGGAGTGATTAAAATGATCAGATTTTATCGTGTAAAACCTTAATTCCAAAAGGAAAAAACGGTTTGCTGTAACGGATTATAAAGTGTGAGCTGGAGTGCTCACTCCTCCGGAGTTGTGTCTCACTAATACACGAGGTTTGTTACTGACCAGATCACCAGGTGAAGACAGAAGGGGGAAGAAAATGTCTAAGAAAAAATGGATGCAGCCGCCACATCTAATAATTGTTAAGCTACAACATAATAGTTTGTTGAATATGAGTTTAATACTGCTTTAAAATCAGATATGGGAGACATATGTATTTATTAGTGTTTTTATTGCAGAGGTTAAGTACCTCTATATCGGCACATTTATATGAATGTAATAATTAGTTCTCTTACATAAACCAAGCTTGCATGCAAGTATCTTATCATTTGTTTCTAAAGACTAAACCATAATGAGATGATCACAGGTGCAAATAAAATCTTGATTGGCAAACAGTTTAAAAAGAAGATTTGTCCCCGGAAATCTCTCTAGTTTTCTTCTGGAATTTCTAGATTTAGTGGCTTATTCTTGGTTTAGTAAAGGCAACCTGAAATAAAATAGAGGTCTTCTATTTATAACCTTCTTTCGAAAAGGTTCTTGGTCCTTCTCTGGCTTCAGAACTCTGAGTTACTGATCCAGAACAAGCATGCGGCCTTTTGGGGTGAAGTCAGATTTTCTAATCTGAATGCTTTTAATGGGTTAGTGATTCAGAAGGTAGTGAAGACCCTAGGTCAGCATAACAGCCAGGCAATTTTCAGAAGGAGAGGGCAGTAATGGCAACCACCATTCTTCTTCAGTACAAGTGATTTGTAAACCTCTGAAATGAAAAGTGCATGAAACATATTGTGCTGTTCCCCTCATATTTGTTATTTAACTGTGCATTGTATCACCAATTCTTATTTCACCATGTTTGTTTCTATGTCTTGATCTGTTGCTGCCGTCTGCTGGCCAGAATTTGCATGCTGCATGCCTCTGTTATAGCTAGTAAGTGTTTTCTCTGCTGGGTGTGGTTTTAGGCAAGCCTTGGTCCTGGTCACTTCCTGCAGCCATTTTATCTGCTATATAGCTGTGTGACAGGACATTCAATACCCTGGGCTTGTGAAGGCATCAGTTTTTGACCAGCAGTTAGCCTCAGGAAAGATATCACAGGACAGCATCAATACCTCTACTACCTTACAGTATTGTATCGCTGTTTGTCGCTGTATTTTGGACCAAATAAACCCACGCTGATTTCATTCCCGTGTATACGTTTGGATCCATCTAACCTGAACATCTGCCGGTCCGGTCTGCTCCACTGCTTGGATACGAAGGTAGGAAGTTACACAGCCATTATCAGTTATACCTTCATTCGCCTTCATGTGGGGACAGAACAGTCAAAAACTGCCTTAAAGTCCATACCCCGCTACAGATTCCCTCAGAGTCCAGTACCACACTCAGGAATCTCCCTAGCAACAGGCCCACTTGCAGCAAATCTGCCCGGCTACAGTGCATGTTCCACAAGCCTATGCGGAAGCACTGCACATACGCAGTATCTATACTCTTGCCTGGAAGTCCTCCACAACTCGCCAAGCCACTCTTTACATCCTATATTAACCTTTGCTCGCATAATAGAAGTACTGTTTATGCACGCTCCTTACATTGTTGTGGCCCGCAAAACCCTGCAATTCACTCTAAGCATATTAGAAATTTTATCAACGTGCCCTATCGGAGCTGTACTGCGATTTTCAGCGTCCAATTCAAAAGTTCATTTTCTTAAAGAGACAGCGCACCTTAAGTCAAAATGGCCGAAAAGGACTTTGCACAGTTCCCCAGTGATGAGCTAAAGCAAATGCAACCTGATACTGATCATTATGAAGGGCAGGGAACAGAATCCACACTTCCAGCAGAACAAGTCGTGCGACCAAGACGCTCTCTCAAACCGACAGTAAAGGTCATTGAAAATTATCACACCACGAAAGATGAGCTATGTGATAACCTGGAGGAGCAATGGGAACGAGTTTCCTCCCTCATTTCCGGACTTAAATCCTCCTCAGGTGATGCCACAAGCTTACAAGTTGCCATCGGGCGGCTGGACACAGCTCATGAAAGATACAATAAACTGTCCACAAGGTATATAACCTTTCTAAAAGACTCTAATATCGATGAAGCCCTATCAGAACTGAGCAAGGCAGAATCAATAGACAGACAAAGAGACGTCATGGTGCTGGATGTTAAAAGTAAAGCGGAACTCCGTATCTCGCATTTGCAAGAAACTAGATCGCACAGATCAAATTCATCTAAACATTCCTCTCGGTCATACAAATCATCGTGCTCAAGAAGCTCAGCCTTGAGCGACAGATTACTAGAGGCCCGCATAAACGCAGAGCAATCCAAAGCGAGACGCTCCTTCACAGAAAAAGAAGCTCTTGCAAGAGCAGAGGCCAAGAGGGCAGAGGCAGAAGCAGAGGCCAAGAGGGCAGAGGCAGAAGCAGAGGCCAAGAGGGCAGAGGCCAAGAGGGCAGAAGCAGAGGCTCGAATAAAGATTTTTGAATCAGAGATGCAGGAGGAAATTGCATTAACTAAAGTAAGACTACTTGAGCAAGCATTGAGCCAAGGTCTTGATCCAGTCTGCTTGCTACCACAGGAGATAGATGATCCAGTTGACCGCACCAGTGACTATGTACTGAATCAGGTATCTGCGCCACCCCCAGTTTGCAGTACCGTCCAAGCCGAGAACACTGAAACCTGCAAGTCAGCTCTACCTGCGGTACCAGTGCCACCCACAGCACCCGAGCAACCTAATAACCGTTACCCGGAAGTGCCCTCTCAAGGACGGTTATTACAGCAAGATCGCTATCAGGCATTTTCTGGCCTACCTCCACAGCTCAAGCAGCAGTCATCACAATATACAGAGGCTAAACGACAGCTCAACCCTGCAGCTACATCATTCTACCCGGAAGCATCTCACCCCTTTACGCCAGGCAGCCCATACGCCCCAGGGGCATCACAAGTCGTCATGGCCACAAGCAGTGAGAAATCAGATATGTCTGAGTTTGCCAGGTTTATGGTGAGCAGAGAGCTAATCAACACCAGTCTCTCAAAATTTGATGACCGTGCAGAGAGCTACAGAGCTTGGAAGGCAACCTTCAAGGCCGCTATCGCTAACCTCAACCTAACCGCAGAGCAGGAGTTTGACCTCTTGATCAAATGGCTGGGCCCAGGCTCCACAAATCGCGTCAAGAGCCTCAGAACTGTCTACATGGGACAAGCAGAAGCAGGTCTTGCTGTCGCCTGGCAGAGACTCGAACGTACCTTCGGCAGTGCAGAAGCAATAGAGAAGGCCCTATTCAAGAGACTGCAGAACGTTCCAAGGATCAATCTCAAGGATGTCCAGAAGCTTCAGGATTTAAGTGATCTGCTCATGGAACTGGAGCTTGCCAAGGGTGACCCTCGTCTGTCCGGGCTGTGCTACCTGGATACAGCTCATGGAGTGAACCCAATTGTCGTGAAGCTACCATACAGTCTGCAAGAAAAGTGGGCGGCATCAGTCTCAAGGTACAAAAGAGAGCATGACATCACCTTTCCCCCATTTATTCACTTCTGTAGATTTATCGATGAACAGTCCCAGATGAGGAATGACCCCAGCCTCGACTTCCTGGAGTTCAACACTACAGCTTCAGCAACATCATCGTCAAGGTATGAAAGCATCATGCATAAACACAGAGACTTCAAGAGCAGCGTGAGTGTTAGAAAGACTAACCTACCATCTCCTGCAGTACCCACGGGTAAACAGTACACCACCTCATCAGGAGATAAGACCTTCAATCGTGAATGTCCCATTCATAAAAAACCACACTCTCTGAACAAATGTAGAGGGTTTAGATTCAAAACCATACTGGAGCGCAAGAAAATCCTCACCGAGCTCGGGGTATGTTTCAGATGCTGCGCTTCATTGGAGCACATGGCTAAGGACTGTAAATCTGTCATCAAGTGTGAGGAGTGTCATAGTGAAAGACATGCCTCAGCTATGCACCCAATCCCACTCTCCAGAGATTCACCCACTGCCGTCACCACCAGTCCAGATCCAAGTCATGGCGGGGAGCCCCAAAATTACGCTAATGCAGCGACTGCTGTTTCCTGCTCATGCTTGGATGTATGTGGGGAGGGCCAGTGCGAGAAATGTTGTGCCCGAATATGCTTAATCAAGGTCTACCCAGAGGGACTACCAGAAAAGGCAGTAAAAATGTATGCCATCATTGACGACCAAAGCAACCGGTCGCTAGCAGGTCCTAAATTCTTTGAAGCCTTTGGAATAAAGGGACCATCCGAACCCTATACCTTAAACACCTGCTCG